>NC_031495.1:57030348-57103007 GCF_000237925.1 Schistosoma mansoni
CTAGCTTCAATTGACTCATGATTTCAACTACGAAAATACTAAATTCTCCACAAAACCCCTTCTGATCTATTTCTCAATTGTATATTTTACTTTTTCCTAACTTAATTGTCAAAATAGTGAACAGCAAAAACGCCAAAAAAAGAAAGAACTAATTCGTCAAGAAATTGATCAATTTCAAAAGGAACGTGAAGAACATATAAAAGCTGAAAAAGAAAATCTAAAGAAAGAATTAGAAGCAGTTAATGCATATACTGCCAAGAAAGATAATGAACAACAGTTAATTAAAGCAGCAATTAAATCAAGACAAGAGCATATTGAAAAGTTACAAGTAATATTTTTTTGAATTATTTACAATTGTTAATGTGCTTCTATTTGTTATCATTTGTTTATGCCGACCTTTGAAAGTAAAGGAATTACTTAGATTGTTAGTTCATTTTTTATTGTGTTTGAATTTTTCCATTGATGTTTAGGACTACAGTTGGTCAGTCTCTTATTGGTATATGTACATCCTGTGCGCATTGCCTCGATATTGCTTTAAGAGATTGGTCAATTATAGTCCCAAAAATCAATGGGAAGATTCAAGCGAACAATACAAAATGAATTAAAACTTCATCCTAGTGCACAAGCTATTGGTTCTCCGTACTCAGTAACTAAGTAGATAATGCAATGACGCTCAAAGCGGACGATACTGGGTTCAGGTCCCGGAGTGAACATCAACTCTGGGGTTCAGGTACATCCAACTGAAGAGTCTCAAATAAGACGAAATGTGCGTCTTAGGTTCCACTGCTAGCCATCACCCATTTTTGCTTAGATTGTTAGTATTCGATCATAAGTAAAATCTTTTGGGAGTTCCAGACAACTCATTTATTATTACGAAATTACATGAATAATATTACAAACCTCTAGTTCTGATGTGTTTTTGGTAAATACCCTATAATCGAAAAAACATGCTTCCTAAAGGGATATATAGGGTTTAAATCAATAACAATATACGATAGATGCAATATAACATACCGTAGCTTTAAAAAAACTACAAGAATAAACAATAATAGAAAATGGAAACAAAGGACACCAAATTGGAAATCTTCATACATTAAAAATTACACCCATTCTGGTTACAAAAGACTAATGAGAATGAACATAATATGTATTGTTTGCTTATTAGGTTATTGAAAAGTAATAAAAAACTAATATAATCTGAAAAATGAACATAATTGACTAATAGATTTGATATGGTTGTTAGCAGCTAATGAGAGACAACAAAATTTAATGAATCCATATCATTATGCCTCGATATTTGTTCTAGTTTTATCCAGATTTGATACAGTTGATAAGTTATGAGAATAATAAGTGTGCTGAAGATGAACCATTGAATAACTAAACCTAAAGTTCTTTTAACTACAATCATTAACATTTTAGGTGGTCAATGTGTTACTGACAAACAATGTAGATTTTGATATGATTACTTATCGGCACGATGTACCAAATCTCATATAATCATCGTCAGAGACAAGTAATTATAAGATTACCTGGTATAAATTAGTTACCAAAAAAATGATAGGTTTCGATGAAAAATGAGGTGATTAAAATGTAACAATAATTACTTTATATTAGAACCACTTCAGGTCTAAAAAGAAGTTAGAGCTGGGATAACTAATTTTAGAAAACTTTCTGCCTTCATGGCTTTTTATAAATACTTCATGAACTGGTGTTTCCTTATAGTATAAGGCTCGTTATTAGTCCACAGTTAAAAACTGTAGGTTTAGTAACAAGTAAAATACCATTGGTTCCCTAATTGCAGGTGCAATTTTCTATACTTTTTACGTCAGTTGTTTAATGATGTTGTGCAACCTTCACAGCCGCCATCAGTAATATGTGCCCTGTCAACAAAGTGATTGAAATTTAACGACTAGTGTTTCTCACTAAAATCTTGCGAATTCCTGTCCAAATCAAAAATAACTGGGCTCATGATTGTCCTAAAGTGGTTTTGGCATCTTGATTTGTGAGTTGGAGCCTGAAAACCTGGAGGAATTTCACTCTTAAGGAGCTCTTTCGAATTATCAGGGAATAACGTTTCGAGGCTTCGTGATTGTCAATGATTACGTAGATGATGTCAGTTCTTAATGAAAACTAAATTCGAAAATAATTGTCTGTAGAAACCGTTCTAAATTTTTACTTGGATTACTTGAAAAGGTCTACTTGGAGCTATCTTTTGATAGTGCCCTGACGATTCAGTTAGTATGTGTCTACAACATAGCTTACCTTAACTAATTATGTTGTTATATGACTGATGATGTTCTTAGTTTTCGCACTAGTTTGGCTGGCGTTGTTTGGTGTCTATAGAGCATCCCTATAACTCTTCCAGGTTAACAACATATGATTGGATCCATTTTTTTGTGTTACAGAGTAAAACTAGTTTGTGAACATCAACTCTGAGGTGCAGGTACATCCAGCTGACGAGTTCCAAATAGAACGAAATGCGCGTCCTGGATTCCACTGCTAGCGACTATCCATCTCTGCTTATAAAGTTCGTGAATTAAGGCAATATCGAGGCAGTCCGCATACGATGCGCATATGCCAATAAAAGACTGATCACTTGCAGTCCTAAATAGCAATGAGAAGATACCGGTAAATAACATCAAGTGAATTTAGTTTGTTTGTCAACTTTCTTTTATTTCGGTAATATAAAACGCTTTCCATAAGTGTCTTACGAATACCTAAAGATTCGCTGGTTTATTAACGATATTCATGATCTCTAATAACTTCATGAAATAAAAGATATTTTTGGATGAAATACTTACTTCAGTACACTAAAAAAAATTTTCTGTCCAATCAACAATGTAGGATGAACTAGGTAAAAGGCTATTAGAAAAAGAAAAAGAACGCAAAGAAGTAGAAGAAATACGTCAAACATTAATTTTGGAAGAAAATGACAAAAAGATTAGAGAAGAACGAGAGAATCAATGGATAACAAATCTAAACAACCAACGGAAACTCTATGAAGATTATAAAGAACAACTTTTACTGAAAGAACAACAAAAGCAGGTAAACATGAAACTTCTGTTTAAAGTTGTAACCCATTGTTTTATTCAATATTTCATTTTCTTCTGTTATATGTCTTGTGTATTTTAATTGAGTGGTTCATAATAATCGTAAAACCTCTCTAGTAAATAGTCTCAGTTAAATGTATATTTCAGCAGGTTATAAATTAAAAGAATTAGTCGAAGGATCATTTCTTTTTACTGTCAATTTCTTATATCTATCTGTTTAGATAATTTATAAACCCTTGACTGGATATAATAAAATAATTTTGGATGGATTAGCTTACCATAAATAAACCTCTGATATGAAAGAACACATCCGCTGGTTAATTTATACAATGATAACATTTGAAACATGAGAATAGTATCCTCATAAGTTATCATGTTACTTGTATTCTTGAGTTTACATGTATTTTGTCAAGGCAATATTTCATTCATTTTCTAATTCCATATAATTCACTAGACTGTTTTCTGTATGTCGTTGTTTTATAACTTATTTTAATCTTTTCATTATATATCATTATTCATAAATCCTTCTATGGAACTATTATAAACGGTAGTATACTAGTTATAACGCTAGGGTTTCTTGTTATAACAGTCCTTTCACTTTTTACACGTATGTGCGACGTTAATTTACCTTAGACGAATATCTACACTAGATTCCCTCCAAGTGTCTACTCTACAGGACTTCAACACAATTCAGATCAAGAACACGAGATTAGCCTGACTAAAACGTCATTATATTTCCACATCAAAATCAGACACAATCCAACAACAAGGAACAGTCAATCAATTATGATAATAATAAATAATGAGGATAGGGGAATATATAACACATATAACACCTGTCACACTATCCACATGTCTGACTCAGCAAAACAACCAATCATTATCATTCTTGCCCATACATCAGGAACACTATTATTTTCGTAATAATGGAATTGAACTAACAAACTACCTCGGTACTTCAACAATATTTGTAAAAACAAAATGAACATAAATTAGAATAGTATCAAACTTATAATCCGATTATTAGTCAGATATCCAAGTTAATATAATAATGAATGTAATTTGGATGGATATTAGTTAGAAATATATGACAATGAATAGGAATTGAAATATAGATATGTATGTAGATTAAACTTAGTCCATAGAATATTTACGATAAGATAGTCGAACTAATATACAAGTAATCACGTGTACATGAAAATGTATGTTGATAAGAATTCGTAATTGGTATACACTAAACTATAGAATTAAAATCAAGCATTTCAATGTCATATGATTGCCTAATTTTACATACAGTTCACATAAATAAACTTTTGTATAAACTAGTCAAGTAAATTCATCATGCTTCCAGGTTTTCCATGGGGGTCTAGCTTCAATTGATTCATGATCTCAACTATGAAATTACTAAAATCTCCACAAACCCCCCTTCTGATAATAATCATATGCTCACTAGTGACTAGCTTCAAGAGATATTTCCTGAAGTTCTTGTGAGAAGCAGTGACCAGTGGAGTACAACCAGGTCTGTTGTGAGATATCAACTCACTGAAGGCAATGGTGGACGGTTGCTCAATTTTGTGGATTGGTTGAAGTTAGACATTAACACTGTCGGATGCCAGCTCAATGGTTTAGTGGTTAAGCGCTCGCGCGCGAAACTGATAGCTCCTGGGTTCGAATCTCACGAGGCGGGACCGTGGATATGCACTGCTTAGGAGTCCCGTAATAGGACGAAACGGCCGTTCAGTGCTTCCATGTTTTCCATGGTGGTCTAGCTTCAATTGATTCATGATCTCAACTATAAAATTACTAAAATCTCCATAAACCCCCCTTCTGAAAATATTTTAAACTTGACTATAAGATACTTATGGGGTGTATTTCTGATATAAATTCGTTGATACAAGTTAACTCATAATAAGTATGACTTTTTTCAACAAGTCACTCTCCATTACACATGTACATAATAAAACTACTCATACATTATATGATAATACAATAAGTAGATAATGAAAATCTCAACGTACACTAATTATTCCATGGATTTACCGTTCATCTTAACTAAGATTAGTTTAGTGATTAAAATGATAAAATATTTATTACCTGAATTTACATGATCTGTCGAATTTCATTTAAATTTTAAAATGATCAGTGATAATTTATTGTTTTATTTTTTTTGTAAACCCATTAAACAGTTATCGTTTGATTAGTGGATTGAATATATTTCATCTTATTTTAATGGTGATCTAGGTTAGGTAATCTAATCGGTGATATTTGATAATGAAAATCCATTGAATCTGCCTCCATATTAAATAGGTTTTTTAATAAAAAGTTAAGAGTTAATAATCGGGAGTCAAATACAGATCTTTATGGTAGATTTTAAGCTATAATAATTGTATCAAATTTTATAGACATGATTCAGTTGAGAGTACCTAAGTGAAATGCATTTTGTAGCATGTAATACAACGTTTTATGCTCTCGTATTCAATTCTTTGAACTATAACCTCATGAGTAAGCAAACTGTTTAGTTTAATCAACCAGAATAGTGAGATCTAAATACAGATTTTCAGTCTACGGGTTCAAGATTAAGATATCTGTGTTGATTTTTTTTAGTAGGTTTCTGTTACCTAGTTATATATTGAATGAGTATATCTATGATCTAGAAAGTGTTTCTTATAGTATTTGGTGCCACAAGCTGAATATTCGATAGAAAAACTAATAGTCCACCGATCCTTTGTGGGTTTTTAATTCTTCTACTGTTTCTCCTTGGTCGTTACAGCTCGACTGGAAAGAAATTAGTTTATTTATTAACATGAAAAACATACCTAGCTACTTATACTAAAATCAACCGTTTCTTACAAGCTAGATAAAGTTTGAAGGTTAACTTGGAGAGGATTTTTATTCGTATACTGCTTTTACTCCTCACCATATTGCATATGACTACCAAAGGGAAACTTAGATTTTGTGATACTAATAATCAGTGTTTAAGCAGCAAGAAAATTTCTAAACTTAAGTGCTAGTTAAACAAACAAAAAGGTTATATTTCAGCTAAATGTTGTTGATGGAATTCTTTTGGCCTTCTCTTACTAGAAGCCAACGTTTTTAACACGAAAAGCATTAACAAAGCTGTGGTGACCTCTAGTTATTGTGTAATCGTTTTTTATGGCATCAAAATGAGCTTTTCGATATTTTTCAAAAGAGCATGTGACAGCTCAGAGCAAGGGATAATTTTAAGTTGGTTGACTGATTTTGAATATATTATTTCAAAGTTATTTATCATGATTAGCTATCATCAAATATGCAATAATTGAGAAAATAGAAAGGTTACACACTAAATCATGATTGTCAAAGTTTTTATTTACCTGTTGTTGTTATTCTAGATCAAATTTTAACAGTCACTGAATTTATGTGGTCATTGGATAAATCTCTCAGTATTGCCTGGATTTACATGATGGTAATCTGGGTAGTGTTTAAAAAAAAACACAAGATACAGACACATCCCACCGACGAGTCCTAACTAAGATGACATGTATAGCTCAGATGAAAACCAGGATTGTACATATGTTTTGTCTAATGATTATCAGGTCCCGCTGTGCCTATCTAGTTGGTCTCGATAGTCTGGGTAAAGCTAACTACACATTCCAGTGGTTTGTGTTATTTCATACAGTCAGTCATTTGGCCATTCTACTTACAGAAGCCGAATTTTTTAATGGCTAAATATACTTAATCAGCCTAACTGTGTGTTGCTTACCAACCGCTACAAAACTAAACGGTTTCTTAATTAACTCCTTTCACACGAAATAGATTGAAAAACAAGAAGCTTTACAAATTCGAAATTATATGTTAGCTAAATTTGAAGAAGACAAACGTTTAGAACAAGAAGAATTAGAAAAACGTCATCTTAAACAAATGGAATATGCTAATGAAGCACATAAATTGTTAATTGAAAAACGCCAACGTATAATGCAAGAGTATGAACAGGCGAAAAAAGAACTAGATGCAGAAAAACAACGTATTTTAGAAGAAAAACGAATTGTGGAGGAGGAAAGACAACATTTACTGAGACAACATGCTAATAATTTATGGAATCATTTACCCAAAGTGAGTGAATCTATATTTTTCTATTTATATTTCGCCTACTACCTATGGCAGTTTTAGAGTGTGTTGGGATAAAATTTATAACTGCAAAACGAACCAATTTCTGTAGTAAAAGGGTGTTGTACATCATGATTGACAATCCCTAACCCCATTGATCTTTGAACTAACGTAAACATATTCTGTCTCGTTAATAGCTATCACATTATCCATCACGAACAACAAAGTCCTCATCCTTTTTATGACCAATCAATGAATAGGAACATGAAATTGATTCGGTGTATTAATCGCAATTATAAAAAAATAATTGAAAGTTGATAATGCTATCATTAATTACATTAATCCCAGTGTAATTAATTGGGTCAAATTTTATACGTTAAATCGGTTAGAAGCCAACATGTGAGATCAGATTCTTTGGGATTTTTCTAATTTCAATCAAAATTTTAAGCAAACTCGTTACGACTTGGAGTGAAAGATAGGATATTTCCTACTAATTCAATAATAACTACTCAACATCAGTTTAATCCAAACTGTAACACAGTATAGTATAAAGTTGGTCAATATTTTACTAATAAAAACGTAATAGGTTTATATCTGCTGAAGCTTTAGTTATGATCATGACTCTTCACAATCCCACTATGTTTAAAATAACTTTGACGCAATTGAGTTCTCATCTATAGTACACGCTTACATAACAAAACCTAAATTTTGAAATCCGCAGGCTGTTGGATCCCCATGAGATGGTAATATTTACTAACCCGTTTGTAAAACCGATACATGTATAATACATCGAAGAGTCGGTCAGATTCAAAGGAACAACTTTTCGTTTTTGATAGAAATATCAAAGTAAAGTTGACTGTCATCTACCTTATAAAAACATTTTAGAAATACAACTATGTAGTGAGAAATTCTGGTCATCAAAAGGTAACGACATAGATTAAGAGCAAGAACACTATAAATGTATATTCCTTCTGACGTAGCTTCTATACAACACATAAATCGTCGTATTTACGTTGCTTTTTTCAAAATATACCCTGAAAAAGGATTATAAAGACAGTAGTTGATAACCTGTAAAACTTCAAATGTCCTTGTATATGATATGGTTAGAAGCTTGATTATACTCAAGCAAATGAGATTCTCTAATATTAAGATGAGAAGGATTCTAAATTCGAAAAATTTGAGTTCTTTATTTGAAGTTTTAACTATTACGTGAAATCCAGTGTATCTATGGTGCCATGGATTAGTTCTTAGATCAATGCAAATTATGATACATTGACTGTGCTTGGTGAATGGGTTTTATTATAACAATCATTATATTACTTATCAATGATTTTGGTTGCTGCCACAACGAAGATCGTAACAGTAGAAAGCCACCCAACTGCCATAGAACAAGATCATTAAACTGTTATATCCCCCGGTGAATTACGAATGGTAACTTTTAGGTCTATTTATGGATCAATGTAATATGACTATTTCCTATTGTATAGTTGTTAAATAACTGACCTAGTCGTATTCGTGTTCCTCTTATCATAACCCTTATTTTGACCTTTGAACTATTATTATTGATTACTTTCCCCCTATCTACAGCCACATTGGCCAATTATTGTACAAATGTTATTTTTCTATATTTTGGTATAATTGGGTCTGTTTGGTTAGTATATAAACCCAGTATGCTTGTGAATAATGATTCATACCACTGAGGCTGTTATTGGTGTTTTGGACTTAACTGGCTGGGCTAGGCAGATCGCAGGACCGGTTAGCACTCTAGTCTGCTCGTCCGGGTTTCGTGTCACTGTTCCAGTCGATAATTCGCTGCTCCCTGTTTGGCGGTCTTATCGCGTCACACATCAACTAGTCATCTACTCGGCCACAAGCATAACAATTGGCGACGGGGACAAAATAAAGTGAAAAATGACGCTCCCTTCTGACCGATTACAGTTGCTATTTGACCGACATTTGGAGCTCATGGTCAAACTACGCACACAGTTTCTGGATCACCAATGCTTTGCATATGCGTCGGAAGTGGATGGATTAATCACTGAATTTCACGCAGAGCTGGAAAATGATCGCAGCCTCCATGAATCCTCGACCAGCCGCAACTCAAACGAAACAGCAGTCTCGCAAGAGACGCCCGGTTGTCCATCACTACCCATTTCAGAAACGTGCCCGGTAGTGGATTCAAACCCCACTATCCCTGAATTAGCAGGTCCGAACAGTGACGCTTCCAGCTCTCATCAACATGATGCCATGTTGAATGCCCATGAAATTGTCGCACCAACCGCCCACAAAGTGCCAGACATCATATTGAGCAGCACACCGAGCAAATCGCATTCTGCAATAGAAATTTTTACCGAATCTAGTGATAAAGATTCCCAAGCTTGTCCAGAAATTTTGTTACATGCCTCAAATCTGGAACCTAGCGCAGTTTTGGTGGACGCTGTTTATCATACTGATCCACAACCTGTCAGTGATGTTTGCAATAAGTCTGATGACTACATTTCTGCAGAATCATATTCTGACCTCACATCAAATGTCGATCCTCACCATCCAGTCAATCTTAACGGGTTCCCTATTGAATGCCAGAAACATGTTATAAATAGAATCGCATTAATAGAAACTTGGGTATATGAGGATCCAACACTATTTCGTGGGGGAGGAGGAGCTCGGAAAATTTAAAATCCGGATATCAACTCCGGATTTCTCAAAAAGGGGAGGTGTTATATCCCCCGGTGAATTACGAATGGTAACTTTTAGGTCTATTTATGGATCAATGTAATATGACTATTTCCTATTGTATAGTTGTTAAATAACTGACCTAGTCGTATTCGTGTTCCTCTTATCATAACCCTTATTTTGACCTTTGAACTATTATTATTGATTACTTTCCCCCTATCTACAGCCACATTGGCCAATTATTGTACAAATGTTATTTTTCTATATTTTGGTATAATTGGGTCTGTTTGGTTAGTATATAAACCCAGTATGCTTGTGAATAATGATTCATACCACTGAGGCTGTTATTGGTGTTTTGGACTTAACTGGCTGGGCTAGGCAGATCGCAGGACCGGTTAGCACTCTAGTCTGCTCGTCCGGGTTTCGTGTCACTGTTCCAGTCGATAATTCGCTGCTCCCTGTTTGGCGGTCTTATCGCGTCACACATCAACTAGTCATCTACTCGGCCACAAGCATAACATAAACCTACTCAGGTTATAGTTCTTTTCTCTAAATTACTGCTTGTTTAACTTCGATAAACAACTATATATATATATATATATATATATATATATATATATATATATACTTTAATCCCTTTACTGCTCTACTTTAAATCTATAAACAGGGTATTTTCCGATCAAAGGAAGAATATGAATCCCTTAAACATTTCACCTGTGAAAACTAAGTGTATTTACTTCCTTCAAACTAAGAAATCCAATTCTACATTTATCCTAAAACACTCGTGATTTATTATTAGAGTTATAAGTATAGGTAATATTCGATATTATAATTATAATGCATAAATTTTGATATTCAATAATAAATTATTTATACACACAATTTCTCATGATATTGTGTTACATCTTAACTTATAACAAATTAGAAGTTTAATAAAGTCTTGAACACTGTCATAATATTATTTACATCTGTACGAATGTTTTGTAGGCGAATTTCATTTTAACACGAGGATGAAAAAATGTACATCGTAAGAAACAACACTTGGACGAGTTAATAATAATTAGTTTATCTATCTAAACTCGAAAACCGTTTACCTAAACAGTTTAATAAAAAGTTCACATTTCACTGTTGATATACGGATGATACACTGATCTTCTTTGGATGTAGTATCAAACAGCTAAAGGTTCTCAAGCAGTTTGAGAAGTACATTTCTTCCAGTAAGCTTACACATGGAGGGTAGTGCGAAGGTGACCTTTTAGATGTTCTAATAACAGGAACAGCTGATAAATCAATAAAGAATTTAAACAGGAAAAGTACTTAAATAAAGCGGTATACATACTCCGTATTTCTTTATCTATGAAAAATAAAGGAAATTTAGCAGGAACGCTTCTCTATAAAATAAAACTTTTATTCCCTACTGATGTGGTTGAATACGAACTAGACTCTTAGCATCATACTGTCAGGGAAAACGAATACCCGGGAAGTTCCTAAAATCCAATACATTGCCACGAAAGCTGTAGTAGTAGGTGAATTACGAACAGTGAGAAATCCACATTCAACCTCCAACAGCTCAGGTGACGCAGCCAATGAAACATTGATAAAGAGAATACATAAAACAGTACATAGAGCATCCAATGCAGGAAGACTGTAACCAGTGTTTTCTGTTATCCGATAGTGACATAGTCACTAAAAGACGAAATACCTATACTAACCACCTCCTTTTGTATTGGTCATTTTAACGACTGGAGAACAAATTATATTGATCAATGTTCTTGTCGACCTTGTGATCACTTTACAATGTAGTCAAGACAACAAACAGACCAATTCTCGGCCGCTTGGTTCAGACCGGTTAAAGTACCAGCGTAAATCAATTATTTTCAATATTTTGTCGGGTTAGTTATCTCCCAAAATGTCAGACTCAAAGTTTCTCAAACGTCAGAAGCAATAGTTGTTCTGTTCGAGGAACCGGATCTATATGTGAAAAAGTGATGTTCAACCAACTCTCTTACCTTGGCCAATAAAATAAATCACTTGAATTATAGAATGACTTAATTTGACTTGTATACTTATAGTCTTCCCCCTTCGTACTTACTTCATTATCCCTCGCTCAAATTATAAATCTCCCAAGAACCTGAAGAATTTAGTTAGCAATTTTCTCATTACAATTTCTTACTGAATGTCACTATGCGAATCACGTAGTCTTCGAACAGACATTTAGTTCGCGATTACATCATTATTTCTATCACTCCCTGTTGAGCGATTTTCTCTACTAAGTACCAAATCAGACGCATACAAAAGCAGCTTTCTATACAAAATAAACATTTATAATGGTAGTATGTTTGAATACATTTATTTTTAAATATCAATGACTGACAAGATTTCATTATTAAGACATTCTACATACATGTGCGAACAAAGAAAGTGAATCTTGAAGAGGAGAATATCACAATATACATATATATAAGATATACATCAGAGAATTATTGATTACTAGTTGGAAGATAAAAACTGGAAGAAAAAGATCAATTGACACAAGTGGTTATAAATAGTATGACAAAATATTGGATCAGATTTGGTGGGTTTTGCATCCACATGTACTAATGGTAGTAGATTGCTTAAAAAAATAACCTTTAAGAGAGAATGACATGTGACTGAGGTCAGTCTTAACTAAGTAAACCAAAATGCCTCATGCAAATTTGAAAAATGAATTCATATAAATAAACTTGAGTGAACTCACCACCAAGGACAACAAACACACAACCAAGGGCAAAATAAAAATCCAAAAAACTATGCTAAAAAGCTAATGAAGGAGATTTAGATAGAAGCAAAGAAATTGATAATAACAACTAGACATATTTCATCTGTGCAAACAATTCACAAGACTACATTTCAGCCATACGAACTATTAAATACAGGGGAAAAAGGAAAACTTATTAGAGACCGAATAAAACACTAGATTAAAAAGCGTTGAAATACCGTAGTTATAAGGTTTTCCTAATTATCCTCTTCATTGGTTGAATTTGAAGTATCCGTTAAATAATCATCGCAAGTGCAACTACTTAGCGACGTTCCACTGTCCTCACTAGGGCAGTCGATTTCTGTATCAAGAGACATACACGAAGTTTTTTGAATAACAGTCCAATTAGAATGTTTTCCTGCATCCCACTCTAATGTTGAAGGTTGATGTGCATAAGAAGATGAACCAGATTCAGTCTGCTTAGAATTAATATTGGTCGGACACAGATGCTGTTCAATTATTTCTCCTACATTACGTAAATGACGTGAGCGTCGACGAACAGCTACACGTTTGATACGTCGTAAAGACTTTGGAGGTGGATCTTCTGGCCTGGAGAGGTATTGCCGAATACAGTCAAATGGGATATTCTGCGAATAGAAAATGATACGAAAGCTTTGACTTACAATAACTAAGAACTATGAAAATAGTAATATAATACGCTTGGCTTAAACAACACTAGAAAACATATACTGTGGTAGTCTAACGTAATACAGAGGCAGATACTGTCAGTAACCTGTTGGGGACTACCACTTTTTATGTATAGGTCGAATTATATTGACTGAGGTTGATCACTCATGTGTAGTTACGGGTATGAGGGCTAATATCACCCATTATACTTAGGTCCCGGATTGTATGGAGTTGCGTTCTCAAGGAAGAAATTCTGGGTGACCTCAAGTACACAGACTTGTCAGTCAGTCACAACGTAGAACTTCGTACATATGTACATCAGTTCGAGTTGCCATACCACACTAACAGAGATGCAGTTGTCAATTAAAATCCCATAGTGGTAGAAGTAGTAAGAGTATAAGCAGTAATCTGAAAGATTAGGGTTTGAAGATGTTATTCAAGGAGCATAATCCAGTGAAATAAATCTGGAAAGAGAAAAAAATAGGGAATTTGGAAGAACACAAACAGTGGATGCGTCTTCGCCATTACAAACGATTTTGAGCCTTGTCATTCAAGGTCTCTAACCATCGGTCGCTATCATCTCGCGGATCCCAACCAGGTAGTCTACACCTACCAACATGGTTCAGTACACTAGTCAGTGACTTCATGGATTTGTGCACGTGTTGGTCTGACCGCCAATAGCTTTCTCCCAACCTACTCCTACATCATAAGACATTGCACGTCGGGGCAGTCGGTGGTTGGGCATACGTAACACGTCCCAGCCATCTCAACTGATGAAGTTTCACCACTTCATCAATCGATTTGCCATCCTTACCTAGTACCCGTTTCCTAACAACTGCATTAGTTACTCGGTGGTTCCAGGATATACGAGCAATGCTTCGAAGACACCTATGATCGAATACTAGCAGCCTACGAACATCCTTTACTCTTACCGACCATGTTTCACAGTCAAAAAGTAGGACGGAACGAACTGCTGCGCAGTAAACCCGTCCTTTGGTTGCTAGACGGATATCTCGCCTACGCCATAAATGACACAAGTTGGTGAAAGCTAGTCGAGCCTTCTGTATTCGTGCTGAGATTTCGTCACACACCAGACCACAAGGGCTGATGAGACTCCCAAGATAAGTGAAGTGGTCAACACGCTCAACTACTTCACTCCCTATCATTAGTTCAGGTGCCGATGCAACCCAATCCTGAAATAACATTTTGCATTTCGAGGTGGAGAATCCCATTCCGAGCATGCCTGTATAGTTGCTTATAGTGGCCAGAAGACTCTGCATCTTGTCAGCGTCTTCACCAAATAGAATTATGTCATCTGCATATTCTAAGTCAACAAGTGAGTCTCCAGTAAAAGTTCAACTCCTAGAAATTTAGATGATGAAAGGGTTATCTCCAAAAGCATGTCAACGATAAATTTAAACAAGAATGGAAAGAGTGGACAGCCCTGACGAACACCACTTGAGGTAATCAATTCCGATGACAGTTCGCCATTGGCTCTAACTCGACCAGTTATGTTCGAGTGGAGAGCCTTTATGAGGTTAATGTACTTCTTTGGTACTCCTTTCAATGGCAAACACTCATAGAATCTCACGATCAACGGAGTCAAATGCCGCCTTAAGGTCGAGACATACTACGACTGTGGGGCATTTGAATGTGTCTATGTTCTAAAACCTGACGTTGAGTGAATATCTGGTCTATACAACCACGTCCAGGTCGAAAACCAGCTTGGTTTTCTCTAGTCTGCTCTTCACGAGCTTTGGTTAGGCGTGGAAGTATTATTGAAGCTAATATTTTAGACACTATATTGGTCATGGTCAGAAGCCAAAATCCAGTACCTTGGACGTATTTAAGTAAATTATAGGATTGTATTGGTTCGAAATTATGTTAATACTTAATCTTGTCAGAAGTGAAGTTGTTACCGATATCAATATTATCGAGTGGTGTTGCGAAGCCACCTATGATTCGATATCCGTAGTCTACGCATACCCTCCATTTTCAACAGCCAACTGAACCATACGGCGGCAGAGAACAAACTAATGGGCAGCATATTTTCTTGATGACGATGGAGTCTCAAGTAATGTATGCTCTTTAAACCTTGAACACAGGATATTTCTTTTCAATGGTTCCGACTATTGCTTCCGAAATATATTTTTGTTACACTTTTTGGTATCTATGCTACTAATAACCCTATCCTCAATACTTTGATTTCGATTTCTCCCGTCTGTGCTGATGTGAAGCATAGCAGATCCGAGTGATCCCCATTCGGATCAGCATTAGCGTTACCTGACTGTTTTGAGAATATCTATGGATAACAATGAAAATATAAAATACAAACTGAAGGCTTTATTCATATTTTTTGAAAGGGGCTAGCGAACGCCTAATGATACGGACATATCTGTGGCTGCTACATGTTTCTGGATCTTGGCCTTTCGAAAAATTAGATGAGCATCCCATATTTTAAACCCAACATAGTTAGAAATAAACTCATGGAGACACATCATTTTTTATGTTTACCAGATATACTTTAACAGACGCAAACGGTAGGAACTGTAACTATAAAAGGAGTCGATAATGCTTTATGAAAGGTACTATGTTTGACATGTAACTAATACTAGAACAGTAAACTGACGATTGTTCGGCAAAGTTTTCTCAATGAAGGAAAAATATTTCCTTATCCCTTTATTCCTTCTTCAAAGGGTACAATCATCACTCACAATAAGTTCCGAAGTCTGACAAAAGGGTCATATTAAAAAACCTAGGCCTTGAAGGACTAAAACAAACCTTATTTCCATTTTGCAATGGCATATCCTTGATTTTTTCGAAGAAATCGGAGGAGAAAGAGGCAGCTCCCTCAACAATCCCAAGTTCATACACTTTCAGTATCGTTAGCTTCATATATTTGTGCATTTCCGCCAATTTATCAGCGGCGTTCCTGAAATGCTGCCAAGAAAATTGGCAGTCTCTGTCATCTATAACATATTGGGAAAAGCTCGTCTAGTGAGTCAGTAACTACCCCGGTATAGTTCCATAACACAATGAAGCACGCCATGATACATTTTTAACAATGTATCTGAAAACGCGACGAGTTCAACATGACGACGGTTAGCAACTGAGTGTTTACGTGCGTTCCAGTTGACATTTTTCAAAGGGTCAGGATCTAGGATGGTGGACCATTAACTCACAAGACCTACCATCCATAACACACACATTGAAGTTCCGCCAAGAACTTGCATCAAATAACAATTGAGGTCGACACTGTGGTTTATCTTATTATCATTTGCCATTTCTTTAAAATATTCAGCTAAACAAAGTTAGATTTTATTCCCATGTTATTTCCATGTAATAAAGATCCAAACTCTTAAAACGACCCAGATAGTTGGTAAACAGTTTCATTTTCGAAAGAACGGGAAGCTTGATGGCCTGTGTTAGTCCTGGCAATGATGGTCTCTCAACTAGTCCAAGGTGTTACTGGTTCAAGCGTTGTCGAGCTTTGAATACACGTGGCATCTTTACTCTAAATCTTCTATATGGCAACAGGAATAGGTTCAGCTTGACCAGTCTAGCATCATACAGGAGCTTCGCTATTCCGGGGATAAGTTTAGTTACTGCTGTAGCTGTAAATAAATCCCCAAAATGAATAGCTCTGTAAGTGTTCGACATTGGATGCTGACCACATTAGTTTTAGTGGACTCACTTAGCTGAAGTCACTCGGTCATGTGTCCACACCAGGTCACGGTTTCGAACGGCGTGCTCAACGTCTCCTGCGATCACTAGCCGGATTAGATCAGTCATTTCTCGAGATATTGATAATCCATCAAATAAATCATTCAACCTCCTCGCTTCTGACTTTCGATTTCACTGGGGTGGCACTATTCAATTATAGAAGCTGTTGCTAGTTAGTGTTGTCAAACTACAATACCTGTGGCATCTTCATTGGTGGAAAGTCCCATCTCCAATATCTGGACATTGTGTTCGAACGACTGCAAAAGCATGGCATCACTGCAAATATTCAGAAACGTCAAATCGGAAATGACTCCTTAAACTTCTTAGGACACACTATTAATGCTCAATGCATCCCACCTCTTAGAAGCAAAGTGGCGGACATTCTGGATTACCCAGAGACAACCATCATTAAGCGACTGCGCACATTTAGCTATCTTGTAAGTTTCTCGATATATCGATAATCCATCAAATCAATCTTTCAACTTCCTCGCTTCTGACTTTCGATTTCACTGGGATGGCACTATTCAATTATAGAAGGTGTTGCTAGTTAAAGCGTTGCCAAACTACAATACCTGTGGTATCTTCACTGTTCTCTGTCCCTTTTCCAAGAGCTCACTATCTCTTTTAAGCAGAGGATAGCCTCTTGAATGGATTACTCGAGTTCAAGACGCACGAACACTGTCAAAAACGTTTTAGCGTCGGCACGACTAAAGACCCTACGTATTGACCGTATGGTTCTAAAACCTTTTGGTTCCATTGCACGGCAGTATGCAATAATTTTTAAGTCTTCGCTAATGATGACTACTAAGTCATTGAGTCCCAAACAACCATTAAAGGGGAAAAAAGGGGAAATGCATTGGAAAATAAGGAGAACAACAGGTAGCTCACTGTTACTCACTGTGCATTTGTCTACACTTTTATACTTAATATGCATCATATTGAACTTGGAAGCATTATCGGTAACTGCTAAATTTTAGACCATCTAGACAATTTCTTTAGGTCATTTTGAAGTTCTGTATTAACACCTTTACATTATTTTGCCCTCTATATCTTGACACCGTCAGTGTATAACAAAACCGAGGATGATAGAGGACCAAGAAGATCATTTGCATACAAGAAAAACAGCACTGCCCTCATAACTGTACCCTAAGGCACCCTGATAACTACAGTTCCCCAGCTAGACAACATTTGGTTCGCCCGCTATTTCTGTTGACTACCAACTATGAGGTCCCTTATCCACATTAATAGATCTCCTCCGATCCTAATGTTACTCAACTTTTATAACATCCGGTTGTGAGGATCTTTGTCAAATGCTTGCTGATTTTAATGTATGCTACATCTATGGTTGACAGGTTGGTGTAATTAATTAAACTAACTTATAAACTACTGTTGAATAGAAGTAATCGGTATATTACGTCTGCACTAAAAGATTCTTCTAGTCGCTTGATTTATCTAGAGCTACTATAATGTACCTCCTTGATATAATCAGACGAATAATGTGAACGTGAAACTCGTTGGATTATCATACCAAGCGCTCCACAAGTCTACTTTATAACGACCATGAACTTAAAAAGTTTCTTTGCATAAAGACTTAGCACGACCGAAACCCTAACAAAAATTTACCAAGATTGGGTCTGATGTGTAACGTGGACGCGAAGCCCCTTCGGGGAATATTATGAAGACTACACTGTATATCTGAACGAATGAATTGATATTCAATTTTATATATTATATTTACTAAACAACCCTGCTTGGAATGCATACTGTGAAACAGTAAATTTTGTAACTTGTAGATCATGCCAGTAAAAGTGGCAAGTACCTGACCTTGCAGAAATATATTATTATAAGAAAAACTGTTGTTTGGATTTTTATTGCATAACTGGTAGACTCCTGTGTTGTTGTGTTTCCACTCCTAAACTTTCGTTCGGCCCACAAACCGTTACCATGTCTCGTCATTCAACAGTTACCATCAATCAACCATTTCTGTCACTCCATTATTGTACTATTCCAGACTGAATGAGATAAACATCTTAATTCGTTAACCATGTAGGGATAGTGAATTATCATCGAGCCCTAGCCAAATCATCCGTCAGTTGAGACGTTGAATATCGAACAGATCACAGATCCCTGTCACAGTCAAGGACAACCAGCACATAGCAGTTAATCGTATGCCACGGACTGGCCCATACTATGGTGGTCTCGCTACCTTCTCTGTACTCACTCTTACTAATACATTCCTGTAATAACGTCCTTTGTGTTATATGATCTTCAAAGAAGCGGTAGTACTTTGATACATCTAGGGGGTAATCTGCTTTAAATGGTGACCATGATGCGTGACTTCAATGTTAGCCGGTTCGTCACACCATTGCCGTCTAACTCGAGTAGGCCCTCCATCATTCAGCACAGATAATCTAAGTTAGTGATCTACAAGCATGTTGCTGTTCAGTTCAACGATTCAGCTACATTATTGTGTGAGTCTTGAGACATGACCAGATTGAGAGTAACAAAGATGTGATGTGCTTTCGTTCTTCGCCCTCTGATTAGCCTCTGGGTCTGAAGGATTCAGGGATTATTATGGATTAAGATTTTGAATGCTGTTCATTGGTTGTAACATTTGACACATACGTTGTTGATCTTACGGTCAACATGTTGGTGAACTGGTCGACGGTCAGATTGGCGATAGAGAGAAAACATACATCTCCTCTTTTATCATTATGACCTAGTTACACAGGACCCGCAACAACTCAAGCTATCTGTGTAAGATGTTTTTTTGATATTTTGTGCAGTTTTTTATGGAAACTCCTCCACGTATATACTTTTGCAACTTATTCTTTATCCCTCCACCCGTATATTTCGTTGATTTTTGGAATCCAGTCAAGGCGGGACTGTTTATTTTTTACCATACTTTTTGTCCTTCTCAGGTTTTTGTTGAACTCCTGCCTTTCATGAACTGTGTCCAAGTTGTCCAGCTCGACATTTTGGTTATAGCGGCTGCCATATTGATTCCTTTTTCTATTCGACTATGTTAATGAAATGGCTGAGAGTGTGCATTTTTGACTGTTAATTGAAACACACTTTCTGAACTGGAAACACTCACTATTATGGCCAACCTAAATATTACCTTTTAAACAGCCTGTAGGATAGAATAATATTCCTGTATTCATGGGGGAGTTTGATTACTGAAATTAAGTGGAATATACATTGAGCAATTGCTAGTTGAATAACTTAGTGGTAATAGTTGTCTAAAGTCATCCATTATCCAACCACTTTGTTCCGGATTTTGGATTTGCAAGAGCATACGTACCCAAACAAAAACTGACATTTATTTTTAATTCTACGCTGCGTTAGTTTGGAAGCAACAATCTGTTTTTTCTATACAAAACCCTCTATCCAGGGAAACGACATAAAAATTTTGGCACTAAATATTTTATTACAGTGAAGTATATCCACAACACAATTTCACATATGGTATTACTAGTGGTATTCATGCATGAACGTTGGATGTTTTGCTAGTGGGAGTTATTGGCACTTCCCGTTGTGTTCCGAAATGGGCTGAAAAACAAACTAGAGTATAAATAAACGATACCAAGAACGTCTGACGTTATCAATACCATGTGCCATATTCACTGGGACGATGTTGGTTCCATAACATATATCAATCTAACAGTGAAGTAGAAAATGATGAACCTTATGTTATTCCCTAATCTATCTCACTAAATGTTGGCTTGACAGGGTTTATATATTCAAACCAAAAAATTTAAAGTTTCGTATCACTGGTGACGAAAGAGCATTTGGTAAGAGTATTGTAAGCTTATCAAAACCACAAAGATGAGGATTAACCCACTTTTATATTACTATTTGTGAAGCCACCTGAAGAGTAAAAGTTGTGATCGATGAGTTTTATACTAGTCTACTACATAAACATGTAATATATCACATTGATTAGTTTAAATCTACAACTTTTAAGACGTCATTATATGTGAAAATTATGTTTGAAATAATCTCAGAGATTGAAGTTTCAATAATTTTAACGTTTCGTCTAGCTAACTTGTATGGACTTCTTCAGGTTTCATGAATACTCTATACTCGGTACCCAACTATCGTCTAGCTATTCGTTCTAATCTTGACGTTTTAAACTTTGAGTTGTAAACAAAGGCCCAGATGGAAGAACTAATTGTTTTTGGGCATCTTTTCCAGAGATGGAAGGACTTTCAAATCCATAACAGAAAGCAATAAGACAATAATGATCGTTATAATTCGGATTTGTGTAATCAGTTATCATCAGTATCCCAACTGGCAGAAGTCGAATAAAGGTTAAATTAATAGCTTGGCCCAATCTTAACATGTAAGCCAAAGAGAATTTGTCGATTTCCTAATACTATACCAAATGAGTTCCAAGCTTTTGTTGACGTTGTGACGTAAGGAGTTGCAACTTAAAAAGATATTCGAATTTCGGGTTTACCAATTTAGTTTCTGTGACACTCATATTTCTTGATTCCTTAAGTAAAAAGTTCGCGGGAGGAAAACCAAACTCTATGCGCTCTTATGTTTTATTTAAATGGAATGACTTTTAAAATACACCAAACGAATTTTATTGAACACTAACTCCTTTTTCTGCTTTACAAGAACAAGTTTAAAGCAATTTGTAATCAATACTGTTCAGTCCTATAATGGCATATAATCTTGATATTATTTTTTCTGATCAAAATTTGAAGCGTTATCGACACTACTGAACTCTCTATCTGCTAAACGTTTTTGATTCCTCCAATCTTTAAAGAAGCTATCTCTGTCCTGAAACACGTTTTGAGAAGAGGACAGCATATGATACATTGGCTAAGAAAAAACCGTTGATATATTAATAACCTTAGCAGTAGAGAAAGATGTGAGTTCATGAAATGAACAATTATATCTCCAATTCTTCTTCTTTGGTGAGTTCTTTGTTCCCACATGACATTAAAACTAAGGTTGGAAGAAGACACATACAGAAACACATATTAATTCTTTTGATTATATTAGAAAAATCAGAATTGGACGCATCGAAGGATTGTAGTGGCACCTACCTCTGATTACTTTAAAGGGAGGTTGGAGACTTGCTCATTCTCAATGGTCCTGCAGAAGGTTCCTTCCAAACTACCCCACAACCACTGTCTCTATCTATAAGTCTATCCTCAAGGTTTTTGAAAGACTAAATCTGGATCCTTTTCAACTTCTTTATAAGGATCCCCTCGTGACTTAAAAAATAAACCACTCTTTCTGCCCGACTAAAATAAGAAATTCGACAAAGGTCATTCAGTTTAACGTAATGTAGAACCTGCTGTATATGTGGTTCACCAACGTAGGTGATCTATGTCTACTATTGTGGGCTTGCTAGAGTGAGACAGGAATGCCGTGACCAACAAGCATACGACTAAGTCACACCTCACGATTAATATCTGGACTGAATAAATCCTTCGTCTTATCATGGTGCCATGGCTACTTGAATGACCTCAAAACATTAACAACGTTGTCATGGAAAATATGGAGAGAGTAGGTAAGAAGCAGAATGTCACATCGTCTCATGGGCTTGAGGATACCACGGATATTCTAGTTTCGCAACTAGCAACCAGTAGTATCTTCTATAATCGTTCGTTCCCAGTCGAATAGAAACCAGAAGTCAGACGAGGAGAGGTAGGAAAGATATATTTGATACGTTACCAATATATCGAGGAACCTTTACTATAAGCTGGCTAATGAACGTAGGAGCAGTGTCCCACGCCGAGTTGAAACGTGATCTGGTACGGATGCATGACCGAAAGCCTTCAGTTAAACAAGTCCACTTAAACAACGTGGTCACCATCCAATGTCGAACACTTAATGAGCTATTGATTTTGGGGAATTATTTACAGCTACAGGCTAGTCCATGGTGGACAACTGATTATTGCGCTTTTGTTGTTCTTGACCTAGACATGGGTTGATATCCAGTGATCGGAATATTGGATGACTTCGCTAAGGCTTAGTAACATTCCTCTAACCCTAAACACATGTACATCTTTTCAAGTCGCCACACCCGATTGGTAGAGCGTGATGAAACCATGGGCTGAATCCGAGGGCAGTAGAAATAGTAACTTCTTGATTGGTTACCACTGTGCGACAAATTACGATCTCAGACTATTTTTACAAGCAAATTGTGTGCGATTTATGTCCGCGTTTGTTTTAGCGAATCATTATTATATACTCTCTATAACCAGGGTTGGAAGACTTTCAAGGCCGTTGCGGTGAGATTTTCATTTATGTTGTTCTATTGAATGAACAGATTACTTTATCCCTATCCGATCTGGCTACATATTATCAATATTAGGTATAGTGTTTTTATTTATGCTGCGTTTCCGTACACTTTAATATGAAATACATTCGTGCGATCTCTAGATTGATGTTGAGGATATAGTTCTTTTTAAGTATTTTCGGTGGGAGTAAAGTATATGGACTGCTTCGGAATCTTTTTTTCGCCAACAAACTAACGGCGCTTATATATGAAATGACGCATGGATAAAGGTCAACATAATTATGGTCGACAAATTGTTGGAAGATGGACTGCTAGCACTAATATTTGAATCATTGGTGTATTCATCACATCAAGTACAAAGCAAACATGGATTTTGATCTGGGAATATATTATTTCGTCCATATAATATACTCCCGTCTGTCCTGCGCGGCACATTAGTGTTAAAGACGGTATTCTCAAGTAGCTATCCTTACATAGAATTGATTATCATCTTTAAAAAAAGTAATGAGGTTCACTTTCCACATTGTTACTCAGTACCTACTCAAAAAGTTGACTTGAAGTCAGTGATCCACAAATGTCGATCAATGTTGGCTCCCAAACTTTGATTTAGTTAGGGGTTTAGAGCATATATTAGTCTTCTCCGTATGAGATGTTTTGTGCCCGTTCTGTCAGGCTTATGAAGGTCATATCTCACAATTACTTCTTGTAAGTTAGAGTGGCATCCATACAAATGACACATGAATGATTCTTCAGATATCAAGGCTATATTCGGCAGAAGTTTAAAATTATAATTTTATTCACTCAGTTCCGATTCAGGAAACAACCTTTTAACACTGCGAAACTGACTGGTTCAAACATAATCAAAGTTGTGCACCGGTATTGTACAAAAGAGTTGGATTTCTTATCTCGGTGTAGATTTGTTGATTCTTAATAAGGATCACCTAACCATTTAACACTTATCACATCCTATGGTTCTCATTAAAGCATACCTAAGTCTTCGCCTTGAAATACTATTACATTAGTCTATTTTTTTATTGATAACATCCTTAGTGCTCGTTTGTCTGTTTAAGCCTTGTCCAATGCGTACCACCAATTAGTAGTTCTAGGGTTATCCCACGTCGTATAGAACAAACGATCGGTCTGTCCCTGTTGATTTCCGTACTATATATATTCACACAGCTACTTCTAACGAAAGTAAAATTACAGATCTCTAATTTGTCATTCTGCATTCCTCCTTAACCTGTGTAGCTACTTCTCCAACCGTGGATCAAAATTATCATCATACATAACGTGGGGAAATTGCTAAATTATGTACAAAAGGGATCTAGACAACATTAGCATTTATGGTAGTAAACTGGTGAACACAGAAAGTATAGTTCAAGGGGAAATTATAAAGTTGAATAAAAGTTACCAAGTAATGTTAAAGGTCTAAGGAAAGGTAAATATTAAATATATATGAACTACTGCAACCAACGACAAGCGATATCATCTGAAGTTTTCTGCACATTATGATTATCTATTTAACCCAAATACCCACACATCAGTACAGCGAGAGGAAATTTACGACTAGAAGCATAGAAGTCGAAATTATAGTAATGTTAGGGATTATGGATAACAACGTAATCAGGATGGTTCAGTAAGAACGACTGAAATCGAGGAATAGTAAATATAAAACAATATTAGAACTTGAGGTCTAGGGAAAGGTGCATTGTAAAAACACTTATTTTACTCCCACTTATTCTGTCATTTCTCTTCAACTTTCCAACTGTTTACTACTGCACATCGGTTACCATACGGGTTCCAACCAGGAAGTCTGGATTTACCTACACGGTTCAGTGAAACAGTCCGTGACTTCACGATTCAGCTAAACTCTAGTTTGATGATTTTTAGCAGTGTTTGTGCATGTGTAACATACGTCCCAGCTTTTTTACTCACAGCCTACTGGTTCTGTCACGTCATATCATTTTGTTTCTAGGAAGTACATTGCCTATCTTGGCAATGATTTATGTCAATGGTCGTGTTTAATACTGAGAGTTTACACAAATCTAGGTGAAATGTTACTGAATTATTTTGCTGAAATCTATCTGGTACATTAAATGCCACAAAAGCTAAATAGAATAAAGTCCTTAAAACGTATGCCCATAAACATCATTTCGTTTTCATAATCGTAAGTCATATTATTTTTGTACCTGAACTTTCTTCAGGGTATTTTTAATCTCACGTCGAACAATTAATCGTGTAACTGGACATCGCTCTTAGGAGTGGCAGATATAAAACAAGCGTCTCTGTTTTACATGTGAAACATCTGTGACACATTTGTTGATAATTTTTTACAACCTGTAATAATGTACTAACATAAATTATCACTGCAATATTGATTTTATTTGGTGCTTCTTACTGCTTGTTTTTAGTTCAGTGAATTCAGGCCTATTGCTGTCTCCGTATAATTTACAAGAAACCACTGACCAGCTGTTCCTGAAATGCTGGAAAATAATGCCACCAGTAATGTCGAAACTTGTGGGGAAGTGTGTCAGTTTCCTGAAGATTTAAAACAACATAGAATTTCCAAAACTACATTATCTCCAGATATTGCCGATCGTTCATTATACTGTGGTATCTACAAATGGCGTCCTCATTTTTTGCGTGGTTCTGGAAACTTAATGGCTTTCCTTGCTGCTGCTTGCTTTATATCTTGTCTACAAGCTTCATTTTCTGGTTACACAAGTTCTCAAGTGACAACCCTAGAAAAACGGTTTGCGATAGGCAGCAGTGTTATAGGAGTAATCAATTCTTGTTTTGAAGTTGGCTATATTTTTTCTGTTATATACGTCAGTTACGTTGGAAGTCATGGTCGAGTACCTGTGTGGATATCAATTGGCCTTTTCATAATGTCTGCCGGATCATTTTTGTGGTCTCTGCCTCATTTCGTTTTCTTCGATAGTAGTAGAACAAGTTCAGTTTCCTTAAATGAACAACTTTGTGTTTTATCCACGAATACAAGTACCTGTGCTGAAGGATGTAATGACAAGTCGTTACTTGGCTGTTCAGAATCTTCTACCATTGGTTATGCCTTTCTCCCCGTTTTTATTTTTGCCCAGCTGTTGATTGGTGCTGGCTCGAGTCCAATTTTGACGTTAACTCCCCCTTTCATCGATGATCATGTACCTTCTTCCAAAGCGCCCCCAATGATAGGTGATTTTGTATCCATTTATTTTACTGATTAGTCATGTTTTATCATTGTTTTGATCGAAATACAGTTAATCTGTAATTTGAGTGTTGTGAAATAAACGAAAATAGTCACACTTTTGTTCGCATTCACTACTGTTATCTGTAAACCAATATTCGATGTAGTTATGACAATGTGTTAGAGCATTTTAAATTGAATTAGGAATATAGTATGGCTGTGAATACTAAAAGTTGCTTAACTTAGTTATACTGGAGTTCAGTTCACACAAAATATCGTCTGAAGTTTGTCATCCCTCTAAAATGTCTGTAATCCTGTTCTAACTATGCTGAAGATTGGTCAGCTTCAGTTTTATCAGCAGTCATAGCATGTAGTACAAGTTCACTAAAAACATCGTATGAAATAGTTGTCATTGTTACTTTTATTTTCTCCATTTTACATCCAAATAAAATTGTACAGAAATGTGGTAAATGGATAGTATCATACAATTAAATATAACCCTCATTTAATGTACCATATTAGATAGTGTTAAACAAAAAATGACGCATTTAGGCTGTTGACGTCATTGTTAAACTTTTTCTTATTTTGCGCTACATGTCATAAGTCACCAATTATTATCATTATATTAAAGGATTTAGAAACGATCGGGTAGCTTCTAATGCTTTCACGTTACCCTCATATTCTAGCCATATTATTGTTCTATACCTTCGTTCCTTGTTTGTTTTCTAATAGATTTTATTATTACGTTTCCTTATGTGTTGATTCCTAATTAGACTTGTCTCTGCAGTTTAGTTGATAGTGTAAATATGTTATTTAAGACTATTATACTACTGAGTTATGAAAATGAAGCATAATCTCACAACAAAATGTTTAATCATGATCCAGGGAGTGGTATTTTTTGATATATTCAGCTTCGATGGCTCGTAATTTCAGCTTATTTCTATCAGCTATCTTATTAAACAAAGAAAGTGTACTAGATAATCCCATTTTCTGTAGATCAATTAATTTCTAAATCTATTTGACACTACAAAGATTAGCGATATCACCTCACATCTGTCGTTGACTCACTAATACCTTCATTATTTTCTAGGTTTACTTGATCTAAATATTAACTGTCGTATTCGAAAATCTCATATTTTCAAATGTCTGTATGGTTTTTGGTTTTGATCACTGAATTGTGTTGGAAAATAACACTAGATAACTCCTCTTTATTTCCTGTTTTGTGTATATTCGTTTTTATTACTTTAATTTTTCTACAGATTACATTTTGTGCATGATTTGATATTTCGTTTTAATCAAGAATAATTCCTTTTTATTTTTAACTCGAAATATTATAGCTTCATTATATGCAGCTTCAGCAATGGGTCCTGTTATAGGATTTGCCTTGGGAGCGTTTTTACTACAGTACCCAGCTGATGTCTTAAGTATGAATAAACCTTTCAAAAGAGGTCCTGATGATCCTGAATGGATTGGTGCCTGGTGGGCTGGATTCATTTTATTAGGTTAGTAATAATTTACATAATAATAATCTTATCCCAGACAATTTTTTCTTGAAGTACTTTGATGTACTATTGTTAAGTTCCTATGGTTTAAATAGTAAACATACTAATATCTTCCATGGTAGCTTGTTTCTTTCTAACCATAATTAGTTAGTACTTTTTGTAGGGTGAGAAAAACAACGACATATTTGCTTGAATAACATTTAGATTCTATAGTTTTAAAATGTAATTGATTATTTTGTTAACATTGCTGATTTTATACTACTGTAAAATTTAGATAAGAAACTAGTTGTGCTTTAATGGTAAGGGAATGTATCAAAATATTGAAATGGGCTGGTTAAGTGTACTGATTCTATTGATTCTTAAAGTAGCAAGTCTTCTCTGTAGGTCATCATTCAAGCGTACTTGTGATTTTCAGACCATAGTCATCCAATGTTCATGTAGTTGGTCACTGAGCAATAACTGATTTCTCTTTTAGTCCTTAGTACTGGTCGAATTCTATCGATCCGGTTTACAATATAGTCTCTTGGTTAAACGACTTGACATTGGTTAATGATATACGGGCCTAAAAACTCATATCCTTTCCTAATTATCTTCACATAACTATGACAGAAGCTTATCTAGATGAATTCAACATTAAAATAGCAATCATTTGGGTAATTCGAATCATGTTAGCTAACGTGTCATTCACTACATCAGCACATTTGTCCCAGTTTCTAAGTTGTTTATATCTATCATTTTGTTTTTAATTACTTTAAAAGTGTAGTAGGTCTTCACTTAGTTCGGTTCTTCTCCTCGAACTTGTTTAAATAATCTAATGTCTCTAATGGTCGTTGTTCATATCAACTAGCTGACTAAAGAGGTCGAATAATTTAATTAGTGCATCCGTTATTTACGTATAATGTTAACATTAATTCATTGGTTTCTCGAAAATAATATCCTATCTCGAAATGCTCTTACATGGCCACGCGTATATAGCCTCTGCCAGGGAAGTCCTGCTCACTGCCTTCTCGTGGCGGGGGTGTTGTTTACAAAATTGAGAGGACGAAAAGCGAATGTCCGACGCCTTAACCGTGTTGGTGGACACGAAAAGTCCACCTAAGGGAGTTGGAAAACCCTGATTCCAAACCAATGGTGCATATGGGCTCCAGTATCCTGAGGGAACGAATGGCATATGAATCAATCTTTAGTCGCCGACTACCATGGGACTGCATCTCCTTACTATGCTCAACCGTCTTGTGGATCAGACCTTTAGGTCGAAGGCTCGGGGTGTGGTCTCCTAAGAAAACCACCTGCTTCAGTTTGAGCACCTGGACAGTATCACAGCCCTCACACAAATCGAATGAGATTTGTGAGGCGCATATGTATCTGGTGCTTCCTTGTGCCAATATTTATGTGTTTAAATAAAAATAAAAATATATCATAGTTTGACTGATAAGCGAAGTACATATTTGTAAATGAACTAAAAATTGTATGTATATTTTGAAAAGTTAAGAATTTTTATACAATAATTTATCAGATTTTATATTTTTCTAGGAAGTCTTGTTTTTATTGGTGCCACTATACTCTTGATGTTTCCGAGAAAATTACAAGAATTCATTTGTTGTGATCAGTTGAAATCGAAGAAATTTTCCATTAAGAGTGTACCAATAAATAATGGTTGCGTATTAAGTGAATCAAGTAAATTGATTGGTATATTTTATTTCATATGTTAATTAATTCCGAATTTTTTTAAATTATTTTTTTCAATTAAACGTGATCACAATTACAATTTCCTAATTATATTATCTAGTCGAATTCATTTGATAGATAACTTTTTGATTTACATTTTGTTTTTCAAAAAAAATGTTTATCTTGAAGATATGCAATTTGCAATTATCAACATAGGGTTGTGAAGATTGTTACGTTCAGATTGATATCATTAATGGATCAATATTAGACCACGTTTGAAAAACTGAAAGCATCAGACGGCCATTCCGTCCTAGTATGGGACTCTTCAGCAGTACTCATTATAACTTGTACAAAAAAACAAAAAACAAATCAGTATTGGTCCAAATGAAACTCTATAACTAGATTGTTCAGTGTGAACACTGTTCATGAAATTTCAATGCATTTTTACGAAGATTTGTGTTAATGTGACAAATATTCAGTTCAAATATACTTTGTTTAATTTTATATTGGGTTAACATCGAAAAGCTAGTAGTAGTTTCCTCAGTATTAAAATTGGAATAGTGATTTACTAACTCAGCTCACCAATGTATTCGTTTTTATATCTATTTATTAGTTTAGTGGTATTGAAGGCTTGAAATTTTAAATTGTCATTGTATATACTCCTTACAATTAAACGAAATTGTGTGTTTTTTAACGGAATCGAATAAAAGCCGTCCTCTTAATATATATATATATATATATATATATATATATATATATATTACCGACAGTTGTGCCAGGGTATCATGCAAACGAGTAAACAGATAAACTACGTGAAACTTAACACAATGTGGAGAAACAAACAAAATGGGAAAAACAGCAGTAGGAAACCTTAGTGAACAATTACAATTGGAAGAGAAGATTACAGCGTTAATGAATGATCGTGAAAAGAAGATTGTAGTAAACGTTTTGTAACCCTGGCAACAACAAATGTTTCGAGATAATCCCGTTAATCATGCATAAATCCAATAATTATAACTCTACCGAATTCCATTCAGTGAACTGATTTCATTCTGATTCTGCTTCTTAATTATCTAGTTACGTTTATTATCGTTAATATGATTGATGGCTCATAGATTTTCTCTTCGTTTTATAAAGTTAAATTTCCCATATACAAGTGCCTCAATCGCAGTATTTTATTTGTACTATTGAATGCGTGATTAACTCAAGTGTAAGATTAGTTAGAATCATAGTGTTCTTCATCTCTGAAATTTGTGGTAAAAAGTAATCTCAGTGTTATATTACTAGACGATTCTCAACTTATAACTGTGTACCAAATAGTTCTTTAAACTTGGTCGGTGTGTGTTAGCTTACGTTAGTGAATAATGAACACTGTTTATATCAATTGCGCAATTTGAGTAGTAAAAAACTGCAGTTAATTTTGAATTTCGACTAAATTTTAAAAAGTTAAATTTCGAGGTGCCAAGATAAATAAAGGAATGACAGTTATGTTATGTCTAGCTAATTGACTTTTTAAGCTCTGAGATAATGATCAGTTGAATTTGTACTGTTTAAAATGTTTCAAATTATATTACTACGAACATGATTATCAAACCGAAATTTAGAGTTCCAGTTTTCCAAATATTTCTCGTGATTTCTGTACTTTGAAAACGTACAACGCTTAGTTTGCGCAATGGATTTGTGTTGTTCAACTTTCAATAGTTGTACATACAACAGACAGGAAAAAGCTCATTAGCTAAGAATTTCATAGAAAGAGAGAAGTGGACTAATTCCGAATACTCTGCTCTTTTGATTGGGAAAATTAAAAACAAAAACGATTAAGCAGATGATAAGAGATTAAACGAAAATTATCAGTCAAGTTGAATAGATTCTCCTAGGTAGTTGTGTGTAACTATTTCTCGTGGACTAGTAATTGATGTGCATAATTGTTGAAATGTGAGTGAGAACTTTGTTGCAGAACAGTATTGGCTATTACACTGTGAGCTGGAGTCATAATTTTATCATTTTGAAGTTACTTTCACATTCGTTATTTAAAAGCGTTTGTTAGTAAGAATAAAAATACTATTTGCTATTGTTATTCCTGATATCTTTTCTCATAGGTAACGCAAAGAATTTTAATATAGTTGGTAAGTAGTTAGCAACTCAGTAATCTTCGTATACAATCTAGAAGCCAGTTTCTAAATGTAGCTGTCTTCTTATTTTATTTATTGTTTAGCTCCAATGAGACCACATGATAAACATACAAATTCTACGTTGGAAACTGAAATAGTTCCTGATAATGACTCTGAATATCAAGTAAGTTTTTTGAATTGACTGTAGTAATGATTGAGTAGATAGAGTTAGTAAGCAACAACAGAATTACATATTTCATTACTTTTTCTACGTTTCATCCAAATCTGTTGAATAAATTAACAAATTTCCTCCGAAAATCATGTTATCTCAAAAAAGAATGGAGTATTACTCACTTTATCATACTAACGATTCTGTTAAATTTCTTCATAATTATAATCGAATTGAAGTTAATCATATCAATTGATTAACTGATTATTAGTTGAAATGATCATTATTAAACTTCATAGTTCAGTTGATAACCTATCGGGCAATAAACCAAGTAGCCTCTAGTTGTTTGCCAACTGTACCTACATCATTCCCGCATACCTATTCAGTCCATCAGTGTTTATTTAGAATAATTTTTTTGTTATTGTTCATCATTACACAACAAAACTTTAGTGTTTTCATTTCAGTGACACGACGATAAATTGATCGTTACAAATATTAGAAAATGGCATCGTGACTATGGCCTTCAAAATGTGCTTTTAGAGTACGACAAATTTAACCCAATTCATTTCGCTAGATTTTTATAGTCTATCCGTTATACAAGTTCTTTAATGCCCAGTATCTGACTCCAATTCGGATGAACGTAGGAATATGCTATGAGCGTAGATCTCTCATTTAACTCCGTATATTACCTAGGCTAACCCTGTTTATGTGACGGCGGTAATACGAAGCCAAACGCGGGTTGTTTTGGGTGGATTTATTTCGGTCACTCGTTTATCCAGACAGACATTCAGAGAAACGAAGTTCAGAAAGAGAGCGAAGCAGAGCAGAGAAGGCAAGGGAGCCAACTCGATTTAATCAAGAGTGACTGAATGCTTATAGTCAGACAGAAATAAGCTGCAGTTATGTGATAAGTAGGTTGGGCAATGGAAACACATAAGCTCACATAAAAGCAGTCAGGGTTAATAAGCCAATAATTAACAAGGTCAAAATGTGACTTGGAAACAATGAATAAACCGGTCTGTTCAGAAGTTAGAATAACCCATGTGAGCTTGATATAGTGTTAGTAATATCATTAATTCAGAGTTATTTTCTTCTCCTGAAATTATGAGGGAAATTTACAGCTTAAGCGTTTGTTTTTGATACTGCTATGTTATCTGAGCTGAATAGTTTTAATTACAAACTTCCTCGTTTTTTTTCTTTTGTAACGTTCTCGAGCTGACGCATTGTTGTATAGAATTCTACACTGCTTCATTTAATCACTGACTGTTTATCCTAATGTAAAAGTTGTGAAAGATAGCACATCTGTAAATAACATTTTTTTTAAAAAAAAAACGGTATGAGAAATGTACAAACAGTATTCCGTTAATAACCTTATTAAATGGTAATTACGTTGGAATTTGTCCATCGATGATAATCTTACATTACATCGTTCTTTACACGTTCTGAGTGTAAAAGTACGTAATATTTTAATTACAATGATTTATTAATATGGAAAAAAATGGTTTATTTGAGGCTATGTTCACTTGTTGTATAGCGGATAACAGGTTCTAAAAAAACTACTTTATTGATTCTACTTTGAACATTCCATCCGGTATTGGTATTCGATTTTCACTTATGCACAAAATATAACGTATGCGGCTTTTAATAGCTACATTAATATTTCTAAAAAGTAGCTTCCTGTTTCAGCGAAATCACTTGAAATTCTACCTACTTGTTCAGGTAGTCTGCAATATCCTATCCCCCTTACATATGTGAGTCAGTCAGTCAGCTACAACGTAGGACCAGGCACACAGATGCGTCGGCCCAAGTTGCCATACCTCATTAGCACAACAAGATGAACACCGAATTCATAGAAGTAGTTAATTTAGTGGTGGTAGTATATCAAAGATAGGTTGTATATAAGGATATAGTACAAGAAGAAAGAAAGATATGAAGCAATTTTAATCTCAAGGTTTAAGGGAAGACAAAGAGTGCATACACCTACACCATTGCGATCGATTCTGAGCCATGTCACACAGAGTCTCCAACCATTGGTTACGATAGTCACGCGCACCCCAACCAAGTAGTCTGCATCTACCAGCATGACTCAGACTGGAAGTTAGTGACTTCAAGCACTGATGCAGTGTTTTGGTTAGGCCGCCCTCACCTCTCTTCCAACCATCCCCAATACTACTCAGCATTGTGCGTCGTGATAATCGGTGTTCAGGCATACGTAACACGTGGCCCAACCATCTCAGTCGATGAAGATTCATGACCTCATCAACTGGTTTACCATCATTCCCTAATACCCTGTGTCTAACCTCACTATTATTTACCTGGTGATCCCAGCAGATGCGAGAAATATTTCTATGATATCTGTGATCAAATACTAGTAACTTACGAGTGTCTTCTACTATTAATGGCCACGTTTCGCAGGCATAAAGTAGAACAGAGCGAACCGCTGCGCAGTATACTCATCCCTTAATTGATAGACGAATATCTTGCGTTCGCCATAGATGACGTAAGTTGGCAAAAGCCAAACGAGCTTTTCGAATCCGTGCTGAGATTTCGTCAGACACCAACCCATTAGGGCTGATCAGACTTCCAAGATAAGTGAAGTTGTCGTCGCGTTTGACTACTTCACTCCCTATCCTTAGTTCAGGTGTTGTCGCAGGTCAGTCCTGGAGTAACAATTTACATTTAGATGGGGAGAAACGCATCCCAAACATCCTGGCATTGTTGCCCAGTGGTACCAAAACACTACACTTTATCAGCGTGTTTAGCAAACAGGACTATATCATGTGCATATTCTAAGTCAATAAATGGACCTCCTGGTAGGAGATCAATTCCTGAAAATTAAGAAGACGAGAGCGTTATTTCCAGCAGTAGGTCTTTGATGAAGTTAAACAAAAGTGGGGATAGTAGACAACCTTGTCGGACACCACTTGAGGTTGTAAAATCATATGACAGTTCGCCATAAGCTCTCACTCGACTAGTAGTGTTCGAGTAAAGAGCCTTCACAAGGTTTATGTACTTCCGAGGTACACCTTTCAATGACAGACACTTCCACAGAACCTCTCGGTCAACAGAGTCAAATGCTGTTTTTAAGCCAAGAAAAACTATTATTATCGGACGCCGATAAGCATGTCTGTGCTCTAAAACCTAACGAATAGTGAATATGTGGTCGATACAGCCACAACCAGGTTTGAAGCCAGCCAAATTTGCTCGTGTTTGCAGTTCACGAGTCTTAGGCGCCCGATAAATATTTAGGCTAGTATTTTAGATGCTATATTAGTCAAACTAATCCCTCTATGGTTATCACAGGATGATTTTAACCCTTTCTTATATATTGGGACAATCAGTGATTGTGACCAGTGGGATGGGATTACGTCCAACTCTCAGATTTTAGCTAAAATATCAGTCAACCTAATTGCGAAGATTGAACCACCATATTTAAAGGCATCTGGAGTCAATCTATCTGGACCAGCTGCTTTTCCTCGTTTCAGAATTGTTATAGCTTTTTGAACTTCAACTAAATTCGGGGGACCTACTTCAATGTTCCATTCAGACTGTTTGGAAATGGTGGGCAACTGTAGAGTAGCTGAATGCCAGCTAAACTGTTCTCTAATGTGTTCTGCCCATCGTCCTAAACCTGTGGGCTAAGAGAAGATGACAATTTCGCCTTTTTCCGAGATTGTCTCGCTTACGTTTGACTTCTTAATTCCGGTTTCTTTTATTAGTCCGAAGAGTTGTCTGGTGTTGCCTACAGCTGCCTTTTCCATTTCCTTTGCTTTCGTTGCCCACCACTGCTCACGATCGTTCATTAGACGTTTGGTTAACCTAGAACCGATTTGTTTTCGCTCTTCATCGTGTTCAGAGCCTGAAGGGATGAGTTTACGAGAATCTATCTGTGCAATAGACTTAGAAGAAATCCATTGGTTTTTTGTAAGCCTTTGGTTTAAATTACTAACATATGTTACTGCTGTTTCCAAAGCTGTTCGTATATCTTTCCAAGCAACATCTGGGTCAGCCTCGTTTACAAAACTGCCTAGATGTGATTTCAGTTGTTCCTGGAACTTACTTTTGACTTTCTCATCACTCGGTTCAATTCTAATGGGTCTTCGTTGTATGGTTTTTCTGCGTTCAATGAGGCGCAAATGGATGCGTGGTCGTATTAAAGCATGATCAGAGTCTAAACATGTGCTCCAAAACGAGCGACAGCCTTCCATCGAGTCTCTCCAACGATGACTGATGACAATATGGTCTATTTGAGTCCATCGTTGGTTTGGTGCAGGTGGTCGCCATGTTAGACGATGTCTTTCCTTATGCTTAAAATTAGTGCTTGCTAAAAACAAACGATTGTCTGAGCATAGATGCAACAGACGATCACCATTATCTGTTCGCTGAGCCGGGATACTAAAATACCCATCTGAATGTCTTTCTGTTTGGTTTAAGCTACCTACTTAGGCATTAAAGTCACCCGCTATGAGTAGTATGTCTGAGAGTTTAGCTTTATGAGGAAGTTAGAGAACGTTCTGTAAAATTCATCTTTCACTTCATTCCGGCTGCAGTTAGTGGGAGCGTAGGCAGAAATGACGAAAAGGCAACGAAATGTGTCCCTATCCTTCTGAGTTCTTACGGAGCCGTTTAGCCGAACAGCGAATAGGCGACTGTTAACGGGGACCCACTCTAATAGTGCTTGTTCTGTACTCATACTTATTGCTATGTCTACACCCACCAGTCCACGAGAACTAGCCATTGGGCCGCCAGATACGCGGAGGGTGTATCTCGTCAGCTCTCCGTTTCGGCGAGGTAAAGTCAAGTGGATGACCATACTAGGATCCTCTATATGTGTTTCGGAGTCACAGCATACATCAATGGTACGAGATTCCAGGGTTTTAGCCAAGGATTCCTGCTGGCCGATTTGAAGTAGGATGCGTACGTTGAAGCTCCAATGTGTACTTTGGAGCGTGTTTCCAGTAGACCTGGGGAAGTGTTTCGCACACTAGATTCGTTGGCCATGGTGAAACTTGAAGAGGAAGTCAAAAGAGGGAGTTTTGAGTTGAAAGTCGAGGTGTGAGGAATAATAGGAATTGAAGAGAGACATTAATTATGAATACAGTGACCTTGAGTGCTGTTAGAGGTATGAGGGCGATCATCACTTCCCGGTTGCCCACACCTTGGAAGGGTTCTTCTAGAGGTACCTGAAAAGAAAATTGGATTAGAGGTGGTCTTAGTGAACTGAGAGCGTTACCATGTTGCGCAAGGGACAACTGGCTGAGGGTGGTCACACACGACCTTTTTGTGAGTAATTTTTGTGCTAGCCCCGTACTTGTTGGGACCTTATTGCCGGAGACGGTTATCTGTGGGATAAGGCAAGGTGTACATTTTTTAGAGTCGATCTTTCCTAAGCCCACCTTTCCTTATGAGAAGGCAGCATCGCTGTTATGCTGGTTTTCTGAAGGAAACACCTCACTGCCGTCACACCTCTGTACAGTCAGCAGTACGACTTCGCCTTCGGACCTTGAATTTGCTGCTTTTAGTCTTACCGTTATTCAACCGACCTGTCTGGCATGATAGGACCTTGAAGAGCGATTGTTCCAGCCAGTATAGCTCGATTGGTTCATCACGATGGGCGAGCCAGACCATCGCATCAAGGTAGCAGCAACAGTCGGGTGGCTGTGAGTAACAAGCTTGTTATACACAAATAAATTTAGTACTGTTATATTTCAACAGTTTAATAGTGTATTGTTCATTCAATTACATTAATGATGAATATAATATATACTCCCTACGTTTCCTCCCAATTTATTTCCAATCATGTAAGTGTTCACATCCAAAGCGATTCTCTGTATATTCATCCCGGAAATAATAAATAATTTACCTACTCATAATGAGCTTGTTAGTAATTAAAACAAAAATAAAACCACTTCATTCTGATTTATAAGAGAATAATTAATTCACTAGGTCATTTATTGCTTCGCGCATATAGATAATGTTGTATTTCTGATTTCTTGTATGTGTAGGGACCTAGGGAATATATAGAAATGAATCACTTCATAGGTTATTTTGAAGTTTAGTCAAATTTGAGGTATTAATAGGTGTATAATTTATATGTGAAAAGTAATAGAATTGTATTATTTTTTTTCAAGGGATTATCGTTGATTATACGTTATCAATGTTGAATATATTGTATCAAAATTATTGAATATCTTCTCAAGGCACATATGTTTGATGCTAATTTCTGTAATTCGTTAACTAGTTTGGAGAAAAACCGTATACACTCGACTTTAAGTCAGAGTTTTTGTATAGGGGCTAGCGATGTTTATTATCTGTTTGCTTAAATAAAAATAAACTTGTCTAATGGTCATAAGTTTAGGGCTCTTATGAGTAAAACAATAACACTTCAAAGTGTAAATAACTTCTAAAGTGGCAACCAGTTATTAATAAAAATGATATATTTGTAATATCCCAATGAGTAGAAAAATTAAGTTTTTAAAATTCCTGACATTTCGTGACTCAGTGAAAGCCACTTCTTCAGAAAAGAAGTGGTTTATTAGAGGTGGGACATTTTTATTAATAACAATCTACCTAACGCTCAATTTATTTGAAATCATCAAGTCAAACGTGTTAGTGACACCTACAAACTCAATAGTAACCAGTTAGCTAGAAACAGTAAAAATCAGAATTATGAGATCGCACCAGCTAGTTCATAAATAAAGAATGATAAATTGACGTCTAGGATAATCAAATATATTTAACTAGTTAAGTAATTGCTTTACATGTTTAATAATGGATGTCTCTTTGTCTCATGAAATCTATTATGAGACGACAGACTACTGTATTATTGGTAGTTGTTAACTGTTTCGGTTCAGAAAATAACAATGTGATTTACTATAATAATACCGAATTGTACAACTAGTTATGAAGTAGTATATGTTAGTGGTTAAATCTTCTTTCATGACAGTTCAGAATTATAGTTCGTTGTTATGATCTTATCTTGTCATATCTATGATTTGATATCCTCATTTAGATCTTTACGAAATTCTTCCATATTATTTAATTCATGACATTTTTTCCTCTTGATGTATAATTACACTGCTAACAATTCAGTAGATAATAAATTATATATAGTTGAAATCATGAGTCAATTGAAGCTAGACCACCATGGAAAACCTGGAAGCATTGGGCGGCCGTTTCGTCCCATTGTGGGACTCCTCAGCAGTGCGCACCCACAATAGGACGAAACGACCCTCCAGTGCTTCCAGGTTTTTCATGGTGGTCTAGCTTCAAATGACTCATGATTTCAACTATATAAAATTACTAGAATCTCCACAAGACCCCCTTCTGATAAAGATAATAAATTAGTTAACACATGATATTCACAAGTATAGATCAGACTAAAGAGTTTATAATTGTTATAAAATTTATTTTGTATTGTTTGTTTGTATATTCCCACTGATGTTTAAAACTTCAATTGATCAGTCTCTTATTGGCATACGTGCATTCTGTGCCGATTGTTTCGATATTGCCTTCAGTCTCAAACATTATAAGCAAAGATGGATGGTGGCTAGATACATTCAATGAATAACTTATATTTCTGCTTCTTATGTTAACTGAATATACCAGTAGAGTTTTATTTTGAACTCTTCTGGTAAAATATATTGATAGTTAAAAGATGTCTAGTCAATACTGTATAGCACAAATGGAAGCAGTAGTGATATTATCCTAATACTTTTTATTAATAGGCTCTTTAAAATAGCTTGTTTTTGTTACGTCCTTGATCTGTCTATCCAATGCCTTGCAGAGAATAACTTGTTGAAATCCAGATTCAGACCTTGATCGATAGGCTGACTGGCTTGACCTTGCGTGATTTCAAAGTTAGGCTAACTGCTTGGACTAGAGAGATGAAAACTATTCTATCACCTGATTGGTTGACAAGCACTCGATCCATTCCCAATTCTGATCTGGTTCCTGATTCCGATCAGTGTAAAAAAATACATGAATAAATAGATGACTAAAGAGATAGCAACGCACAAACAATTAGGGAAATACAATTACGTCCAGAACTGGCGATTAGGGTAAAAAATAGACTACAAAATTTTACGTTTAAATTACAATGGCTCTTGAGCAGAAAAAGCTATGGCAGTGTATCGTACATCAAACGGAAGCTTATGGTTTGTAGAATAAACTAGGGACAGAAATAAATGTTACTGTTTTAAAAGTTCTGAATTAAACTAAATAACGTCCCCAAAAGTAGCTTCCGTAGTTTGTCAAGGCTTCTTATTTCTTTGTTCATACCATTTTTCAATTATTTCCAATTACTAATTATATTCAACAAATAAGGGTCATATTTGTGTTAGAGCACACACACACACTTCATCTTTTAGTCTGGCTATGTTTTTTTTCTCAAAATAGTTTTACTTGTTTAGATAATTAACGACGAGATTTTTCCACTCGCTGTTTACAGACCTATTTCATTGCCATTGTCTGCAATCAGTTTTGTATTATCATTTTCTTTTCCGCTTCTGTCTAAAATAATTTATGAAATTTGGCACAGCTGGCAATAGTAATAAAAAATGGTAACAGCTTGCAGTAAAAATAAGACAGTGTTACAATGAGAGTTAGAGAATAAAAAGTAACGAATTTAAAAATTTCAACAGATATACAATACTACTAATAATAATAATGGTAAACTATAATCTTTATGTTGTCTTCACACATCTCTACTACTTCAAATCTTTTTTTAAAATCATTGTCTAACTTTACCTTGTGACTCAGTACTTGCAGAAATTACTGTCCTCCTCCTAACTTGAAATCAATATTTGATTTGAAAAACTGATTCTCCATCATCACACTCGGACAGTTATCAAACATCTCAATTGCTTGGTCTAAGAAATGACGATTTAGTATTGCTTCAAGGTTTCTGGGGAAAGAATGGTTTTTTGAATGTTGCCTTTATCTTCGCAAATATCCCTTTCATATCGAAAATCTGTTTCCTTCATCATTATATTGAAAATAACGATACTAATATTGGTTTTCCAAAATACTTCAAAAGAATTGACTTAAATTCTCTACGTTAAACGTGATTTTGAACCTCACTACTTCTGACTCTATGTTATCTAAAACCACATCTGAGTATATATGGAAGATTTCTTCCAATACCTATTATCTTATATAGCTTGTTATATACAGTTTTGTTTTTATGATGTATCTTCTTCATTATTTGCTGAGTGGATGCTTCATCTCAATACTATCCATTACGTCGTTTATAAGATATTAAACAAATCTATATATGGTTGTAAATTTATTCGTTCACAGTAACCTACTATGATTTTGACTACTTCTCAAAATAAATCTAGTGAACTACTCTCCTAGGTTTTCACTTTATAATCATATATGAAGCGTGAACTTAAGAAAGTCATGTAACATTCTAAGATTTCTTTTTTAATTTGCATAAATCTTAATGGCTTGGTAAAACGAAAAATATGTTAAATTCATTTATTAAAATCTTGCATATACTTGGGTTTTTTTATCACCATTAGTCAATTTCACTCAATTTGTTTTACGGATTTTTCTTAGAGTCCATGGTCAGATTTTTCTTCTTCAAGACGAAGTCAACGAAAAAGTCGAAGTTCAAATAATCATTTCCAAAGTCAACCACTTGATTCAAAGAGTACATGGAATGGTAAAGCTCTATAATCTTACGTTTAATATTTCTCAGTAATCAGTTTCCCTTTTTTAATTGTTTAGTGTTTGTAAAACGTTATAGGTTTATAATTTTAACTCCACAGCGTTAATATATTGGTAGATACTTATTTCATTTATTAGTTGATAAAATATATAGATTTGCTGAAATCCTCCATCCGTTTCTGTTTGAAATTGCATGAAAGTGTTAGACTGACTTAAAAACCTACAACTTATAATCTAAATCAGTGACTTTAAGTCATCTTTTTTTCACAATGGGGAAAACAACTGTAAAGAGTGAAAGTAATATTGTCTGTGTGTTTGTGCACATCTTATCTGAAGTACACAAATTATTGAGTGAAGAAATTTAGAATTATTTTGCACTGTTTATCATTTGGAGAAATATATATGTGGTGCTTTAGCGGTTAGAATACTTAGCTTTCAACTAGTAAGTCACAGGTTTGTGTTCCTCTTCATCTATGATGAGTTAGACAGTCGAGTTGTATCACTAGGTCTTACACAATAAAGTTTCGCCCAAAATCGAGTATTCATACTTATTACACAGGTTATTATTATTTCTCAGTTAGTAAAATACATTGGCTGTACAATTCATTATCCTGACTTAATTCAAGTTTAAATTATTTTGTACTTATTGTGCAATCAGTAATTACCGAAACAATCTACCTTAATATGTGCAGTTGAGATAAATGAGTAAATAATTGATCTAACAAATGTGAGTTTTATTTCATTACATATGCATTTATGAGGGCTGTTTTCATATGAGTATCACGTTTAATGATATTATTAAAGCACTAGTTTAATAAATATTCTCGTCTCCGTTGATACCTATTTAAATGGAGAACTTTACGGGAGAAACTTTTATGATGAAATACTAACAGATATATCTGTTAACCTTCTTAACAGACGAAAAATAGACTGATATTTGAGGTTCTAATTCCATTTGCTCCTTTAATGATTTTCAAATCATCATTGTATGCCGTTAAACTGTACTGTATGAAATTTCAGATCACATTACCATTCTACACTTCGGTATTATAAACAGAAAAAAAAGAAAATATAACTGTGATTGTACACTCAATTGTTGAGTCACTTTATAAGTTATTCCGTTGCTGATTATTGGCGTATGGTGCTGAAGAGTTCCATGAGGAGATGAAACCACTACTCAGTAATTCATAGTCTTACTAGTTGTCTAATTTTAGTCATATGATGATATGAACTGTCTACATATTATTTTCTAAAGAAATTCTGCTTCCTATTCTTTGTTTTTCTTTACAATTTTCTAGGTTTTACAACTGTTGTTCGTTCACTTATTCGAAATAAAATTTACATTATGGCTTGTTTTTGTATATGTTCAGAAATGTTTATTGTTGTTGGATTTGCATCATTTTTACCAAAATATTTAGAAATGGGATTTCGAATTAATAAATCGTCAAGCAGTTTAATAGCTGGTAAGTAGCAATTAGTTAATTTATTTCCATTATATATATAAACAGAGGGAAAACAAAATCATAACTAGACTGCATATATGAATGATGTAAATGATAATGGATGATAATAGCCTACATTATTGAAGTTATTGTATTATATATTAGTTAGTAATGGGTATATTACTAAACCCTTACTATATATGTACCTTTTTTTGTAAATATATACATCAGTTATTGAAATTGGTATGTTGTAGTTTGTTCAGATAATGTTGCTCAGGTTTTTTGTTGAAAATAAAGTACAATCAACTGACTGAATATTAATACATCAAGTTAGGAATAAAGCAAACTATGATGCTCAAAAACAAGTTGTAGGTTTTGGTTTACTTACAAATTTGAGATATGGGCTGCATCAGTCAGTCATTTTAAGTTATATTAGGACATGATACGATTTTTTTGTATCGTCACAACTAGCCTCGTTCATACAGTGTTAGAAGAAATCATCTAAAGGAAATCAGAGAGAAGAAAATGAACATGGTGAAATAATTATTTCCATCAGGTCATTAACTATTGTTCCTAGTTGTCATATGCTAAACAGAAATGAATAACCTGTATCAGGAGTGGTGTAGTTTAACTTGGGGAAACCCTTTAGACGATGTCTTGCATCCAGTTCCGTGAACAAATAAATATTTTACTATTCCGAACTTACGTTATCTTATCCACCTCTTGGTATTTTTTCGTAGCTTTTCTAGCTATCCCGTTATAAGTCCTCTCTGCTTTATGACAATCAATCATAATTTTGTAAAAATCATTCTACCACTAAACATCTACTCCTAAGGTCTTTCTGTTGTCATGTGGACGATAGACAGATATAATAATGTAACATCAGACAAAAGTTCATCCGAGAGAGATGAATACAAAAAGCACTTCACTAAAAGTGCAACAGACAGGTGAAGAAGTGTTTATACGTGTTTCTTTTTTTATGGTGTAGAGATAATTCGTGGTTGTAGTTACATATTATTCTTGAATATAATTAGTTACTACAAACATCGATTTCCAATCCCACTATCTGAGAGATCTTTGATTATCGCACTGAAGTTTTCATTCACAAACGATAGTTGAAGTTACAATAAAATCCTTTTGGGACATAATCTGAACTTCCTGTTCTTTTAAACTACTGATTCAGTGCTCTTCCAAATAAGGTTTGATATACAATTTTTGGTCTGGTGTATTGATATCATTTCAATTAGCTGAGTTTTTACTGATTATTATGTAAGCAAATAATTACGCAACTAACCACGCTGGTCACTCAGTTATCACTTTCCTCAATCAGAATCGATATGAAACAAATAGAGTAATCGATTGCCGAATAGATAATTACACTTTTTAATAAAACCTTTGTACTCAAACTAAGTTTTGTATACAAAGATGATAATCGATGTGATTTTCTTGCCTAACGTTTTCAGACAAATACACATGTGTTGTGTAGATTATCAATCTGGTCGTCATACGTTTGATTGAGTAGTGTATTCTTTTCCGCTATTAACGTTCCTAACTACTTATATTAATTGGAATTGTAACATGATAAGACTTGTATATAATGTTATATTACGTCTTGATATGGTATAAATGCAAATCTGTGGTCATGTGAGACGACCAAATACCAAACATACATGGAATACTAGTTGTCAAGATCAAAACAAGCATTGTTAGTCGGAACTCGTGATCCAATGATTTTTAATATTGAATTGTAAAAGAATAAGTTAGAGTATTCTGCATTTAAATATCAGATTGTTATATAGGTACTATGTAATTGCTCTCTTTTGTTTTTTCCTGTCTGTACCTCCTTTTTATATTTAAAAGAATATTTATGGATGGATTTACTGTTGCTTCTATAGTCATTGCTCTTCAGTTATTTTGTTTTTTAATCAATGTTTGTCATCGTTTGGCCTACTCCTATTCTTTGTTTTAGCCCAGTAATCACTTTTAGATATTTCATGCATTAGACTATAACTGACATCTGCTTTTGAATGAACTACAGGTAATAATATCCAACTGTCCATACAGTGGAGTTTGGAAGGAAATTGTTACTGTTTTAACTCCTTACTCTAACGGTTTTTAATGGAATTCTTGACTCGTTGATCTGTGATCGATTTTTATTAAGCGATTATTTTAGAACTGATAATTATTCTTTATTGTTGGGATTATAATGGACCAATAGTTCATTGTTTTAAGGATTCAGTTCTGATTCATCTAATCTCACAGGTTTAAGATCATTTGTTTTAACAAAGTTCGTCCAATGTATTGTATTTAACGATTGAATCATAATTGTATCTCAACAATAAATACATGAAATCATACTTAATTGACTACTGAATTTATTAGTTCGTGCTATTTTCATTTCAACTATAGGTTTTTCCTACTGAAACTGAATCATTTGTCAGGTACTGATTAGTGTACTTGGTTTTGATCCATGCTTTAGGTGTAATAGATACTGATACTAACCGATTGCTCGAACCGAAGTATGTGTGGTGGGGCTTGGACCCCATGATCTAATGAGTAAAAGTTGAACGTCTTAACTACTGCTGAGCTACTGTTCCTTTTATTTAAATTATGCAAATGTTCTGTTTATCTAATGTACCGGCTAGAGTACTACCAACTATTTTAACAGTCGTTTGACATTTCCTACTAGCTAGTTTTAGATGTATGTTATTGGGAATTAAATTTCCTTATCTGATGGTCAATCATCATTACTGTTAACATCTGGTACACAAATGTGTACCTGTATAAATTGCCAAATCCTACATCAGCACAATGAAACAAGAAATTAAGAAGATGCGGAGAATAGACGAGGAATTGATTATAACTCCTATGAAAATCTAAACATGACAGATCCTATTCAAAAGAAGGAAACAGGATCAGAGCAGACAAGAGGGTACATTTGAAGTGAAAGAAGAAACTAAATAAATAAATAAAATAACTGACCGGAGACAATGGAGCTTAAAAAAAATCCAACACGAAAAATTCTTTCAGTCAAAGAAGTTTCCCTCACATTTATGAGGAACATAAGACCAGGTCTGATTGTGTCTCAAGCCACTGAGTTGCACTATCTCTCGAACCCTATCCAGGTAATCGTAATGGACAGAAAAATGACAGTCTTATACAGCCTTCTTTCGTACCACAATGCCAAGTCATAAACTGACGACCTCTCCTCTTCCTCACTTCGTCCCAGCATCATCAAACAATATACGATGTGGAAGCCTTTGGGATAACATTCGTAACACATATCCTTGTCACTGATGCCAATGTTCTAAGATGGAGCCAGTAATCAATTTACTGCGACTGTGTCCTAATACATATCCACGGACCTCAACACAACTAACATGGTGTTGCCATTGAATGTGAACAATCCCTTGCAGACAACACAGATATCACGAACATTCTCGGCTCAGAGACTCCATGTTTGCAAAGGTAGACCAGGACTGTTCTTCACTGGTGCGTTGCAAACGTGAAACTTTGCAGCCAGGCCAACATCAAGATGGTGCCAAGGATGACCTAAGCTGGAATAATCTGTTCTGGTGTCCACTACACAGATTGGTCTCATCACTGACGCGAACAGCAGCACTCACACAACTACTCATGTAAACGAACTTCCCAGCTGCTTCAAACGGCCTACCATAAAGAGAACAGACATAAGCTCCTGTCGGTCTTACAAAAGTGCTTTTCCCTTAGAAAGTATATGGCATAGTTACGGACTCTGATTTATCATCCATGGGAAATCGTGGAGGAATAGCAAGTTTGAGCAATCCTACCTAACTTTACTGCTTGAATGGAACAAAGGGTAGAAGTGGTTGTTTGCCCTTACTTTACCTGAGATGTTTTTGTACCGAGCCTGTTAGATTTAAATGAAATTCACAAATACACCTTTCTTCAACAGACAATCCCAGATTACAGTCTTGTCCGGCGTGTAAAAAAGGGTTGTGATATCAAGAAACACAACGACTTTTGGCTTACAGTAAAGTTTGAAAGTGCCTTAACACTTGACGTAGTGTGAAGATAAGATCAACAGATCCATGACCAGAGTGTAAACCAACCTACTTCTCACCAGTCATTCTTTCTTGTATTTTGAACAATTTGTGAAGTATGATAGTGGCCAATAGTTTGGATGAAATCGGGAATAAACTTACTCCTTCAATAGTTATTGCATGGATGATGTAAAACCCTATTAAAGATAGGGACAACAATCGCTTCATTTCAAAATGTTAAGAAATATTCTATTTTTAAACTTATCCAAAGGTTCTGATTGGTCTTCTGTCCAGAATATCGCCACAATATTTAAAAGCAGCTGGAGATAACTTGTCTGAGCCTGGTAATTTATGGCGCTACAGAAGTTAAAGTTACGTACGAAAATCCGTTTTTTCGGGTGGGTCAGTTGACGTAGGCTAGGGATATCAAGACAGTCTCATTGATGTTCCTGGAACATCAGGCTATCTAGACGTTTCCCCGAAAAACTGCCTATCGTTCGAGATACCTTCAGATGTCACTGACTGATGTTCCATCAACCTCACAAATTGTTTAACATACACCACGCTTCTTGATGGCGGCGGCCCGAATGAGTTGGAATAGCCTGCGCCAGTTTCCAGATGAAGCAGCTGTTTCAAACTCAACGGCGCACCCTGACCACCAGATTTCTCCATCCTTACGCAAACTTTGTATAATTTCCTCATGTACGTATCTATGTTTATTACTAAACTCATGGTTCGCCGGAGTAAATTGACGTGCACCTAGGAGGACTTTTCAAGAACCTTATGCTTTAGACTAAACGTTTCAGAAAGCCCTAAGAGACATGAACCACCGTTTCAGTGGCATCAGAAAAACGCATTCCATTCTTGTCTACACTTTACGGTTGACTGACTACAAGCTTGGGACCTGACTCGGTTTGATGTTTGGTTGGGACAGAAGCTATAACCAATTTGCTTATATCAATGCCTTTTAAAACGAGACGTTTGCTAGTCACTGAAATACAAGATAAGCTTGGTCACAGTTCAGATAGTTTCTCCAAAGTGATTGACGATCTTGTACACAGTCACTCCATCTGTAGCTGATCACGATGTGATCAATTTGATTCTAGTGTTAAATTGAAGAGGTGGGACCCCGAGCAGCATTTCGGGGATGTTTGTCCTGAAAGGTGGTGCTGACCAAAAACAAGTTGTTGTCTATACAAGGCTACAAGAAAAGATCACCGTTATCTGACCTGCGATAATCCCCATTGTTGTGTGAATCGAGAAATAAAGGGATATACAAAACGGAATTAAAAAGGAATCGTAAGATATGATAACGAGAGTAAGAAAAGTCATTTTCATTAATATTCATCTTTAAATTTGTGTTTGGTCTGGGATATTGCTTGGTTACCCATTCCGAAGTAAGTCTTTTTCATTGGGGCCCACTCCATTGGCCTTCGACTTACAAGCTTAATCCACAAAGCAGCAGAGCATGGTCAGGAGAAGCGCTCATGGTAAACGGTGACTAATGACGTGCTTATACGCCAATGAATCCCTCAGGATTCTGGAGCCCATGTGTACTGTTGATTTAAAATCAGCCTTTTCTAACTCTTTCAGGTGTATGCTCCGTGTCCACCGACTCGATCTTAAGGACTAGATTTTTGCTTCACTAAACAACACCCTGTCTTCAAGAAAACAGTGAACAGGACTTCCACGACATTGGCAACAAATAGTGACCACATGTGGTTATTTCGTTAGACCGATTAGACTCTACACTCTCGGTCGTATCAGAGCATTCGGAGGCTATAAGAAGATAATGTGACGGATGCATTACGACAGAGTTTACTTAATTTTACCCAGTGTCTCCAACTAGCGGTTACGAGTATTGTTCGGTGTCAACCCGTAGGTTTACATCTATGTGCATACCACAACTGCTTTATCTTTTTTCCTCTCTCTAAAATATTAATTCCTTCTGATATTGTTTGGAAGAAATGTCACTGACTGAATATCATGTATACTTTTGTCAACCAATGATTACTTGTAGGATAACTACATCAGTTATCTTTCTTCCCAAATTTTGAGCAGTTTATTTTTTAATGCTTGTTTTGTGGTTGTCCTTTTTTTAAAACTTCCATTTTCTAGTTCATTGTCCTCTTCGTTATTTCCACATGTTTTTGTATGTGACTGTTAATGTTTTTGTTACTATTCATATTTAAGTCTTGAGTTTATTGAGTCTTGTACATTGTAATATCAAATCGTATTACATCATCTTAATTAATTAGTAGAATAAGAATATTGCTTATTTTTGATTGTTTTTGGTATGCTACTAATCTGTTCTTCAATTTATTCGAAAGTATTTTTGAAGAAAAACACTAATAGTATACACACAGCAACAGCAAGTAACTGTTTACTGACGCAGTCAGACAAAACTTTACTAAATTATTCTGCTTCCGGTATTGTTTTGAACTATTCCCATCAAATCGAGAAATCATCATCTAACACTAATTTCTTCTTGCCATTACCTCTCTTCTTTATCAAACAACTCTCTGTTTGTAGTTGAAAATGTCTACTTCCTGTTGTTTGCTCGTATATAAACATTATCGATTTTCATTTTCTATCCGAGATGTGTGCGTATTTGACTAGTTTCAATCTCTTTCTTTCTCCTTTTATCTCTGTTTTAGGTGGTCTAATTGTACCCTGTGGTGCTCTCGGCATTTTAGTCGGTGGGATTATTCTTAATAGATTTCAATTTCGTCGTAAAGGTGAGTAAGCGGTTGATATTGGTCATTTATTTAATTAGTATTTATATACCATTTGGTGTTGATCTTGTTGTGCTAATGAGGTATGGCAACCTGGACTGATGCATATATGTGCTTGGTTCTACGTTACAGCTTACTGACTGACTGATGAAGTGATTGCCTGTAAACAAGTGTTAATATCAGTTGAAGAATCATGTTTTACAATTCAATAACTGAGTTTTGAACTCTTCTGACTGTAATTTAGTTTTGAGTTATAGTTTCACCCTTGATTAGAATGGTATAAGAAGTTTTGTATGATCGTGAAAGCGCGCTGCTGAATAGTCCTGTACTAGGACGAAACGACCGTTCAGTGCTTCTAGGTTTTCAGTGATAGTTCAGCTTGGATCGACTTGTGAATTCAACTGTGAAAATATTACAATCTTCATAAATCCCTATACTGATAATAAATAAGAGTTTTTATTGAGTGGTTCAATACATAAGAATAGATTATGGTGTATAACTTCGATTTTTTCTTATACAAAGATCAGTTTCATATATTGACATAGTATTTGCATAATTTGTCGTTTATATATTCATCTTTAAAGATTGTCTGTATATGTATGTTCTTTTAGTGTAAACAATTAGTCTCTGTCACACTTACACTGTTATTCTTTTAATAACATTGGAATGTTTTTATCTATTTGTTTATTTACATTTTATTTAATAGGTGCTATCCGATTTGTTCTCGTGATTAATTTGATTATTTTAGCTTGTATGTGTTCATTTTTCTTTTTGGGCTGTGGAAATCCCTCAATCGCTGGTTTAACTGTGTCTTATCCAGAAGAGTGAGTTATTGTATTAATTGTTTAGTGTTATAAATATTTTTTCTTATGATGGTGACAAATTATTATAGCCCAGGAAGATTATTTTACTGATATTGTGCTCTTTGACTATAATTACTCACTCAATCCATCAGTCAATCAAATTCAGTGACTAAATATACAAACTTCTAATCAAATTCATTTTGTGTTGTTTGTTTGAATCTTCCTATCGATGTTCAGGACTGCAATTGATTAATCTTTTATTGGCATACGTGCATCCTGTGTGGATCGCCTCTATATTGCCCTCAATCGCCGTTAGCTTCAAACAACATCGCGTTATCTACTTAGCTAAAAAGTGGATTTAAATTTCACATCGCACAACCCTGTGGCTGTCAGGACTCAGTAGCTAGCTAGCCACCATGCTTATCGAATTTTAATCACTTTTGAAGCTATGCACATAGCTCACTTCTGTCTAAAGTAGTTTGTGTTAATCGTATTGTTTGAGAAGACAACAAAGAGCTTCACAATTAAACCATTCAAATAAAAGAATGAAAATTTTGTGAAAAACTATTTTTGACTTTGGTTTTTCGAGATAAAAAAACGTTTAGACGGGGTTCTCATTACTTACCTAATATCCGTATTATATATATATATATAAACTGCAGTGGATACCTTTTACGTATACCGTCTACCATGATACTCAAAGGTAGGTGTGATATCAATTAAACCAAAAGAAATTTATAGGCTATCAAAAGAGGATATAATTTCAGTTCATAGAGTAATTGACTATTTAAATAAATCATCCTGGTGGCAGGGGTTTAATTTAAGGTAGAAAATCTGTCCGATAATTGTAATCTATGGTTAGAGAAATTTGATGACATGGCTCAAGATCGGTTTCCAACCATGCGTAGTTGTATTTTTACTTAATCCCCTCTGTATCTTGAGTTTAGCGTCATTCTGTTCTTCAATCTCAGTAAACCTCTATTTAGTCAAACTCCTTAGTGTGTTTAGCATTTCTGTTTATTGTTTCTCATTTTTTTGATTTTCATCTAGCTAAATTTCCTTTCTTATCATGTTGACGACAAAAGTAAATTATACGACCAAAATAAATTCGATTTGAGGTAATGCCCTTTGAACTTTTCGCGTTAAAATCAAAAGGCAATGACATATAGCTTGTAACTTGTTGAAAGCTGTCTAAGAGTTGATTAAAACCTACCAGTATTTAGCTACTAAGACGCTCAAATGTTATGGGACTGATAGTAAAGAACAAATTTGGACGATGCTTAGAATAACAACTAAAAAATGATTAGTTATTTTAGAGTAAAATAAGAGAAGAGAAATGAGATCGAAACGCCGTAACATTTTAGCATCATTCATAAATTTTTCAGTGTAAATTTCAAGCTTTTATGATTTTAGTTCACATACTATCGTAAACATTATTATCACAAAGCATTCTCACACTCTAAACTTAGTTTCTAACCCTAACTCCTAATGTTAATCCTAATTACCTATTATTACCCTAAATAATTCAAAAGGAAAAGTCCATTTCCTGCTTCGAAACGGTTGTATAGAGTTTACTTCTGTTTAATTCCATTTCCTATTTTTAATTACATTGATCTCAGTGAAATGTAATGCTTTTTTTCCCGTGACTTTAGTCATGTATATTGCTTGTTAGTTGTGTCTGACACTTATTAAGACCAAATATTTTTGATTTCGATTATCCATTGTTGTAATTGAACTGGGATTCAGGCTTAAATCATAGTCTTGGATCAACTAACTTACTCCTGTTACTCCTCGTGGAGGAGCATAGGCCGCCCACCAGCTTTCTCCATCCAACCCTGTCCTGGGCAATCCTTTCCAGTTCTTTCCAGTTGTTATTTATCCTCTTCATATCTAATTCTATTTCCCGAGGCAGTGTGTTCTTTGGCCTTCCTCTTTTCCGCTTCCCTTCAGGATTCCATGTTAGGGCTTGCCTCGTGATGCATTTTGGTGGTTTCCTCAAAATATGTCCTATCTATCTCCAACGTCTTTTCCTAATTTCCTCAACTGAAAACTAGTTTGTTCTCTACTACAACGTGTTGATGCTGATGGTATCCGGCCAACGGACATTGAGTATCATGTGTAGACAATTGTTTATAAATACTTTATTTTGATGATGTTTGTAGTAGTTCTGGAAGTTTGAGCTCCGTACAGTAGAACTGACTGTCTTGACATTCGTATTGAAGATTCTCGCCTTGATGTTAACTTGGAAACAATTGCTTTGAGTTGCGTATGTTGTTCAACTACAGGAATGTTGCCCTTCATTTGCAATCTGTGTCTTTACGTCTGCATCAGATCATCCTTGTTCATTGATGATACTTCCCAGGTGCGTGAAAGATTCCACATTTTCTCCATCAAGTGTGATTAGGTTGGTTTGTGTTCTTTGTGTTGTATTTGAGGATGTTGCTTTTTCACATGTGTATGTTGAGGCCTACTGATGCAAAGGCTCCTGCTACACTAGTTATCTTCATCTGCATTTGTTGGTATTCACTTAGTATTTTTGTTTGAATCTTCCCATTGATGTTTAGGATGCAACTGGTCAGTCTCTTATTGGCATATGTACATACTGTGCGTATTTTCTCGATATAGCCTTAATTCATAAACATTGTAAGCAAAGGTGAATAGTGGCTAGCAGTGGAATCCAGGACGTGCATTTCGTGGATAACGCGATGGCGTTTGAAGTGAAAGGTACTGGGTTCGAGTCCCAGAATGAACATCAACTCTGAGATGCAGGTATATCCAGCTGGCGAGTACCAAATAGGACGAAACGCGCGTCTTGGAATCCACTGCTCGCCACTATCGCTCTTTGCTTACAATGCATTTGTTGGTGTTTATGGGATAGAAGGGCTAGGTCATCTGCGAAGTTCACAAGGTCTTCCTGTCCACACTGCCAAACACTTCTTCGTAGTCAAGAAAGATGATGTATAGTGAAGAGTTTTATTAATTTGATTGCTCAACAATGATGAATAGTGTCGCGGTTTGGTCTGTTTACGACTGATCCTTACGGAGTCCAGCCTGTTGATCTTGAATTTGGGCATTCACTGAATCTTTAATTCGGTTCAACAACATTTGGTTGTAAACTCTTCTTGGTACTAATAGTAGTATGATTCCTCTGTATTTTTCGCACTTGCTGAGATCTTTCTTTGGTATCTTGATGAGATATCCTTCTTTCCCGTCTGCCGGCACTTCTCCCCCCCCCTCCCAAAGCTTTCTGAATAGAACTTGGAGTATGTTTGCAGTTACTTCTATGTATGACTTCATTGCTTTGGCTGGTTTGTTGTCTAGTGCTGCTTTCCCACTTTTGGTTTGTCAGATGACTGGCCATCCTGATTTCTTCTGTCGTTGTTGAGATAAGATGTATTGGAATGTCTGTTTGTGCTGCTTCGAAGTCTAGTGGGGCTAGTTTTATCAGGAGTTCTTCAAATCCCTTTACACACCTGTTCCTCTGTTCTCGAATCCCAGTGATTGGCTTGCCTCCTTTGTCCTTGACCGGTTTCTCTGGTTTACTAGATTTCCCTACTAGTTTCTTCGTTGTCATTTCGGTGTTTGATATTTTCTTGTGCTGCAGCTTTTTCCGCTGTCCTTGCTAGGTTTTCCACGTGTTCGCTTGTCAGCTCTAATACTCTTCTTCAGTGTATTCAGCTTGTGCCTTGACTTTCTCTGCTCTTGTTCGACTGTTGTTAGTTACCATCTTCTTGTTCTTCCTTTGTTGAATTTTGCCCTGGTTTTCGATAGAGATCCATTCCTTATTATTATTATTATTATTATTATCATTATTATTATTATTATTAGTTAGAAGTTAGCAGTCCAATAAATCGACATCTAAATAATGTACGTTCTTTTCGCTGCATATTGCCAGAAACCACGATATCTCTGATTGAGCCTTTTGTAGCTTGTACAACGAAAGGTTGTACACTTTTCAGAAACGAACCTGGATAGGTTGTGGGATGAATTTTCGTAATGATGTACTAAAACAAACAAAATTAGATAATTTGTTGACATATCTAGATAGCAGGAACAGGTAGCCCAGATGTTCAAGGAGGCCGCCTGTTGTGGTTCAGAACCTCCTGACACGTTGAAGTTAGTACTTCTTTGATCTCTTTACAGCTGTCATCTGTGGTAGTTTCTTATTCTTTGAGTAGATCTTGTAAGTCTTGGATTCTGTCATTGAAAGCTATCTTGATTTCGTTGAGTTTGTCAGTATGTCAAAAGAAGGCCGTATTGAACCTTTGTAATGCCGTTTCTACAGTTGTCCAGTGTTTCTTTAGCTTCAGTTTCATTTTGGAAACCACCAGGTGGTAATCTGAAGCTATGTCAACTCCTATTCTTGTTCTCATGTCCTCCGTCGACCTTCTGAATTTTTAGTGATACAAATATGACCTATCTGATTCTCCGCTGTTTGATGCTGTGAGACCCATGTAGGTTTGTGTATGGGTTTATATGGGAATGAGGAATGGTCAGGTCGTTTCCTGAGCACTTTCCTATGATTGATTGCAGCTTCTCATATAACTGACCGTTGTCTTGTTCCTTGGTATCGTTAGTAGTGCATAGCACTCGACAACAATGATCGTGATCGCCCCTTTTGTTTTGAGGGTTGCTGTGATCCATGTGATTCCCATCTTATAAGTGCTTTTCGTAGTTCTTTGGATACATTAGAGGAACTCCGTGCATGTGTGGAGGATTTTCTTGGTCATGAACAGAGTTAAGCAGCATCTTTCTCGAATGTAACCTTTTCTATCCAGCTTGGATCCAATGGGTTTTACTTATTCCAAGCAGCGCCAAGTTGTATCTCCTCATTTACGCGGTTATTTGATATATCCTTCTTGTCTCTAACATTGTCCGGACATTCCATATATTGTTGCTCTGGTTGTTAAAAGGGGCCTCATGACTTTGGAGAATCTCAACTTTCTCTATGAGGTGTTATAACTCTTCCGAATGACGTCCTTTAACTCTCAGGACAAAGTGTAAATGGTTGAAATTGTTTAACCTGGTTATCGTTTTTTAGCAAGGTTTTTTTTATCTACGGGATAGGATTCCTGGATGGTCTAGTCATAAAGTTTTCATTTTTTTTAGGCAGCACTATTAGTACATAGCTCCTTTTGACTGAAAGCTTCACTACTAAAACATTCATATGACAGAACACATCGCACCCAAAAGGAGTCTGTTTCCTCTCAGTACCTTAAATGTGCTGACTAGTACTGATTTGACAGTGGTCATTTAAAACATTAAGTGTCAAATTCCTGAAATTCGTTTTGCTTTTTAACTTGTTATCTCCGTGTTTGTATATATCCGTGTAATATTCTGTGTCTCGAACACAGCAGTTTTTGTTTCAAGCATCTGTGTGTCTAAATATTACATAATTCTTTCATTGTTTTACTACTGGTGATTCTGATTATACAATGTGTATTTGAAGTGATTTTATGTGGTTTACAATACTTATAATTCTATTTACCTCGATAATTGACTTTAAGCTTTCAAACTCATGTTCTTTTCTCACGCTGGGTATCGCCCCATATTTAGAACCAATCTGTTGTCACGCCTGTTCTCATTAGTAAAATATTTTATTTGTGACAAATGATTGATTGTCTAGGCTATTTTACAAAAACAGTCCAAAATTATCTCGTTTAATTTATTAATCATATCTGATCATTTATTCGTGGTTTTGTTTGAAATCTCACAGAAGAGTTCTGTCGGAAGCTGACACCAATAAGTTGCATCTTTCTAATATATAACCTCACCCACTAATTCCGTCCAAATTTTCTTGTCTACATTAATTTGTAATAGATTTTCCAAACCACTCACTTGCTATTATTTCATTTTTTTCGGGATCTCATTAAATTATAGTCATCAAACAATTGAATTTATTTTTGCCATAACTCATGCCAAATGTAAAATGATGACAAGTAGTTTAATAATAAGAAAGGTATTTAATCATTTATCTACTATTGTAAAACCACCGAATAATTTTTTTTTTAAAAAAGTATAAAAATGGTAATTTAGTCGACGAAGTTGCGAACCTATGGCTATTAAAGTGTTCACATCTTGTTAAATGTTAAACCACCTTTTGTTCTGTAAGTGTTTGCACTGAATAATACTGTGGTGTGAGCTACTTATATCGACATAAGTAGTATATATGGTGAGTAAGGAATAGAATAACTGACAGCAGAAGATTGAGAAGATGAAGAAGAGAAGAACAGAAATAAAAAGCAATTTGTGTGGAAATCCAGGAACGATGAAGCCTGAGGCAATTCAAGAACATTTTGCAAATAGTGTATCATAGCGTGGTTTTTGTATTTTACCAAGTAACGTTGTAATGTTTGCTAAATATATAGTTGGTTGTCCTCACCTGTGTTCTCATTCACAACAATACCATTATAAGCTAGTACTTACTTACTTACTTACGCCTGTTACTCCCAGTGTAGCATAGGCCACCGGCCAGTATTCTCCAGCCCACTCTCTCCTCGACCTTCCTTTCTAATTCTATCCAACTTCTGTTCATTCATCTCATGTCTGTCTACATTTCTCGGCGTATTGTGTTGTTTGGTCTACCTCTCCTCCTTTGACCTTCAGGATTCCATATGAGGACTTGCCTTGTGACGCAATTAGGTGATTTCCTCAAGGTGTGCCCAATCCACTTCCAGCGCTTCTTCCTGATTTCTTCATCCGCCGGATGGAATCTGGTTTGTTCTCTCTCACAGTAGGTTGTTGCTGATAGTGTCTGGCCATCTGATCCGAAGTATCTTGCGTAGACAGCTGTTAATAAACACTTGTATCTTCTGGATAATGGCTTTCGTAGTTCTCCACGTCTCCGCCCCATACAGTAGAACTGTCTTGACATTTGTATTGAAAATTCTAACCTTGGTGTTGGTTGACAATTGTTTTGAGTTCTAGATGTCCTTCAGTTGTAAATATGCTGCTCTTGCTTTGCCAAACCGCGTCTTCACATCTGCATCAGATCCACCGTGTTCATCGATGATGCTTCCCAGATATGTAAAGGTTTCCACATCCTCCAAAGCTTCTCCGTCAAGTGTAATTTGATTGGTGCATATTGTATTGTATCGGAGAGTCTTGCTTTTCTCTTTGTTTATATTGAGACCTACTGCTACTGAGGCTGCTGCTACACTGGTCGTTTTCTCCTGCATTTGTTGTTGCGTTTGTGATAGAAGAGCCAGATCATCCGCGAAGTCTAAATCGTCAAGCTGCATCCTGCCTGTCCACTGTATCCCGTGCATTCCTCTAGATGTTGACGTCTTCATGATCCAGTCGATCACCAGGAGAAAAAGAAAGGGTGAGAGTAAGCAACCTTGTCTAACACCGGTCTTTACTTCAAACGAGTCCGTGAGTTGTCCTCCGTGGACGATTTGGCAGTTTAGTCCATCATAGGAGTTCCGTATGATATTGACTATCTTCTCAGGCACGCCGTAGTGTCGAAGAAGCCTCCATAGTGTCGTCCTGTCCACGCTATCAAATGCTTTCTCGTAGTCGATGAAGTTGATGTAGAGTGATGAGTTCCATTCGATTGATTGTTCCACAATGATACGTAGAGTTGCTATTTGATCTGTGCACGATCTATCCTTACGAAATCCAGCTTGTTGATCTCGAAGTTGGGCGTCCACGGAATCCTTCATCCTGTTTAACAACACTCTGTTGAAGACTTTCCCTGGTATTGAGAGAAGAGTGATGCCCCTGTAGTTGTCGCATTTGCTGAGATCGCCTTTCTTTGGTATCTTGATTAGAAGTCCTTTTTTCCAGTCTATTGGTACTTGTTCTTCATCCCAAATCTTACTGAAGAAGATGTGGAGTATCTTGGCAGTTGCTGCTACATTTGCTTTCAGTGCCTCTGCCGGGATGTTGTCTGGTCCCGCTGCCTTGCCGCTCTTGATTTGTCTAATGGCCATGCTGATCTCTTCAATTGTTGGTGGGCCAACATCGATTGGGAGGTCTGTGGGTGCTGCTTCGATGTTGGGTGGGTTCAGTGGAGCTGGTCGATTCAAGAGTTCTTTGAAGTGTTCTACCCACCTGTTTCGTTGTTCTTCAATGTCGGTGATTACTTTGCCTTCCTTGCTTTTCACTGGTCTTTCTGGCTTACGGTAATTTCCAGCAAGTTTCTTGGTTGTATCATACAGTTGTCTCATGTTTCCCTCTCTTGCAGCCTTTTCCGCTGTCATTGCTAAATCTTCCACATATTTACGTTTGTCGGTTCTGATGCTCCTCTTCACTTGCTTGTTTGCCTCTGTGTATTCGGCTTGTGCCTTTGCTTTTTCCGCTCTGGTTCGGCTGATATTGATTGCTGCCTTCTTGTTCCTCCTTTCTTCAATTTTATCCAGTGTACCAACAGTGATCCATTCCTTGTGATGGTGCTTCTTTTGGCCCAGAACCTCCTGACATGTTGAAACGATTGCCTCCTTGATACCTTTCCAGTTGCTCTCCATGGTAGTCCCCTCTCCATTGAGTAGATCATGAAAGGCCTGGAACCTGTTGCTGAGGGCTATGCTGAATTTGTTGAGTTTGTTTGCATCTCGAAGAAAGGCCGTATTAAACTTTTGTGATGTTGTCCGCCCAGTTGTCCAGTGCTTCTTAAGTTTTAGTTTCATCTTGGCGACCAGCAAATGATGATCGAATGCTATATCAGCTCCTCTTCTGGTTCTCACATCCTCCATCGTCCTCCTGAACTTTTTGTTGATGCAGATATGGTCGATTTGATTCTGTGTAGTGTGATCCGGTGAAATCCAAGTGGCTTTGTGTATGTTTTTGTGTGGGGATGTGGTGCCACCTATGACCAGTTTATTGAAGGCACATATGTTTGCAAATCTCTCACCATTTTCGTTCCTTTCTCCCAGTCCATGTCGTCCCATGACGTCTTCGCATCCAGTGTTGTCCATTCCAACCTTAGCATTGAAATCTCCCATCAGAATGGTCAGGTCCTTGGTTGGGCACTTCTCGAAGATCGACTGCAGCCTATCGTAGAATTGGTGTTTAGTTTCTTCATCGTAGTCGTTGGTCGGCGCATAACATTGGATGACGTTCATTGTAATACCCTCTCTCTTTGTTCTGAAGGAGGCTTTGATGATCCTTGGTCCATGAGATTCCCATCCCATCCAATAAGTGCATTTTGTGCTTTTCTGGACAGCATCAATGCAACTCCTTGTGTATGTGGGGCATTTTCTTCTTCATGACCGGAGTATAACAGAAGTTCCCCTGAAGATAGTCGTTGTTGTCCAGCCTGTGTCCAATGTGTTTCGCTGATTCCAAGCACCTCCAGATTGTATTTTCTCATTTCTGCAGCAATTTGAAAGACTCTTCCGGTCTCCCACATTGTTCGGACATTCCATGTACCTATAAAAATTGTCGCTCTGGTTGTAAGAAGATGCATCGGCCTCATGACTTCCGAAGGAACTCGGCTTTCATCATGAGACGTCATAATTATTCCTTGAACTCGGAGGGCAGAGTTTGAATGGTTTGAATTATTTTTTCTGGTTAGCGTTTTTTTAGCGAGTTGGTTTTCTACGGGATGGGGTCGCTAACCCCATGCCCAACCCTCCTCCTTTACCCGGGCTTGGGACCGGCAGTAACCCCCGGAGGAGCTACAGGCGGAGTTATTATAAGCTAGTAATAGTTTCTTATCATGAATTCACAAACTGTTAGTCTGACAAGAATAGTAGGATAATTATGACGAATTTATATGTGTGTCTAGACACTTAATGAACAATTAAATTAAAATTTATTTGACCTGGAAAAAGATTATGTACTAAGTATTTATTTTTGCCATCCGTTAGTAGTGTTGTTGTGCAATTAAGTGGTTGTTTAATTATGATTATATCATAATGATTGCTAAGATCAGATATATTACCGATATCTCGCGTGTAGCCCATAATGTAGTACTGTCATTAGTAAATGGTAGAACTCCAATAAACTGGAATTGCAGTTGACCACTGAAACTGTTGAGTTATCTGTCTTCTCAGTTGTGGAGATAATGCAATAAATTTTTCCTCTTTCGTATTTGTTATGAATTACCTATTATATATCTTAACTGCATAACATATTTGCTTAATTTCATGGAAAACACAATGTAGTTTAGAGCCTTCTTGATGTAAACTTTTTTTAGCTGCTGAAATCTGTGCTATTCAATGATATATCAAGCGCTTTTTAGTTTTATAGATACTGATTATTATTAAGAAATTCAATAATTTTTCAGCTAAACTGTTGAACTCTCTGTGTTCAACTCCCTACTAAGCCATCCTTTAAGTTTGCATACACAGAATTCAGCGAAGAAAATTTTCTTATCGACGAAATCATTTACTTATTCTGTGCATTTGTATTTCTAATTGTTTGGTGAATATATATATCTACAGAAAGACAGAAAACATTGCATCATAAAATGATACGAGATTTCAAATAACAGGTGTGGTTACGTAATAATCAAGAGGGTTAAAGAAGAATAAAAGTATGAAACTAGTTTGCTGGTCAGAACTATGGAAGAATATTGTCCTCTTGACAGTAATGATCAAAAATGGAAAACCTCAACTTCATAATCACAACCGAATAATTACCATGAAAAATTGTGAAGGGATAATAACAACTGATAACGGTTTAAATTACAAGATCATATTAAAAACAAAACAATACCAAAACATACTACAGAAGGGAATCAAAGCCATGGAAGGATGAGAAGTTAAACGTATCGTTTTTGCATGTAGCGTTCAGTCTTGGATCGGTGGATCGTCAACATTTCAACAGTGCATAAGTTTTTGATTTGGCCTCTCTTTGATCCAGTTCCTTTGATCTTCTAGATTATTTCGAAGGATGACTCCTTTAAAGCTACGTATCCGAAACTGGTTAGGTGATTCGGTATTGAAGTGTTGGTTGTTTTGCATTTGCTTTCTAAAAGCCACACCGGGTAATGTTCTGAGGTACGTTTACAAAGTGGTAGCTTTGTGTGGCCAATGAAACCTTGCTCCACACGAGCAGATAAATTCATAGATGCGCATCGATGTTACTGAATGCAGAAGTTTATCCTTTGATACTTCTGTGAATGGTAGGCCGGGTTGCGAAAGTACTATGAAGCTTTTTTGAATAGGTTTTATTTAGTTCTATTCTGTCTGACGAACAAATACTTTTCATAATTCTGACCCGTAAATTATTTTCATCCTCCTATTCTCCTCTCACCCCCCTCATTTTTACGCAACCACATTCGATATTCTAACTCTTAAACCACTTTATGATGTAATCCTTATCTTTCTACAGACACATATATTCACCAAACAACTATAATTACAAACATACAGAATAAGTTTATGATTTCGTTGATAAGAAAATTTTATTTTTAATTTTACTCACTGACATTATGGATTATCTTAAATTTGCATACTTTCAAATTTTGTAATTTATTTCTTGTTAAATGTTATTTTCAGTTCACTTTATTCACGTAGCATGTTATCAGTATGCAATGCTAATTGTTCATGTAATCAAAATGAATGGTCTCCAGTGTGTCATTTAGCTTCCGATATCACGTACATTTCACCTTGTCATGCCGGTTGTCAAGATAGATTTCTTCTCAATAACTCATTATATGAGGTACTGTCATATTCAATTTTTTGTGTGTGTTGAAATTAAAAAGTGACGAATTGTTATTTTTTCGCCAATAAATTGGTTATTAATTCTTTGAAACCACAACATGCATTGTAATTGATAATTATACTATTACATGCTACTAGAATAGCCATGTTCATGACATATATATAAAGTGTGCACCGGTTTAATTTTATTATTTTTTCATTAGAATATGAAAATTAAACCAGTTTTCTGTAGTCAACCATAAACTTTAATAATCATCGACATATTCGTTATGGCGTAACGTCTAAAATACGTGAATTGATTAATGCTAAACTACCTCACTGCTCATTGTAACCTTAAAAAGTGATATAAATAATTACAGAATGCGCGCTGATGAAAAATGTTTAATAAAAAATGATGGACCTTAGTTAAGGAGACGTTAGAAAACATGGAGTACTAAGCATCAGTTGAGTATTAGTATGGGACTCTTCAGCAGTCCTCATCCATAACCATCTTCAAAAATTAAATGAATCTTCACAGACCTCTCATTCAAACAGTATTTGTGTAATCAGTATGTTTAATATGGAATCCTGAAGTTCTAATGAGAAATTCTATTAGGGAAGATTAGTAATTTTGGGAGTCAGGCTGTATCCAAGTATTTATTCGATATACTTTTCAATGATATGAACATTGACACATGATCTTAGTTCAATGTCGTATTCAGATCAAGGAATATGACTACAGCATGGAGCTGGTATTTACGCCTGTATCGTAAAACCTGTCAGAGGATAAAGATCTTGACAATGCATCTCAATCGTAATCAGAATTGTCCTTAGGTTTTTCAGGTTTTCTTTCCTCAGATTCTATTTTAGGGTCTGGTAATTAGGAGAGGTATATTGGTCAAAGTGACTCGGTTATCTCAAGAGGGTTCATTTCCAACTAAAAATGATTGTTAATTCGTCAATTGTGTTATAAAGAATTAAAATGGAGAAATATTGCTGTACATAGCTATTTTGTTTTATCTTGCCAACTTCTCAGTATTGTATTTTCATAGCTATCATCCAATGATTTGTATAGAATCTTTGTATCTGTATGTCATTGGTATATGATCAACTGAGAAAGCAGTGAAATCATCCTATAATCATATTGGCAAAGCTACCTTGATTTCATTCGTTAGCCTATAACAGATCAGTAATAATAGTATGAAATTGTAGTCGATTGATAAAACACTGAATTGATTTAGGTAACTGATCTGATAATTTGCTCAAGTTGTATAATATACGCATTTCAAACGTCAATAGATTTCAGAAGAAGTATGGAATCACTAGTCAGTAAACTAAATATGTGATTTAAATTAAAGCTATTATTATTTATACGTTAAATATTCAAACAATGGTACCAGGGTCACCCAACGTTTTAAATAACAGATTAGTATTTTTCTTGATTAATAGTAAAGATAAATGGTATAATTGAATCAAAGTGTCACTAGCTATTATAGCGGTTGTATCAAATAACATTTTCTTAACATTATCCCTATTAATAAAATAATAATAACTTGTCGATCTATTTTTCTTTTACACATTTCTAGTTTCGTAAATGTGCTTGTACATTACACAGCATCAATAATAACAGTATTGTTACGTCTAAGATTACTGATGTAACAAAACCTGGTGAATGTGATTTACACTGTCATACACTAATTCCATTTGTTATTCTATTAACATTTTTATTATTTCTAACTGGTGTAATTCAAAATCCTTTATTAATGGTTACAATGCGATCAGTTGATCATAATCAACGTTCCTTTGCTTTGGGTCTTCAATTTACAATTGTACGATTGTTTGCTTATTTACCTTCACCAATTGTATACGGACGTGTGATTGATGGAGCGTGTCGATTTTGGCGAAGTGAATGTGGTCGTGTAGGTGATTGTGCTTTTGTAGATGTACGATATTTAAATTTATATATAACTGGTAAGTTGTTAGATAAATTAGAATTTTACTAAAATTTCTACTTTCATTAAATATTCTTTGTAATGTGTTTAAGCATTTTATTGTTTGCACTTTTGTACATTTTGCTATAATTCCAGTGGATCATATACTATGTGAATGTTTTGGTGTAGGAGAAATTCGTCAGATCTTATATAATGGTTTGATCCCCGGTAATGTTTAGACAAACACATGAGATAGATCTATTTTTTATTTCATGTGCCCTAGATCGTGTTTACATCCACATTAATTCTATCGATCAAATTTTATTTAAAACATGGATAAATGTCCAGTTACTGCTATAATGAACCTTGTTTATATGATTATTCATATATTGTTTGACCCGATATCACTTTAGCACATCGAAATACCTAATCTTTTTTTACAATTTTCATTTCATCTTAAATTACTTTGATCAATTGTTACTACCACTATTATTATTATTATTATTATTATTATTATTATTATTATTATTAAGTGCTATCATTGACTGGATATTACTTAATCATGTTTCATACTAGTTGCAACCATATCTAGAATATATATCATCCAATAGGATATTATTCACTCGACGTGTTAGTGTTTCCAGGATTTCAATGGTGATCTGTCTTAGATTGACTTTTGAAGTCAACTGTTGAAATTATGTTTGCATTACTACATTTTGTGAATTTTATTGTACAGCGAAACATTCACCTTCATTTATTAGATTTCTTTACGAGGGTTAACTGTTAGTGCTTTGTCAACTTCATAGTCATACAATTTTACTAGTTATGACACTTTGTTATTACATTTATTTTTTTTCATGTAATTGACTTTAAGCGACACGCCTTATATGAGAACTAAAAGTACTTTTGGTGTAAGAGCACACTAAAATAGGTTGAGCTAGTTTGGAACTTACAACTCAATATTTCCTAATTGCATTATTTCAACCTTAAAATAAAAGATTTATCTATAATTTATGCATAAATGTGTTCAATTTTGTTTAAATTATTGAGGCCATAAACCCTATACAAGTTAGAATTAATTATTTCATTTCATTTTTATCATTTCAGGCCTTGGATTGGTTGTCAAAGGATCTGGTCTTTTTTTTTATTTTTTCCTACTATACTTTCTTTATCGTGACAAATCGGCTGATAACACTACTTTTAATAATAATCGTAGTTTAGCCAATGAACCTAGAAATGTACATGGTGAAGTTAACGGTCCAAAAGTACCAACTGTTGTCGTATCATATAGTAGGCCATGAGGATATCTGTACATACACTTGTAAAAAAGTCGACTTCTGAAGATATTATTTCTCTTTTTGTCTGTCTCCATTTTCCTTCCAATTTTTAAAAATCTTATTTGAGGAATTCTCTTCAACTCCTTCCCTTGGTATTGTACAACTGTTTTGCGTTTTAAAATAAAATTCTACGTGTCTTTATGAATTTAATGAAGTATAAAGCATAATGAGAGTGAATGAGTAGGACAGCAAGTCTGTGAAAGACTTTGTCTTCACCTGCCATTTATTGAATCTTTTATTCTTATAATCCTATTGACATATATATTTCATATGACTATATAGATTTTATCATAGAAATACAACACTATTTTTCTCTCTTTTTCGTTTTTAAAAAGCCTCCTTTATTTTTTGTATCATACAGATCAGAAAAACAGTGTTTGCCTATTTTCGATTTTTTTTCCTTGTTACCTCTTTGTTTGTACTAAACCGTTGTTCGATATATTTATACTAAAATATGTACTATAACTTATGTACAAAAACAGCTAGTATGTAAAGTAAACAGATCTTTAGTTGAGTTTTTAAAAGTTATAAAGATCTTAACTAATCAGTCAGCAATAAAACCTGGATGACGATGGTGATAGCGTCGATAAGGAATTACGCTAATTGAATGTATGGTAAACTAGTTGGTTCATTTCTCATTTTTACTGGTGATCTTTTCCCTTCTTATTAATAACTGAACAATTGATCCTTTTTTAAAAGTTTCCTTCTATTTATTGAAATGTTTCTCTCCTTTTTCTTGTGTATATTTATTATTATTATTATTATTATTATTATCATAGTACAAATGAATGATAATTTTATTTTCTACCTTTCTATCGATTTTCATCATAAATTATGTCAACAAATGAAACATGAAAACCTAAATATATATTTTTATTAAAATGATATTTTCATTTTATCATTTGTACTTATAAGATGTAGAAAAGTTGTTTGGATTAATCGAATTGTTCAGTGTTTAGCTTGTTGCATCCAAATACTGGGATTACGAATGATCAGAAACCGAATTTAAGGCTGTATTTAAATTGCTTATCTTTAATCAACATTCACTGATGTATTTCAGTGTAATCAATGTGGATTAACTGTTCAAAGTGTTTAAATGATTTTTTATGAGTGAAAATCTGTCAGTTGCTAAAAGTTGCGTTTACTCTAAATATTCAGTATTGTTGATATTTTTTTGTTAAAACACTTCGGGTTTGTTTAATTTAGTCAATCAGTGAAATAGGTGATTGTCAGGTTGTGAACATTTTGTATTCATATTATCACATTTTCATTGTTAAGGCGATATATATGGATTTATTTTTATTCACTCAAAACTATACGCAACATTCAAAAGAATATCATTAACCGTATATGGTTAGTAAGTGGAGTTTCATCGCTTATTTTATTTTATCTGTACGGCCTATCAAAGTGTATTATAGGGACGAACCAATCAGAATAAAGAACACAACTTTTAGGTTTTACTCAAAATTGATGTATCACGTAGAATGAACAGCAAAAATAATTTTGTATGCTGCTCAAAACGTTTAAGACGATAACTAGGTATATGTGGATACCATGGAGAATTGAGCATCCTCTTTGCTTTAGTATGATACTCAGCAAAATGCAGTAAAATTTGCTTTTTAAAGTTCTCTATTGTTCAGCTTGTTTGGAAGGATGACAGGTCTCATGTCTTTTTTTTCTGTCAGGTCGTTTCTTTGATATATTTAGATACAATTAATAGTTTTTAGAATATTATCCACTGACTGGTTCTATAGATGTCTTTTGATCAGAAGTTCCTTTCTAATTTGTATGTACGTGTAAATACATTGAAGATAAAACAACTAATCATTATCAATGTAAGCCAAAAGGATGTTTATTTTGTTGGTTTTATTGCAAAAAGAGTAATTTAGCTTTGCTTACTTGAGATTTTTCTTGTCATTATTCTGCTTGTGTGAGATTAATTCCATCTATTAACCAGCTTCGCTCAATATATCTAATTTAACTTAAGACAACAGATACATTGTGACAGAAACTGGATTAGTCAAATGAGTTTGACTAAAATTCATATTCATGTAGAGATGTCAAATTTAAATTTTTAGTCTATGCTTTATAAGATAATCAGTCTTTATTGATCTATGTTATAAACATTGAAGATTTACCGTTTATATTTAGAGTATCATATTGCACTGTAGTTTGTGCTTATTGTTAAAGTAGTACTTAGTATCTAATTTTGTTTTGTTTTGCCACGTTTTACGTATGCCTAAACACCGATTACCACGACGCGCAATGCTAAGTAGTATTGGCGATGGTTGGAAGAGAGTTAGGGGCGGCCAAACCAACATGTAGCATCAGAGCTTGAAGTCACTAACATCTAATCTGAGTCATGCTGGTAGATGCAGACTACTTGGTTGGGGTGCGCGTGACTATCGTAACCAATGGTTGGAGACTGTGTGACATGGCTCAATCGATCGCAATGGTGTAGGTGTATGCACTCTTTGTCTTCCCTTAAACCTTGAGATTAAAATTGCTTCATATCTTTCTTTCTTCTTGTACTATATCCTTATATACAACCTTTCTTTAATATATTACTACCATTAAATTAAATACTTCTATGAATTCGGTGTTCATCTTGTTGTTATAATGAGGTATGGCAACTTGGACCGACGCTTCTGTGTGCCTGGTCCTACGTTGTAGCTGACTGACTGACTTTGTTTTGTTTATATCAGCCACACTCAAAGAAATTTTATATTAGTGCCAAACAGTCTTTATCAAAGGATAATTGTCTAAGGCAATGAGAAATATACTCGGTAACTGTAATGTGGGACGCTTGATTGTTGTTTTTTGGGGAGATATGGAAGCAAGAAGGAAATTATGATAAACGCTTTGTAACTATTATTTATTCTAAAGAGAAACTTAAGAAACTAATAAATAACAAAATACAAAGGAAAATTAGAATTTATTAAGTGGACTTAAATAATTTTAATAAACAAACTAAACACTAAGAGATTAAGGTCATATTTTGTTTTGTATGCTAATATCCAATCAGTTAACTAAATAAGGAAAGTAGAAAAAGAAAATATTGATAAAATAGAGAGATAAGTGTAGATATTGTTCAACGAGCCTGTTTAGCTTAGTGTAATAATAATTAATTTTTGGTGAATTCTATTTTCAATTTTTACTTTTTTAAATGAACTAATTTGTTTATGAATAGCTTTATGTATTTTGCACTTTGTAGATTTCAAGCGAAAAGGGTAGAATTGTATAGACTTCATTTATAATAATTTGATTTAGTTTAATGTACACTTTTAATAGATAGATGTAAACACTTTTAGGATGGTTTTCTTCAGGAATCGATATCAAAGTTGTTCTGTTCTTATGCCCCGATTGATTATATTACGTGATACGACAGCCAATTAGTGACACCGACTTATAGTCCACTGAGAATAATAACTTCTCTCCTAACCCAGCCGGTTTAGTACAGAACGCCAATATCAGCCTCCGCAATAAGAAACATATATTTCAGACATACTGGGTTTATAGACAGACAAGCCAAACTGCATCATACCATAACTAGAAAATAACAATTATACAAGATAAAGTCAAAAAGTGGCTGTGATCGTAAGAGACTGTTGCTAATAAATTGGGAATATCTCAAGAATAGTAAATAGGTCAAATAAACGTTTATAATGAAATGAATATACATATAACATTAGTCCATAAATAATTCCTAATGGTTACCATTCACTTATCCTCGTCCAGATATAACAAACGTGATTGAGTATCAAGTAAAGGATCAGATAAATGATTTATCCTACCTCAAAAACTCTTATCATTTTGTAGCCTCATTTCTTACAGAAGACAAATCTCAGAACGTTCAAGTATCGTCGGGAGTACTAAACATTTTAAAATCTAGTAAATATGTAAAATTAATCGATTATTATGCAATGTCATCCACAATTTTCCACTCTAATTAACATTTGTTTAGTCAGCGGCTTAGTATTTTAAAAGTATAGTGATTTTTCCACAGGACCTGGAGGTCATGAGTTCATTTTTCTATGGAGTTGTCAGTGCCCACTAATTGGTGTTCTCAAGCTAGCATGAATTGATTCTCCATTTCTATATGTTTTAAGTTATTTTACTACTATCAGTTCATGATCAAAACTATTGAATTAGTGCTCTTCTACTAGGTTCTTTGTTCATAATCATTTTTTTAGAAATAGTTGTTGCATGATTCATGTATAATAACAATGACGTCGCAAACTTCACAAACGTATTCAATTTATGATGTGGAAATGTCACAGTTGGCATCACGTTTTGTAACATAATATTTAAAATGTATTACAATGACAAATGTATGGTGATAAAAATCTTCTTAATATCCAAATAGGAAATACTTTCGAATTGCGTTGACAGACACCAAACGAAAGAAAACCCATACCTTAGCTATATTTTTAAAATCAAATCATTTACGATATTTGCTTTCCTAGGACAAAATAGGCATTATATAGCCAGTTTTGTAATGATTTATTCTTGATGTCACGTGAATGAAGGATATTTAATTGTTAAACATTTATTAGTGTAATCATTCACGCAAACAGTATCACTTTACGGGATTATTTAAGAATTAAATTTTAATTGGTCTTATCGAATTTTCATGGTTGAATTTACGAGTTAATCTAAGCTAGACCATCATTGAAAACCTGGAAACACTGGACGGTCGTTTCGTCCTAGTATGGGGCTCCTCAGCGGTGCGCATCCACCAACTCGCGTGCGGGATTCGAACTCATCACCTTTGGTCTAACGCGTGAACGCCTAACCTATAGATCACTGAGCCGTTATCCAACAGTGTTAATGTTTAAATCCAATGGATCCATGATCTTGTGCAACCCTTAATCAACTGTGAATATACTACAATCTCCACAAGTCCCTATACTGGTATTATCGAATCTTATCTACTTTATATTCGTGTCGTATAAATAGCTTAACTTTACCAGCATACTAAATGAAAATCAAAGGATAATGGATCTATATTAGCACAACCAGCTGACTAGTCTCAAATTGAGGGAAACGAGCGTCCTGGATCCCACCACTAGCCATCATCGTTCTGTGTTTAAAAGATACTTAAATAATTCCCATATTGGTTTACTTGACCTAATTACCTGTTGAAATAGTTAAAAAGACTGGAATCTATAAATAATATTGGCATCGAAGTAAGTGATCGATAAGTTTGTGCTGTTTCTATTTTGCTTTAATAATAAATCATAACAAATAAAGATATATCAAGAGTAAAAATTCGAATACGAAGAACGATAACAGAAAATGATTTATAACAAAATTAGTATAAATTGTTACAATTTAAAATAGGGCAGGAGAAATGGGGAGACTTTTTATGATTATAACAATAGTTGGGATATAGTTGAAATCATGAGTCAATTGAAGCCAGACCACCGTGGAAAACCCGGAAGCACTGGACGGATAGTCAAAATAATAAATAACACGTAGACAGTTCAGTTATTTATATTCAAATTATTTGTATATGCATGTTATCGTAAAATCAATTGATAGCTATATGTTTATTAAACTTTAATTTACATTTAAAATCAAAGTGGTTATACGTACTGAAGGTTGTTTTATTTTGAAAATGTTCTAGTAATAGATCAATTAGATGATACTGGTGATGATATTGGAAATAATATTGAGAACATTGTAGTTGAACTGTTTAGTGTAGAGTAAGAAATATCATCAAAATAAAACCTACTGTTATTAGTGCGAATCCCAGACATTTATTAACTTCCTATTATTTAAATGTTTCTATGTTTTGAAAGCAAAGAGAATAGATAGAATGTCTTCATTCACATCCATTGCTTGCAATCAAACCTCTAAGATCAGTTTTTTTACACTTACCTACTCTAACCTGAAAACAGAAATAAGAGTTATGTAAATTTAGTCACGTTCACAATAAATATGAGATGCTATTTCAATCTAGTGTAAGATATTAAAATTAGTAATCACGTGTTTGTAGTAGTCGCTTTTTGACGTTGTCATGGTATATAAATTTTACAAACTTAGTAGGATAAGTAACAAGTTTGATTAGATGGTTATTCATTTGTCAGTCTGTCTATTACTAGTTGAATAATATTTGTGTATAAAAGCTGAATAACTTACTGTTTAGTAATAATACCTATCTATTTTAACATGAAGATATCTCGACAATATAAGTAAGGTGTTGAAGATTAGAATGGTGTTCATTTGACGTCCTATGGATATGTCCGTTTAATCGTGAGAACTTCATTACAAGACTTGTTGATTTTATCCGCATTTGTTTCGTAGGGGACATAATTATTTGTGATTTAAAAGAAAAGGAATCATTTTATGCTTTTCTTAACTTTGAATTAATCAATAACATAGAAGTTCGCACTATAAGACTAAACACAAATTTACTAAGCTATTTTTTCACAACTTAAAAATGGTACAATGTGCAGTTTTAAATACTGAACTAGAGCCAATTTTTTATGGCCTATCAGTGAAATGTAGTATGATTTCATTAGGAAGTGACAGAAAAGTTGAAGTGTTACCAATATATAGCTGATACTAGTCAATTAATGGGTTTATAAAAAGATGAATGTCTTACCGATATCCATTTTAGTTTACTTTATAAGTTATCTTCAATATGCAATAACAGGCACATAGAAAGTTTCGAAAGGAAGTTATTTATTGGCTTTTGTTAATTTTCTTCAAAAACTTTGTGCCTGTTTATGGCTTGTACAGATCAATTGTTTCTTACTTCAGTTTGTTAAATTAATTCCATAAACTCAAGTTTTACTAATTTAGAAGTTTTATCGAGTAGTCCAGCTAGTATATTTCAACAATGAAACTCAATCAATCTTTTTCAAACTGTGGAACTCAACTATGTTTTAACATAACAATAGAGCAAGACCATGGAAATTTATCAGTACTTTGATCATTCAATTACTTTTGTTATGGTCGATCATTATATCTATAGGAAGTTCAAGAGTTTAAGCGTGGTTATAAAATTTATATTTTTAAGACTATATCACTTCTAAAGAGTAAACAATATTTCAGCAAACAATCGTTTTCAATAACTTCATCATCAGGCTCTACAGTTGTAAGTCCATAATTATGATATTTTACAAAAGCATGTATTAATTATTTTGACAATGTTATATGTTAAAAATGGTGAACGTTTACATCTGTTACGACATATATACTTCAAAATTGTGTTATTTATAAATTAGAAAGGTCATTTAATGAGGGTCAATGTGATTTGCAATAAA
>NC_031495.1:57105007-57185926 GCF_000237925.1 Schistosoma mansoni
ATCAAGGAAAGAACGAGGTCCATGCTTCATTCAAAACCTAGACGACATGAAAACGATTGTGTCACATTCCACTGCGTTTACCAATTTAAATGTGTGTGTGGTCACACATACATAGGGAGGAGCAATCGTGATCTGAAAACTAGGGTGGGTGAACATGTACCAAAATGGTTGCAAAAACAAATACAGTCGAATGACCCAATAAGAGTAGAGGATAAACATCCATCATCCTCTATTGCTAAACATATAATCGAAACAGGTCATAAGATTGATCTAAACTCGGCTTTTGTTGGGTTGTTTAAAAGTGTAAAAGGGGGTATACTAAGGTTTATTGAAGCCTTAGCCATACGAAAATTCAAACCCCCTTTGTGTATTCAAAAACAGTTTGTTCTCTCTTTAAACCTACCCTGGTAATATATGCTTATTATCCAGAGTGATTAGGTGTCAAATTGTTTTCACATTATTTTATCACTATTATCCTTGTCTATTCTTACCCCTATTTCCAGTCTAGTTGACCTTTTATTTTTATATATAAATGTTCTTAACAAGTATATGTGTGATCAGATTGTTCGAAATGTATTGCGCTAATATATCACATAGTTCTGATAATCTTCGTCTTCTCATTACATTATCAAAGGGACTAATTGCTTTATCCAATTTTACTCCTTTCATCCAAGAGTATTCTAATCCAAGTATTATTTACCGACGATGGGACTTTTTCGAACAAGGGCAGAGATGATCTACTAACGGTATGGCTCAGCAGAACAGAAAATGGTTGTTTTATTACCATTTACTTTATAATTATATTTTGTTGATCAGTAGTTTAACATACAGTTTGGAATGAAAGTCGATGCCAAATCTAATTTGGTTTTATATTCTATACTTTAAAACTGTATGACTAAATTCTTACATGGTCTTATTTCCCTAACGCCTATTATTGTTGGTTGTTTTCTGTATGATTTTCTAGTTTTAACTTCCCAAGAAACGGTCATTTTGTTTTGCATGAAAAATTTTATATTGCTCTAATGTAACAATAATCTTTCTTCACATTGTTCAGTAATTAAAATGCGAAGAAGAATGTAGTGTTTTTGTCAGTTTTTCTATGCAATGAGGGATGGACATTACGAAATTATCAGTTAAACAAAAGGGTAATAGAACAATTGATTTGATGTTGATATGAGATATTTTTCTTTATCAGTGAAAAAGGTTTATAATGATAGTAGCTTTTATGATTAACTTATAACTGATGTTGTATTCTTTTGGTAAATCTGTGTCGAAACTTATCTACTGTTTATTAATAAGTAGTCTCTCGAACTGAAATGGAAAGCGATAAGCGCGGAGGTCATTTGAACTTGGGACAAAATGACCAACCACCCGTGATTATATACGCTGTTCAAGCTATACTGACTGAAGCTACAAAACTTTTACCTTTGTCTCGCAAATGAGCAGTTTGTTAAGGTCATCAAAGCACCTAAGACTTAGGTGTTTTAAGTTCAGTTCTGTGTAAGTCAGTCTATTTATTATTTATTTATTTGAAAACACAAATACTGGTACAAGGGGGCACCAAATACATATGCGCCACAAAATAGCAATAGGGCCAGTAGTAGTTGTCATTGATTTGTGTGTGGGTTGTGATACTGCCCGGGTGCCCAGAACGAAGTCAGTAATTTCACCTAATCACGAAAAGTCAATAAAGAACTAAGATGTGTTCTGTACCAAGCAGTTTCAACTGGTTCTCAAGCTGATATTAGTTTAGCAGTGAACCGAGAATAAAGATTTAAGCTGGTTCTCCTCATAATATGTGAAATAAGCAAATAATTTCAATCCTATTTACATTTCTGAAGATCATAACACATTTCAACTTCCACTTTTAGTAATTTGAATGTTGAGAGAAGCGCATATATATATTTTCACTGAATGTATTAAACTATTCACAGGTATTTTTCTCCCTAATTCACCATTCAGAAGATTCGTTGCCAGGCTATTCCTGTAAAAAAGGTACTTTTAACAGAACTTCTGATGGTATGAAACTATACGACTAAAGTGAAAAGTAGGGTGTATTGATGCCTTGTGAATCTTGTTAAAAAAATAAATGTCGACAGAAAAATTGGTCTTGACAACCTAAAACCATTGTTTAATTTAATGTCCAACAGTTGTTAATATTTTGTTGAATATCGACTACAAATCTATTTAAATGTTAATTGAGTAAAGCAGGCTCAATTAGTAAAGACTCTTACGTCTGAAAACACTAATCGTCGTGTTACAGTGGTAATGACTAACAAGGTTTGTAGATACATACAGAATGACAACTGAGTTAACAAAAGAGTTGCATCTGATATAAATCTCTTTTATCTCAAGGCAAATAACCGCTTTTTCAAATTCCCACAGTAAGTAAAGTAACTGTCAATCAGTGCTGAAGACGTCAATAAGGTGGGGGCTCACATAAATAAGAATAGTGTTACGGTAATATAAATTTAATATTCACACCCAGCTCATCATTAATGAAAATCTTTCATACCTCCACCCTATACACCCCTGACATCTGTAGTTCAACAATATTATTAATTGAAAGAAAAGATATTATTGATTGCTGTCTCTTTAAAATGAATACAAAAGCTAACAATTAGCAGCAAAATTACCTTTTCCATATTAATGAACCATAGGAAACGCGCATCCTCAGTTTGTGCTCCTAGTTTGGACGTAGTTAAAACTATAGAAAACCTATTACTGAGAATGGCGTTTGCAGTAGCATATTTCTCTCGGTGCGTTAGACTTCTTTGTCGACTGAATAATAGTCGCTACTTTGCTTAAATACTCATCTATGTACCTTGGAGCTTTTTATTTAGTATTTAGACAGTAACTGATAAATACTACGGAAAGCTATGTCAAGTGTCCTAATTTTAGAGGTACCGGATGAGATTAACAACGTGAAGAACTGTTTCCAGGTGAGTATTGTGCCTGAGTGTATTTAAACCCATAATAATGTCGAAATTCTGCAACAAGAAAGTCAGATTAGATCAACTACTTCAAAATGACTCCAGTAATTTTGATGTAAATCTAAAGTTTCTTATTGACTTCCTAGTCGTTCAACGTTTGAGCCTCATTATTGTTAAGGACTAAAAAACTGGCTTGAAAGTTAAATAATAGTATTATAATAGAATGTAATGAATTCTTTTAACTATTATATATATATAACGACCGAAAAAGGATTAGAAACAGATATACAGATATGTTGATTATTGAGAAATAAATACTCATTTTCGAATATATCAATTTCATTGAACTTAATTGACTTTATTTCCAGTTTTCTTATAGCTAAAATAAGCAAATAATATTGATGTAAATTATTTATATTTCCAAAACGATCGAGGACAAAAGATAATAAAGATAACCATAGATTGATGATTATTTTAATTATTATCTTACTGTAAATAGTATGCTGAAAAAAAGAATTTCGTGGTAAACAAAACTCCTATATAATCTCAAGACCGTCTGTTAAACATGAACTGTAGTCTAGTGTTGTAGACATTATTGTAGTGAACAGGAACACCGATGGGTACCATCGAATGTATTTGAGCACAAAATTACAGACTATCTCACTAAAATCTGATAACCATACAGTAAACAGTTTATTTTGCAAAATAACAATCAATTGTCTCAATCTTGGCTGGTCCTTCTGCAAATATCATGCATTTTCATATCAACTGCGTTCCGAACCGGTTCCTCCCTTATCAATATTCTAGTGAAATACATTCTTTGCCTGAACATTACCATATACTACTTATGTGGATATAAGTAACCCACACCAGATTATAACCTTATTTAATAAATTCTATTTGAATTGTTTTTCTTTTTGTAACCTTGCCTGTAGAGATGAATATGTTTTGTTAATTGTAAAGTAATATATTCAGGTTACTGCTTAGAAATATTATGTCTTACTCACGTTCTGATCAGTAATAATTTTATGCAGTAAAATGTAATAAAACTCATTTAAAATAGGATAATATGCATTCAATGGAACTTCATATAACATCTTTAAAGATATAGCGAGATAAAGCTTAAATATTTTGAGTCTAGATAACTTATAAATATAAGTCTAGTTTTCAGTTATGGTCTTTGTGGTATGTTTAATCGCTCAGTTTGATCACGATTTTCATATAAGTAAGTTGTTTTTCAAATGTTTTATTCTCTTATAATTGATCAAGCAAACAGATCTTCTATTATCTTTTCGACACTTACTTACTTACTTACGCCTGTTACCCCTCGTGGAGGAGCATAGACCGCTACAGCTTTTTCGTATTTTAATTACTCTCTGACCATTAAAGAGCTTGATTCAATTCTTTTATTTCTTGATAAATGACTTATAATCACTTATCTATAAAACAATATTATGAAATGAAAATGACTTATTTCATAAAATTTAATTCTGGCTAACCTTGATAAAGCTTTCAAAATATCTTGAGTTTTCTTTGCTTGTTTCGAATTAGCACCGAATGTGAATTGTTCAAGGTCAAGGCACTATATTTATGGTATTTATTGAAAGTTAAGTAGATAAGAAATGAATTTCTGATGGACAAAAGATCCTAATATTTCATTTCATAAAACGTTTAGTTTATAGAAAAGTAAACTATTTTTTCTAATTCAGTAGTAACAGCCGAATTAACTTAAAAGTTTTTAATATTTAACATTAACTAAAGCTTGTTCAGGTTTTATCAAGACAGAGAAAAAAATGATTGAAACGAAGCAAGGAAATTATTAAAATAAAATAACGAACGAATTTAGGGTCATATGATGATGAATAGCAAGCGAATATACCTCATACTTACTTTAATATCTTTTAATTGCTCTTCAACAAACAATGAACCTGAATAAAGCTTTCTCCTTTTTATGTGGATTAGATCAACAATCATAAACTTTGTGAATATCTTGGCGTTCTAAATTATAGACACTTAGACATCTGTTATTAATTTATTTCATGTAACTTCATGGTGGTTTGGCATACTTCTTTAACACTGCAGTTTTACAATTTTACCACTTAATTCAGTTATTCTCTTTGCAGTAGTATCCCCATCACCAGGATGTTTAATCTGATGTTTTCATTATATACGTGTAATGTTTTAAAAAGCACGAGACTGAATATATATTTTCACAATGGTATCTTTACATTGTGCGCACTGCACTCGTCTAGGGTACATGCAGAGTACGAACATGAGTAGGTACCTGAAAATCATGTCTTCCGTCTAACATTCTGATAACGATCACGAATTAACTGGTACTAGTATATTTTTATCGCGTTAAAAATGACGTTAATGTCAGTATTTTCCTACACTTCGCTTGTGTTTTGCGAGTATATCTTCTCTAGTTACTTTTTGACCATTATTCAATATGACAATCGACTCATAATTGTATTATGTCCACTAAATACTATCAGTTACGTGTCAGCTTTTTAAGCTGATAGATTATTTCAAATAGCTCAGTTCTTTTAGACTTTCTTGCTGTTTCCTTTTTCTGGGAAGACATTGAACGTTCCATGGTTTAACTTTTCTAGTCAAAAAATATGGAATAATTAGTGCATTTTCCAGACAAACTTTATTTCCACCAAGAATAAAATAATGAATCTTCAGATGAAACTGAAGTATTTTAAACATACCATTTCGGCTTGTTTAACTGCTTCAGCAAAATTTTCTTGAACCATATTAATTGATAAGATCAATTTATATGTCTTTATTACTCGGGTATTGTACATTCCAAATGTATCTTTCTGAATATTAAAATTTCTCTTCTATAATTTAAAGCTCCCTAAAATACATAGCTTTAATATTAATTCAAAAATAAAATGGGATTCCCTTTTTATTAATAAAAGTAGCAATTATATAATAATAGTAATAATAATATCTTCTGAGAATAAAAATTCGCCTAACTTAAACAATTCATTTACTTTATAAATAAGGTGACTTAGAACAGATATCCCAGTAATTAGATTCAAATAAGACGTAATGCAATGAAGATAACAATACCCAATACAATTGAAAATTGAGACAGGATGAAGTATGTGTTTTAAGCCTCCAAATGCCTTGGTATGGCCGAGAGTGGGGAGAGTTCGCTCTCCCTCTCGAAATGCTCTTACATGACCACGCGCATAAGCCTCTGACAGGGAAGTCCTACTCACTGCCTTCTCGTAGCGGGGGTGTTGTTTACTAAACTGAGAGGACGAAAAGCGAATGTCCGGCGCTTTAACCGGGTTGGTGGACACGGAGAGTCCACCTAGGGGAGTAAAAAACCCTGATTCCAAACTAATGGTTTACATGGGACCCAGTATCCTGATAGAACAAATGGCGTATGAATCAATCGTTGGTCACCAGCTACCATGGGACTGCATCTCCTTACGATGCTCCACTGCCTTGTGGATCAGATCTTTAAGTCAAAGGCTCCACGTGTGGCCCCCTAAGGAAACCACCTGCTTCAGTCTGAGCACAGTATCAAAGCCCACACACAAATCAAATGAGATTTGTGTGGCGCATATATATCTGGTGCCCCTTTGTACCAATATTTATGTGTTTAAATAAAAAAAGTGTTTTAAATAATGAATACACAAAAAATATCATCCAAAAATCCATAAAGTAATTTACATGAAAGTACAGAAGTTATTGTTTAAAGTAAAATAATAAAAAAAACTGAAAAATTATACGAGGTTGTTATATGATGGCGAACAAACATTACAGATTTAAAGTTATTACTTATGAACTGGAAAGGATCGCCCAGGACAGAGTTGAATGGAGAATAATGGTGGGTGGCCTATACTCTTCAACGAGGGGTAACAGGAGTGAGTAAGTATGAATTAAAATCTATGCTTTGTATGTATTCATTCTGAATATTCTCATTCAAAACAAAATCATATACACGAATGAAGAAGACAATATTCCGTAACAGCATATATCTTATTTAAATATACTTTGGTCATTAATATGATACAACAATGAAATTAATATTCATTTAGCTAAATTATTAGATTTCAATTTATTAATTAATCTTTCCTATTTACCACAATTACTCCTCATCTGACGATTAGAATTTCTATATAAAACAGCTCTTAATATAAAATGATTGAGAAGATATGTACTTCAGATGAATAGTCTGTTGGTGTTGTGTTCTCTTAGTTAGATAGTTTTATTATGAAACTTCCATAGCCAATCTTGACAACATAAGTGTTTTATTCATGCAGTAATTTATTGTCCACTTGACTCAACTGTAATAGGACGATAATGATGTTAAGGTAATGTATATACCCTACTTGTCTTACCATATATTCTGGTGACTCAACAATTTTAAACCAAGAATACGTCAAAAGTTGAGACACGAATGTATTAGATACACATATTTCATGTGTTTGTTTACAAATAGATGACTAGAGACACAAGTAGACGCGGACGAAACGGAACTACTCAATAAATAACAGGTGACTCATTATGAAAAAGGTACTAGTATATACATACATCTCTACTATCATGCATATACTCTCAAGGTCACATGTATCAAGATTAGAATAAATAACGTAGGCGTGTTGTTAAACTAAACTCTGATACTATGATGTATAAACAAACCACCACAGATTCACAATTAAATAATCTGGCTCATATAACATAACGTCAACAAAAGTACGTAATATCACAAACATTTAACCCCCTATTATTACAGAATCAATAGTACACGTTACACATGATGTGTATGTATGGTTTCCAGTTCCCCCCAGAAAAATCTTGAAAGAATTTCATAATCTTTCGATTTTGTATGAGTTAGTTCAGATACAGTTTAGAGCGCCTCAAATTGTTCTAAACTATTTTTCTAATAAAAATGATTTCAACACTTGAAATGTATCAGTACCAATACAGCTTCATTTAGATAGTAGTATCCTACGTTTCATTCTGGACAATCTATTATAACATCATCGTAACAAAATAGTTTGTGAAGATTTGTTTAACAAATTTTAAAGAATTTCAGTATTAGTGTATTTTATGGGTCCAGTGTTATTTAAACGTCATTAACAAACATTATATTCTTTTGATTTACACATTTTTAATTATATACGTAGCCACGTGGATAATTTGTTTATAACTACTCCATCTGCATTAGCAGTCGAATAACTCGACGGAACATCTGAAGTATCGTTGAAGATAAGGTAAGATTAAAATAGAGATCAACGTGAGCAATCATACTGTGAAATATTACATAGATAACATACACAGGGATTTTGATTATTTGACCTTCTTCAAAACCTATCTTAACCAGTTAACGTACTAGTGACGTTTATAAGACTCTGAAAAATGAGATTATCTCCATAAAGTTACTCAGGTCATCACAACATTTGACATTTCAATCACAATTTTGGCGTTACATGACTTCATTCATTGGTAGGAAGCACTAAAGCAACTATAAAAAGTACTACTTATTATCTAATCTGAAGAATAAAACGTTTAGCGAAAACACTATCTACAAATGTAATTTCGTTTATTTAATAAACGTTTTGTAATAATGTAAAAGAATCTTGACCCGGATAGATGTTCTTGGTTTTGTTATTTTCTCTGAGCGGGTTTACAACGTTGTTTTACAATAGGTCGTCAGGACTAACTTCAAATGGAAGCGTTGTGTTTAACTAATCCGTAAGTGTTGAATCAACTGATTGCTTTGACAATTCGATTCGAAACCTGTCGAAGTTCTAGATCAATAAAATTCATAGAATTGCAGAGAATTTATGTGATCATGGTACTCACTTCAGCCTGTAATGAATAGGCTCATTGATACAGACTCTGTTAACCAACCTTCTCTGCAGAAATCAACTAATTACGTGGGAAGAGGTAAAAAGCGAAGCTCAACAGGGATACAGAGTTATCAGAAGGGGTTTTGTGGAGATTTTAGTATTTTCATAGTTGAAATCATGAGTCAATTGAAGCTGTACCACCATGGAAAACCTGGAAGCACTAAACGGTCGTTTCGTCTTATTATGGGACTCCTCAGCAGTGCGCATCCACGATCCCGCACTCGCGAGATTCGAACCCGGGACCTATCAGTCTCACGCCAGAGCCCTTAACCGATAGACCACTGAGCTGGCATCCAACGGTGTTAATGTCTAACTTCAACTGATCCACGAAGTTGAGCAACCATTCACCAATTGTCTTCAGTGAGTTCCTATCTCACGACAGACGTGGTTTGCAGTCCACTGGTCACTGCTTCTCACTAGAGCTCCTGGATGTACTTCCCGAAGTCACTAGTGAGCATATGATTATATTAATTATCAGAAGGGGTTTTGTGGAGATTTAGTATGTTAGTATGTATGGATGCGCACTGCTGAGGAGTCCCATAATAGGACGAAACGGCCGTCCAGTGTTTCTAGGTTTTCCATGGTGGTCTAGCTTCAATTGACTAATGCTTTCAACTATGAAACATACAGAGTTAACTAATTCTGGCAAAAATTCTGAATTCAATCATCCACAGACAACGTCATTAAAACCACATAACTTAACAATTATGGATCAATTAAACAGATCACTTTTACGTGAAGTAAGTCATTGAGAAAGTTGTCTAGAATCGCGGTAGAAGCTTCGCAATTGAACCACTTAGTTCAGAAAAACAAAGTTACCATAGCAAGGTGTATTTCTCCTTTGAATCGATTTAACTGAAAAAGTTAGTGTTATAAGTTGAGTAATATTCTGGAATGTATTTATTGTCCAAAACCATTCTAAGTGATCAAAACCAACAGAATACAGATAATGATGAATGATTTTTAAATAGTATTTCATACAATACTGTCTTAGTGATTCCTCCATTAAATGAGATTATAAATCTGATTATCAAATTCAACTTAGTATTGTTTGTTTGAACCTTCCCATTGATGTTTAGGACTGCAACTGATCAGTCACTTATTGGCATATGTGCATACTGTGCGTATTGCCTCGATATAGCCTAAATTCATCTTTGCTTAATCCGATTATCAGTTAAACCACATTTTTCCTCCAATTATTAAATATTCTGAACAGATTTTATCAGGAAAAGATAACATGTGACTTTTGATTTTACCTTGTCTTACAAGTAATTAATCATTGCAGTAAATAAATCTGACAGTTTCAAAATATAACGATTGAATATTTCACTCAAACATACTAACTGAAATTTCATTTTCTCACATTGCTTATTGGTTGGTAAGTTACATTGTGACAAACAATTGGGAAAACTTATCTTTAAAGTCAACAAATTACTGACTTCTTTCGAAGGAATACTCATCAGTGTTCATGAATTGAAGAAGTTAAAAAAAAACAATTAATAATCTGTGGTGAAATTTCTTTTACTTACTTACTGTTACTCCCAATGGAGCATAGGCCACCGACCAGTATTCTCCAGCCCACTCTCTCCTCGACCTTCCTTTCTAATTCTATCCAACTTCTGTTCATTCATCTCATGTCTGTCTACATTTCTCGGCGTATTGTGTTGTTTGGTCTACCTCTCCTCCTTTGGCCTTCAGGATTCCATATGAGGACTTGCCTTGTGACGCAGTTGGGTGATTTCTTCAATGTGTGTCCTAAGCACTTCCAGCGCTTCTTCCTGATTTCTTCATCCGCCGGATGGAATCTGGTTTGTTCTCTCTCACAGTAGGTTGTTGCTGATAGTGTCTGGCCATCTGATCCGAAGTATCTTGCGTAGACAGCTGTTAATAAACACTTGTATCTTCTGGATAATGGCTTTCGTAGTTCTCCACGTCTCCGCCCCATACAGTAGAACTGTCTTGACATTTGTATTGAAAATTCTAACCTTGGTGTTGGTTGACAATTGTTTTGAGTTCTAGATGTCCTTCAGTTGTAAATATGCTGCTCTTGCTTTGCCAAACCGCGTCTTCACATCTGCATCAGATCCACCGTGTTCATCGATGATGCTTTCCAGATATGTAAAGGTTTTCACGTCCTCAAAAGCATCTTCGAAATTTCTTTTAACCACATTAAATTCATCTTGAATATAATCAAGGATTTCAAATATGTAAACTTTAAAATATAAACTCAATGTAATATGCATATTGCAACATTGAAAATAATGTTATATTATGATATGAAATTGAATTTACTTACTTGATAACGATATGATTTTATATAAATTTTTATTAATAATGAACGTAATGAACAAATTAAATTTACAAAATATTCATTAGAATATTCATGACCTGAATTGAAACATTGATCTGTTGGACATCTGATATGATCATTATCATTATCTAATGAATTAGTTTTTATTGTCATTAGATCATTTGATTCATCTGAATTATTATCAATATGATATTCCATAGAGTTTTGATTATTCTTTTCATTATAATTATTTATTATTTGTAACATTTCACCAAGGAGATGTTCAGCTATTCATGATAAAGAATACAAACATATATGATATGAATATAGAAAAAAAAACATACTGTAAATCAGAATATTATCCCCAAAAACTATCTAACATGTGTATCTAATCAAACTTCAGAAAATATTTCTGGCCGATATATACTATATAAATGTTATATCCCGTGGAGATTTATGATTGGTAACTTTGAGAACTATTTATGGGCCAATATAATTTGTATATTTCCTATTGTATAATTGTTAAGTAACTAAACTATTCGTATTCGTGTTCCTCTTATCATAAGCTTTATTTTGACCTATAAAGTATTATTATACGATCAACCATTCTTGAGTTATCCCTAGTCCATTAATTACTGTTCCTCCTATTCACAGCCACATTTGGCCTAATCTTGTACAAATGTTATTTTCTATTTTATGGTACGATGTAGTCAGTTTGTTTGATATATAAACCCAGTATGTTTGAGAATAATAATTCATATTGCAGAGGCTGTTATTGGTGTTCTGGACTTAACTGACTGGGCTAGGCAGATAGCAGGATTGATTAGTGCTCAAGACTGCTCATACGGGTTTTGTGTATCACTGGTCCGATCGAAAATTCACACATCTCTAATTGGCGGGGAATATCACGTCATATATCAAACAGGACAAGATCGCACTCAATCGATACGATAACTGGGCACGCATGCACGCAGGCACACGATATAACAATAAAAATACCCGAGAAAGTGGCTTTTTAATCAAAAAATTTATTTTTAATTTTATCATATAAATAAAATTATTCAAGAATATAAGATAGATAATCTATTCATTAAATAAAAATGATATGTTCTATCTACAAGTCACGAGAATACATTTTGCTTAATAAGCTTTTCCAGTTGATATTTTTTGTACACGAATCCATAATATCAAAAGAGGGGTTTTGTGGAGATTTTAGTGGTTTTATATAGTTGAGATCATGAGTCAATTGAAGCTAGACTACCATGGAAAACCTGGAAGTACTTGACGGCAGTTTCGTCCTATTGTGGGACTCCTCAACAGTGCGCATCCACGATCCCGCCTCGCGAGATTCGAACCCAGGACCTATCAGTCTCGCGCTCGAGCAGCCAGATAGACATTAACACCGTTTGATGCCGGTTCAGTGGTCTATCGGTTAAGTGCTCTGGCACGAGACCGATAGGTCCTGTGTTCGAATCTGGCGAGGCGGGATCGTGAATGCGCACTGCTGAGGAGTCAGTTCCACAATAGAACGAAACGGCCGTCAAGTGCTTCCAGGTTTTCCTTGGTGGTCTAGTTCAATTGACTCACGCTTTCAACTATGAGAAACTCCGCCTGTAGCTCCTCCGGGGGTTACTGCCGGTCCCAAGTCCGGGTAAAGGAGGAGGGTTGGACATGAGGTTAGCGACCCCATCCCGTAGAAAACCAACTCGCTAAAAAAACGCTAACCAGAAAAAATCATTTAAACCATTCAAACTCTGCCCTCCGAGTTCAAGGAATAATTATGACGTCTCATGATGGAAGCCGAGTTCCTTCGGAAGTCATGAGGCCGATGCATCTTCTTACAACCAGAGCGACAATTTTTATAGGTACATGGAATGTCTGGACAATGTAGGAAACCGGAAGAGTCTTTCAAATTGCTGCAGAAGTGAGAAAATACAATCTGGAGGTGCTTGGAATCAGTGAAACACATTGGACACAGGCTGGACAACAACGACTACCTTCAGGAGAACTTCTGTTATACTCCGGTCATGAAGAAGAAAATGCCCCACATACACAAGGAGTTGCATTGATGCTGTCCAGAAAAGCACAAAATGCACTTATTGGATGGGATGGGAATCTCATGGACCAAGGATCATCAAAGCCTCCTTCAGAACAAAGAGAGAGGGTATTACAATGAACGTCATTCAATGCTATGCGCCTACCAACGACTACGATGAAGAAACTAAACACCAATTCTACGATAGACTGCAGTCGATCTTCGAGAAGTGCCCAACCAAGGACCTGACCATTCTGATGGGAGATTTCAATGCTAAGGTTGGAATGGACAACACTGGATACGAAGACGTCATGGGACGACATGGACTGGGAGAAAGGAACGAAAATGGTGAGAGATTTGCAAACCTATGTGCCTTCAATAAACTGGTCATAGGTGGCACCATATTCCCACACAAAAACATACACAAAGCCACTTGGATTTCACCGGATCACACTACACAGAATCAAATCGACCATATCTGCATCAACAAAAAGTTCAGGAGGACGATGGAGGGTGTGAGAACCAGAAGAGGAGCTGATATAGCATTCGATCATCATTTGCTGGTCGCCAAGATGAAACTAAAACTCAAGAAGCACTGGACAACGGCGCGGACAACATCACAAAAGTTTAATACGGCCTTTCTTCGAGATGCTGACAAACTCAACAAATTCAGCATAGCCCTCAGCAACAGATTCCAGGCCTTTCATGATCTACTCAATGGAGAGGGGACTACCATGGAGAGCAACTGGAAAGGTATCAAGGAGGCAATCGTTTCAACATGTCAGGAGGTTCTGGGCCAAAAGAAGCACCATCACAAGGAATGGATCACTGTTGGTACACTGGATAAAATTGAAGAAAGGAGGAACAAGAAGGCAGCAATCAATATCAGCCGAACCAGAGCGGAAAAAGCAAAGGCACAAGCCGAATACACAGAGGCAAACAAGCAAGTGAAGAGGAGCATCAGAACCGACAAACGTAAATATGTGGAAGATTTAGCGATGACAGCGGAAAAGGCTGCAAGAGAGGGAAACATGAGACAACTGTATGATACAACCAAGAAACTTGCTAGAAATTACCGTAAGCCAGAAAGACCAGTGAAAAGCAAGGAAGGCAAAGTAATCACCGACATTGAAGAACAACGAAACAGGTGGGTAGAACACTTCAAAGAACTCTTCAATCGACCAGCTCCACTGAACCCACCCAACATCGAAGCAGCACCCACAGACCTCCCAATCGATGTTGGCCCACCAACAATTGAAGAGATCAGCATGGCCATTAGACAAATCAAGAGCGGCAAGGCAGCGGGACCAGACAACATCCCGGCAGAGGCACTGAAAGCAAATGTAGCAGCAACTGCCAAGATACTCCACATCTTCTTCAGTAAGATTTGGGATGAAGAACAAGTACCAATAGACTGGAAAAAAGGACTTCTAATCAAGATACCAAAGAAAGGCGATCTCAGCAAATGCGACAACTACAGGGGCATCACTCTTCTCTCAATACCAGGGAAAGTCCTCAACAGAGTGTTGTTAAACAGGATGAAGGATTCCGTGGACGCCCAACTTCGAGATCAACAAGCTGGATTTCGTAAGGATAGATCGTGCACAGATCAAATCGCAACTCTACGTATCATTGTGGAACAATCAATCGAATGGAACTCATCACTCTACATCAACTTCATCGACTACGAAAAGGCATTTGATAGCGTGGACAGGACAACACTATGGAGGCTTCTTCGACACTACGGCGTGCCTGAGAAGATAGTCAATATCATACGGAACTCCTATGATGGACTAAACTGCCAAATCGTCCACGGAGGACAACTCACGGACTCGTTTGAAGTAAAGACCGGTGTTAGACAAGGTTGCTTACTCTCACCCTTTCTCTTTCTCCTGGTGATCGACTGGATCATGAAGACGTCAACATCTAGAGGAATGCACGGGATACAGTGGACAGGCAGGATGCAGCTTGACGATTTAGACTTCGCGGATGATCTGGCTCTTCTATCACAAACGCAACAACAAATGCAGGAGAAAACGACCAGTGTAGCAGCAGCCTCAGTAGCAGTAGGTCTCAATATAAACAAAGAGAAAAGCAAGACTCTCCGATACAATACAATATGCACCAATCAAATTACACTTGACGGAGAAGCTTTGGAGGATGTGGAAACCTTTACATATCTGGGAAGCATCATCGATGAACACGGTGGATCTGATGCAGATGTGAAGACGCGGTTTGGCAAAGCAAGAGCAGCATATTTACAACTGAAGGACATCTAGAACTCAAAACAATTGTCAACCAACACCAAGGTTAGAATTTTCAATACAAATGTCAAGACAGTTCTACTGTATGGGGCGGAGACGTGGAGAACTACGAAAGCCATTATCCAGAAGATACAAGTGTTTATTAACAGCTGTCTACGCAAGATACTTCGGATCAGATGGCCAGACACTATCAGCAACAACCTACTGTGAGAGAGAACAAACCAGATTCCATCCGGCGGATGAAGAAATCAGGAAGAAGCGCTGGAAGTGCTTAGGACACACATTGAAGAAATCACCCAACTGCGTCACAAGGCAAGTCCTCATATGGAATCCTGAAGGCCAAAGGAGGAGAGGTAGACCAAACAACACAATACGCCGAGAAATGTAGACAGACATGAGATGAATGAACAGAAGTTGGATAGAATTAGAAAGGAAGGTCGAGGAGAGAGTGGGCTGGAGAATACTGGTCGGTGGCCTATGCTCCATTGGGAGTAACAGGCGTAAGTAAGTAAAGTAAGTTCAACTATGAGAATATTTATTGTCATATATTTTCTAATACAAACATACGTTAGTTATATATAAATAAAATAATTAGATTATATAACATTATTCTGTACTGCATGTTACTCACTATCATCCAAATTTAAATTAAGTTTCATGTTAACTGTACACAATAGATAAACTGAACGAATAAGGTCAACCATGGAACTGAAACTCTCTTCTTCGTGGTAACTATGTGTATTTTTCAAAATAATAAAACCATATATCGTGATTATAAAGAAATTATTGACTAAGTTATAAAAATACATTGGAAACGAATGAGTAATAAATGAGTCTGAATAAGAATTTAACTTTATAAATATTATGTCCCTATTCTTGTAACTTTTCCATTGCCTGAAAATATGTTTTATTGAGCTGTGCAGAGTACTTTGCTAAGTGTAGTTATAGTTAAAGGTTTAAGAAAATCCATGGTCAAAAATCAATTTTTAATTTATCACAATCCATATGAATGTTGAAAGCATGAGTCAATTGAATCTGAGGAGTCCCACAATAGGACGAAACGGCCTTCCAGTGCTTCCAGGTTTTCCTTGGTGGTCTAGCTTCAATTGACTCATGATTTCAACTATGAAAAATACTGAAATCTCCACAAAACGCCTTCTGATAACCATATGAATGTAGGAATTTCAAAAGAAATGAACAGAATGAATAATAATAATAAGAAAATAATCTTAGTATTGATAGAAAATTTAACATTGATAAAACTTTAAAATTGGAAAGACAAAATCAAGGAGATGAACAGTCAAAAGTAATACTTTATTCAAAGCAGTGTTATACAATTTTTTAATTAAACGCTTGCATAACCCATTTCCCTAACTAAGAATAATGAATGTGCCAAAAACTACAAACTGTCTTACAATCTTTACCTAGTACTCTGTGCTCAACGTTATTTGTTGTCAGTCAGGAGCTCCCCGAACATATATCCTAGATTTTATGTCCAACCATGTTTGATAGTGTAGTTCTCTAAAAATTACTTCTTAAAGTTTCATACAGACATAGTTATTAAGTATTTTTTAGTCAAACACTATTGAGCAGAATTTTCTACAACTATACAATAATGCCTGGACAATATGTTTGGAATAATGTAGATCAAAGCATAGCGCACATATAAACCATCTAAGTTAACAAGTATTGGTAGTATTAGTGTTGCGTGACTCGGTTTTTAGCCAAAACGATAGTGACCGATATCAGACATGTTACAACAGTTTCCATCCATATTTCAAAGGAGCAATGGAGCTCGGGACGATCTTCCAGTCTATAAGTTTATCCCGCTAGTGTATCGAATATGTAATATATTCGGAAAGATGAAACAAGCCCTTTATATGTGTGTTGAAATGAAAAAGAATATAAAGATTGGGGTAGAATAAATATCTATAAAGTTGAGCCAACTTACCAGAAATACTTATTTAAAAAGTATCTTATTTTCGAGAAAAAAAATATAGGCACCCCAACTAATAAATGAAAATAAAAAAACTCACATTTTAGTAGAAATATCATGGGCTTTCTTAAAATAGTCTATAGATTTTTTCATATCATCCTCACTACTTTGATATTCTTTAATCTGGGAAAAACGAAAGTAAAACTATAGGACAAAATTGATTGGATATAAATAAGTCAATTTGAAAACGATTAAATTCTATATAATTAATCAAGATTTGAATCATCATGTATACCTATTTTTATAACCCATTTTCCATATAAGCGCAGATGAATAGCGAATAGCAGTTGAATCCTTGACGCATGTTTCGTCCTATTTGGGACTCATCAACCAGATGTGCCTGCATCTCAAAGTTTATGTTTATTCCAGGACTCGAACCCAGTACCGTTCGCTTCAAACGCCATCAATTTATCCCCTTAGTTACTGAGTCCTGACAGCCACTTGCTTGTGCAATGGGGTGAAATTTATATTCACTTGCTATTGCTTGTTTGAATCTTCCCATTGATGTTTAGGACTGCAACTGGTCAGTCTCTAATTGGCATATGTGCATACTGTGAGTATTGCCTCGATATAGCCTAAATTCACAAGCATGGTAAGCAAAGATGGATAGTGGCTAGCAGTGGAATCCAGGACGCGCGTTTCGTCCTATTTGGGACTCGTCAGCTGGACGCAGGGAAGCAGGTACTAACTCTAGTTTGTATGATTGTCTATTCAGTAAATATGTCATAAGTCCAAGTTATTAGGATAAATAGAATTGCGTAATCAAAATAACAAACGATATTTATATGAAGCCACACAAATTACATGTACGACTTTAGATGTTTTAATTAAACCCACTCCATTTAAACATAATTTTAGCCCGATATTTCATAGACAGAAGGAATACTTACATTTTAAGAGTTATCCGTTACCAACAAGCTTAATTGTATAGTTTGCTGTACCATAAATATATAGAACTTCAGTGAATTTTATGGTTCATTTGCGTATTTTTGAAGTACGTGAAGTGCTTTTTAGAACGGATGATCGTGGTTAAATTTATGATTTTACTAAAACCGACTTCTTGGATTTCTAATTAATGGCTTTACTTAGGTTCCTTAGCAAAATTTCAAGTGGCAAATGCCAGCCAACTACATTTTCAATCGATAATGTTTATGCGTCATAAAAGGTCAGCAATTTATATTCAAACGCTTCGTAAGAGTAGTAAAATCTTGAATTGAGTACAGCTGTTTCGAACCAAATGGCCATACTAATTTGTAGAATAATGCAGTAGATATTAAGAGGCTGTATTTACAACTCCTATGATTTGGTAGCAACAAGTAAAAACTTCCAATATTCTACAAGTTATAATACTACTTTCTTGCGATTGATTGCGTAAGACTTTGAAACTAAGATTTATCGTAAAAAGTGGTGGATCAACAAATTATAGATACTATACAAGTATTGGTAGCTGAAGAAGCTTTTGAGTGTTACAGTGAAGCAACTGAAATAATCAACGGCTTATACGGAAGATGCTAACAAACAAGAACCAACAATCCACTTTTAATCAATGCACTGCAATGTATATTGAAGATCGTTGTAGCATAATTTTAATACCTTTTCTATGTTTTTAACCTTCCATCCTCGAAACTTCCATTCTCAGTAGATAAAGTGATATAGCATAATATTTCTATGCTACATAAGTATTCATTTGCTAATATATTATAAAACTACTTCTTTGTAAAGTGTATTAAAACCGATTCATGAACCACTTACTTTTCCGATGACAAAGAAGAGATTTAACTTAAGATCAAGATTATGGTGTTACGTTTCCTAAACTGAAAGATCTAAGCACAAATCCTCATCAACTTCTTAACGTGAGATAACGTGACTAACTTTAATAAAAGTCTGGTAAGAGAACAAAACCTATACAACTCAACTATCAACATAACATCCCTAAATAAACTGACTTTTTATAAAGACAAGTGAAATGTTAATATCAAAAATAACACTTACATGACCAAGTGCATGATAAATTGATATCATTTCTTTACTCTCTGGACCATATATCTTCTCTATGAATTTTAATGCTTGCATGTATTGATCAAAAGATACAACATATTTCTCACATTCAAATGCAATTCTAAATAAAGTACATTCATTATTCATAAACATCAAAAAAACAGTTCACAATGAAAAGCAGTTGAATTAAATTTATCTGTCACAACTGTCATCCTTTTTCCTTATGTATACAAACACATTTAGGAGGATATAAATTTTTAGCCCATTTATTTTGAATAAATATTGTAAATGAAGATAGTATATATGTAATTTTTTAAAAGTCGGTACTCTGTAACGAAACAGCTAACTAAAGTCATACATCTTATTTCTGTCAAATGTATTTACCATATTTAAAATAGAAATTCATAGATAACTGACATAAGCAGAAGAGCTAACACTGTCTTAATATGGTGGTTGTGTTAAATATTAATATAGGATTGTAGAGATTGTTGACTTTCATTGAAATCATGAATCGATCAAAGTTTAGCTATCACTAAAAACGTGAAAGCACTGAAAGGCCATTTTCTCCTAATACGGGACTCCTCAGTAGTGCGCATCTACGACCCCTTGCAAAAGGAATCGAACCCAGGACTTTCCATATTCCATATATAACTTAAATAAATAAATCCGATAGTTCTAGAACAAATATTAATTGTTTGAGTTCCCTCATGGGTCAACTGACTACAATATTATAATAATGCATCTAATATATATATAATTCACAGAGATAGTTTACGAATAGTAAAATACTTACTTTCCATGCAAACAATAAATACAAATTTTTAAATTTTGCAAATTTGGATAAAAGTTTTTATCTAATCTCATTAAAGTACAATGATTCCATTGTTGATAATAATTTTCAAGTGGTTTGGAATTGTCTTTATAATTATCAATATTTTCTAAAGTAGTTTTATATTTCTGAATTGAATCAACCAGTTGTTCAACTTTATTTAATGCTTTTTCAGCCTGTTTAATTGAACTGAATGCATCTTTTCTCCTGATAAAATATATGAAGATATATTAGGATAAACAATGGAGAAGACTAAAGTTATAACAAATATGTGATACATTTGTGGATTATATTTCGAACAATTTGATGAAACGATACTTATTAAGATATTATATATGAAAAATAAAAGGTAAACTAAACAAACTGGAAAGTAAGAGGAAACAAAGATAGTAATATAGTACATTATGTGGAAACTAAGTTCAATAATGAATCAGTATTACTATTATTATTATTATGGGGTTAGAACAAACTATGTTTAAACACACAAAGGGAGTTTTTACTTTACGTATACCCGAACCTTCAATAAATTTTAGTATACGCGTTTGAACACTTTTATATGACAATATAAAGGCTGACTTAGTATCAACCTTATGACCTTAAGATGTATAAACAGACTGTTCAGTTTAACATTATTGTATACTTAAGAAATGTTCATAATTAATTCTCCGGTAAGTAAAGAAATTTTACTACAATATATGGTCAGTGTAGAGTTGTGAAATTTGTTGACTTTCATTAAAATCATGAACCGATCAATGTTAGACTACCACTGAAAACCTGGAATCACTAGACATTAACACCTTTGGATGCTGGCACAGCGGTATAAAGGTCATGCGTTCACATGCGAGACCGGAGGTCCTGCATTCGATTCTCGCATACACATTCATGGAAGTGCACTGCCGAGGAATCCTATACTAGGACGAAACAGTCGTTCAGTACTTACAGTTTGTCAATGGTGGTCTAACATTGATCGATTCATGGTTTCAATGGAACATATGAAACTAATCTAACTATTTAATAATGTAATTATTTAGCAAAGATACAATTAAGGACACAATGACTAATTAGCAGTATCCAGTGATTTATCCTTGATATTGATCAGCTTCTGTTTATTCAGGTTGCGAAGTGAACGATTGATTAACTGACTCAAAATTACAGACCACTCTAAATAGTTCGGTGGTAAGGTTTTCAATACCATACATGGAGTTCCAATATGTAAATGAATATAAGTTCATTTCAGTATAATACTTATATTAATTGGTTTCTGCTTAGTACCTTCGGATATCTAACATAGTTGGAAATGCCAAGCAATATGATTATGCTAATTTAGTTTAGTCTATTGAAGAAGAATTTCAAACAAAATAGTCGATGAGATATTAATTGCATGTATTTCACTTTATCAGTACAGTGGTTGAAATATAAACATATTACTTGACTACATAATTTTCCCTCAAATAGAGTACATTTAATAATTTTATTTACTTTAAGTTTTAGCATTGATTTCACGTAAAACAGTGTTCTAATAACTCAGGATTCCATTTCTTAGTCGTAGATTTGAATTAACTACTCATCTGATTTAAGAAAGCAATGAGCTTTACAATTATTGTTCAACATTTGAAGTTGTGGAAGATGATAATAAATGTTTCGGTTTATTGTTCAAAATATAAATGCATTATTCCACTTATAAGGTTTTTTAAGGGTAATTTTCGCTACAAACTGATATTAGATAACAAATACTGTCGTTTATGTACAGTACTAAACACCGTTTGATTAACAATATTGGATTCCTAATTAGCCTCCACCCAACTGCAACTCTGTATAGAATTAAATAGAGGATTCGCAGACTTTCTGGTGGTCAAAATAAGACGATTAACATTCTCAGCTTCTACTAGTTCATAATACAAGGGATCCTACATCAAGATTATTTGTAAGTTACTGCTGTTTTCCAAACATTGCTGACTCAAAAGATCCTCAATTGTATCAATAAGTTGGTCACTTACTTTTTTAAAATTGTTTTTGATTTTGCTAATGTATAATAATTTAGTAAAACTACACAAAGAATAAGTAAATTAGCAGGGTCATCAGAATTCTGTTGATTCATTTGCCAACTAGTAGCATTTAAATAATATGATATTAATTTCATGGAGTTTTCTGCATGGCTTTCAGCTTGTAATGCGTATTCTAAATAGAATAAAATAATTATTAGTATGATGATAATTAAAAATGCCAACAGAAGGTAAATACATTGAAACATTAAACCGTTCTAACTTGTTTTAACCGTCTATAGAAAAGTAACAGTTAAATAGACAATGTTTGAACAGTGACAAAATTGAACAAGCAAGTGGACATGAAATACAAAACCATATATCGTTTTTAATATCCTAAAGACCTCAGGTATGAAAATGACATTGACTAGAATCCCTGGTAGCAACGGATAGTACCTTTTGACTTGTTTCGATGAACTGATGCGAATACAAACGAGTTTCCTATCTTCTTATCTTTACATCTAAAATCATTTAGTGAGACAACCAATCTTATAGTCATGCTACCTATGACTCATTTAACTCATTAGTTCCAAGACCACAACATCACAAACCAGTCAACTTCAGATTTTAGAATTGTATGTCATTTTTTGCCCTCTATTATATTATTTTGTGACTACAGGTGACTAGACTCGTGATCAGAAAATATCAAAGTACATGGACAACAATCGATGAGTACAATTTTGCGGATTGGTGTGTTATGCTCTTTAAATCAGCTTCAGTAGAAAGTAAGGCATGATGATGTCAAGATTAGCGGATAATCCTACGAATAACTTAACTGGTTGAGATTTGAAACCACTTGACTTCCTTTTGTCCTATGATTGTTATTATCTAAAACATTGTATTCATGAGTATTGTAACTAAAGAGAATGACTTTCATTCGAAAATTTTTATTTAATATCTTCTAATACTTTGGTTAACGTTTTTTTAGCGAGTTAGTTTTCTACGGGATGGGATCGCTAACCCCATGCCCAACCCTCTTCCTTTATCCTGGCTTGGGACTGGCAGTAGCTCCCGGAGGAGCTACAGGCAAATTTAATATCTTCTAATAACTTAATATTAATTTTCTAGAATTTCAATAAAAATGATCAAGAAAATCACTTACTTTCACCTTTCCAATGAATATAAAAATAACTTAAACAACATTGATATTGAGCATGATGCCAATCATTTATTTCATAAATCATTCTACTAAATGCAATACATTTACATAACATTTGAAATATAGAATCATTTTTCTAAAATAAATTTAATTACCCAAAAATAAATTTTTTTGTTATTTTTGAATTACATTAAAACAATCTAATATAGATTCATTTATTATAGTTTCATTTTGTGTTAATTGTTCATTAGGTGTTTGTATAATATTAACTTTCTTTTGCATTATGTCCTATAAAAAAACACGTATTAGTGTTATATAATTAAAATTTAAGAATAACAATGTTTAAATTAATACTGTGATCTAAGCAGATAGTATGATAAGAATTTGAAGTTTTGGGAAGTTAGTCAGTTAGTCGGTCACAATGTAGAACTTCGTAGGTATGTACATCAGTTCGAGTTGCTATACCACATTAACATAGAGATGCAGTTGTCGATTCAAATCCCATAGTGGTAGAAATAGTAAGACTATATGCAGTAATCGGAAAGATTAAGGTTTAAAGATTTTATTCAAGGAGTATAATCCAGTGAAATAAATTTGGAAAGAGAAAAAGGATAGAGACATGAAGAATTCAGAAGATTAGAATTTAAGAGAACACAAAGAGTGGATGCGTCTTCGCCATTACAAACGATTTTAAGCCATGTCATTCAAGGTCTCTAACCATCGATTGCTATCATCTCACAAGTTTTAGGAAAAACAACATAAACCAGTTGATATGCCATTCTGTAAAAAATAGGAAAAATCACTTAAAAATATAAATAACTAAAAATCAAAGTGATAAGATGTCAGAGCATTTTTTTATCTATTTATTATAAGAGTATCTTTTAATAGTTATTTAAATTCAACGAATGCTATAATGATAACTAAATACACTCCTAGAATTCTTGTCTGAATATGCGGAAATATTTGGCTCTGATAGTAATACTATTAACGGTTAAATCTGGTAGTATATGAATATATAATTTCATTGAAAGATCTCTATATTATCAGTAGTTCATTGAATAATTTGTCAAAAATGTCATGCCATCTTGCATTTCTTCTTAGTAGTTGACATTAGTCTATCATGATTTAGATTGCTATTTCCTTACGTACTTCTATGATATTAATGTTCTCAGTTTCCCCCACAAATGTAAAACAAAGAAAGAATTTTTAGTTCGATGATATATCAAACTTTCATTGTACTTCTTAACATTCTTTTTAGTTATATTCAACCTGATTAGATCAACGAATTTAAGAAATTTTAACAAAACTTATCACATTTGAAACAAACAAATGAGATACTCGCTAGACAACGATAAAATATTTTAAAATGTAAATTTCTAAGTGATTTAGAACTGGAAACGTTTTGATGGTGTTGTCAAAATGGTAACCTGATATTGAAAATAATTCATTTATTTCTACGACAACTAATGCATAGCAATTTATCCGCTTTCTTGTGCTTAAAAAAATATACCTATTCAGTTGTTATGTTGTTTCATTTACATTCTAACATTACACTTTCATTTTGTCTCCCTTAAAATAAGCCTTCTTTTAAGAATATTTCGTGGAGCAAATAAATAGTATAACTAATTGAAGATTACAGTTATTTTTAATGTGTCGAAAAATGAATCAACGTTGATTTCGATTCGATTACTTTCAGGTTACTGTTACTGTTACCATACTTGTTTATATAATTTGAATAGTATTCGAAACTATATGCAAGGAGTTGTAAATATTCATGGCTGAGTCATTTTTTTTACTTTACTGACTTTTACAAACCATACAGGATCTAAGTTATTTGATAAGTTAGCATAAAATAAGAAACTTAGATGATGAAAAAGTAAAAACAATCACAGGAAATCAAACATACAAAATGATATGCTATCCAAAACGTAATAAAAGAAGAAAGGCAAATATATCTATATAATAAGACTAATTTTAATATATATATATATATATCCGGTTTGTCAGTTATGTTCTTCTGAGACTGAAATAAAATATCTAGTGTCTTGTAGATATTAAGTCGTTTGAAAATATTTTGGCAATCAGATATATAAAAAGAACCAAGTTTATTCCATTTTTCAAACAGCTTATGTCCTGAATATGGATGTTGAAAAGTGTTTGATCATAATTGTTTTATGTTTCTATCAGAAACAATATCGACATTGAAGTCTTCGGGATGTTTATATTTATCAATAAGATGTGTGAATTAAATCCAGTAATAATAAGTTGGTAGTGTGGTGTATGCTACTTTCGTTGACTGACATAAGTAGTTTGTAACACCAGTTAGAAGTGGAATCCTCGTCAGCAGAAGGTTCAGAAAATCAAATTAAATAGAGATGGAATATAAGCAGAGAGTAATTGCAATAATGACAAACATGAAGGAAAGATGAAGTCTGTAAGAGATAACTGATGGAAGAATTGAAAATGAAATATTTAATGTATGGTTTTCATATTTTATGAAGACATTCCGTTATTTTGTATTAAATTATATACATTGGTCCTTCCAACCTGAGTTTCCGCTCACTACAACAACATCAGCTTTGTAATTGTTGTGCTAGTGAACACCAGCTTACTTAAATCTCTTAGTTTTAAAACTTTTGAACGTATTAGTTAAATACCATGATATAACATTTGCATTTATTAACTTCGCCTCCAATATTGCAGTCTTTAACTTCATAGGACTTTTTATTTACTATCATTCTATTTTTTCTGTTTTTTTTATATACGTCAGTAATTAACACAATATGAACTAGTTTTGACGTTTTAAGACATAGAATAAATGGTGGCAAGGCTGAATGTTATTTTGATAGTTAATCTACCTAATTATAATTAATAATGAATTTTGACATGAAAATTAATGTAAATAAATCAAATAAATATTCTACGTCTTATCAGCATTTTTAAAAAACCAGTAATTTACTCCCTGTAATTTTAGCAAGGGTATGAAGTATTAAACCATTTATACTATCAAGATAAGAAAACCACAGTTTATTTGTGATAAAAATGACTCTTTTAAGCCATTAAAGATCTTATGTATTATGTAATTCAATTAAATAATTCAGAAATTAGAATATATTCCATGGTTTTAAAATAGTTTTGACGATGAAACCGAGGATAAACAACTCAATTATGAATTACTCATATGCATGAGTTGTTTAGTTTGATGGATAATTTATTACTTTACTCAAGACTAGTTGAAAAAACTGATATTACAAGTACTTAAGTTCAGAAAGTGTTCGTTTATTCAGTCTTCATCTTTTTGGATTCATAAAACAGAAACGTTATTCGCCAAAGAAAACAAAAGCCACTTGCAACCTCGTATATATAAGTATGACGCGAAAAAACTTTGATTTAAATTAGTAGTCAAGATAGCAAAAAGTTATTGTACACGTGCAGGAAGGAGTGATATCCTCAACATTTAATAGTTTAAAGCTTAGAGGGTTTTTGAAGCCGGTAAATTACACCTCATGTTAAGAGAAAACAAGGATGCTTGTATTACTCCCTAAGGTTTATAAAACTGAAGTTATTCAGATGCACTTTGAAAGTACTAAAAATACTAACAAATTAAAGTTTTTTTATGTAATCGCTGGTGGGTAACATTGAAAGTTTTAATTCTTAGTTTTTAAACAATGTTTTATTAAGCCAACAGCTCTTAAAGGAAAATAGTTTGCATGAGATTAATCAAGTTATTATTAGTCTAGCACTTCTTCTATGACTCCTCATTACGTAATTTAAGTAAAAATAAACATGTCTGAGTGGGCGTTTAACATCGTGGATGCCAAGTGGATATCGGATGTAGATAGCTCGCTAAGTCTATGGAGCCATGGAGATCAGCACGTCCAAGGCTAGACATTTTGACGGAGAGCGTGGTACAGACTGCAGGAAAGAAGAAAGTGGCACGGTGAGAAGAATCAGTGGAAGAATGAATGTTTAAAGGGGAGACGAGAGTGGTGTATGCCACTGATGTCTACATATATAAACAGTATATATCACCAATCAGATGTGAAATGCCTGGAGGTAGAACGTTGGAAAAATCAAAGAGAAGAGAACGAGAACAAAGAGTGATTAGTTTGGAGACGAAGGAACAACGAAGTCTGAGACAATCGATTGACATTTTGCAAATGAAGTATTTACTGTATGATTCTCAGATTTTACTATGAAACTCTGTAATTTTAAGTTTAAATACATTTGGTTGTCCCCACCTGTGTCCCAGTTGACTACAAAACTAGTTGTACTATATTATAGCAATTACAAACTTCTGCAAGCGGCCTGGGACCTTTAAATAGTAACTCTCACCAGCTATTCAAATATACATAAAGTAAGTGGTTGTTTAGTCCCAAACGTTTTTGCGGCTATCAAGGTATAATGTTTGATCACCTGCATTTTGTATTTTGTACTAATCGTCGGTGCTTTTATAATCAAATAGCTAGAACGTTTGAAAAATAGTGGCTAGTTTCACTGGTTCTAAAGTTTAAGCCTAAAGTCTGGTTCCAGGAGAAGTGGCCTGTTACACATCGGTCGCCTTACTAGCCACTGGCAAATCATCAGCAGAAAACCGTCTCCACAATGTCAGGAACATGAAAACCTATGAGTAATTGCATCCGAAGAATTGAAAATTACAATGGGCTGGCCCATAAAAGATCTCACATACTATGGTCACCTCTCAAAGACTTCAACTACTTTAAGGATGATCATTTTCGGATTTATTACCCACAAATATGGCACATAATCAAGGGTACTGCACCTACGCAGATAGTCCATGTCCTACCAAAGATGACACTGTTATGCATGTTCAACTTGATGGTACGAGATTAGTGGCCGACTTTGTCAACCTCTTCTATTAAAGGAGTTTAGAAAGCCTGAGTCTACCCTTTATATCTTAATATAGAAAATGAGGCTATCGTGTATTGGCACAACGTACTTTAGATGATAATTATGGAGCTTAAGTGTATTATAATACTGTCTCATCCATGACCAAAAATCTTTGATGTCAATAAAAAATGATTGAAGAGCCGAGATAAAAATAAGCCAAGGGTAGAATGCCTTTTTTGCACCCTATAGTCAGCGATCAAACAGGTAGCATCGACATCATCGCTGAACACTTTTAATCAGAAAGCGGACGTCGACAGAACAACATACAAAAAGGATTGACACTAACTAATTAACCTACATAGGTTGGAGCAGGCATGGTAAAATATTTGTTACTTACGATTTCAGGTTACAAAATCAGTAGAATGATTACATTAGAAAGTCTTCAGTTTATTCTGCTCACTATACAACCTCACTACCATTCTATTCAGTACTGGATGACGTCAGTTACAACTTAGAACCTGGCACGTAAGCTAACCGGTTCAGGATACCATACTCCAGTAGTACAGAGAGAAGTTCTCAGGCCAAATCCCAGAATAGTAGATATAGTAAAAGTATCAGTGGTAGTGGGAAAGATTAGGCATCAAACACACAATTAGAAAAAATACAAATTAACTAAGACCAAAAAAACGTTATGAGGAATTCAGAAGCTAAGAATTCGGGGGAAGACAAAAGCGGATGCATCTGAACCACTGTATATGATTTTGGGTAATGTCGTTTGATTTTTTTAACCATTTGTAACGATAATCACGCACTATCATTAGATTTAAATGACCCCTACGAAACAAAAAAGCTTTTATTTAGTCAAATACTTCGCTAAAAAAATGAACGGCCTCTTAATAAAATGGTTTTCAGTCTTTTTTTATTCAAAACACCTGAAATTTACGTTTTTCAGGAGTAGTGAACCACAACATAAACATATTGCACCAAAAGCTTACTTTTAATAACTTTTATGTTTGCAGTAACACTGTAACTTTAGCCGTTGGCTATGATTTTTACAAAAAGCTCATTCAAATGGTTCTAGGCAGAATAAAAGAAGCATTTTCCTAACGTCGCAGGGGATCATCAATACCTCCAGGTAAGAACCTAGGTATGTTTAACGACAACAGGTAAAATAAAATTAGTAGATTATAGCAAGATGCCTTCACTAGTCCTAAAAAATATGTAAAGTTTTCTCCTGAAGGACCTCTAGAAAGTCACTTGGACTAGCTCATTTTGCAGCGAATTCAATAATTTAACTACTCATAAGGAGGATGTATGCCTACAGTCGTTCTGCCGTGTTGTATCCCCAGTTTCCGGGTGCTCCCCCTAATGTTTGTATTAAGACTAAGGTCAAGTAGGTATTTGAAGGGGTTCCTGAAAAGTGTTTAAGATGTTCTAAGTCATTGGAAGAGCATATCTAATACTCCTGTACTCTAATGCGTAAAGATTTAGTAATTATGTACAAAACTTGATCCCAAATATATATAAAAGCAGTTAATTTAATGACTCTATCTTTCGAAAACAGGTATTTTTGGATGACATATGCATCAGAACTGAGTCTAGCTTAGAAAGAAGCAAACTTATACGTTACTATAGTGACATCTCAAAAGCTCGCGTAAAGAAACAACTTTAATGAGATGTAGTAAAACGAAAAAAATAACTAATAAATAAGATCTTTGCAGTATCTACAAACTGCAGCTAACTAATTTGTCAAGTTGAACTCATCTGTGCCTTAAAAAAGAACTAAGGGAAAGGTTGCTCATCCGTTATTTAATGTTCAATATATTTATAGTGTCAAGCAGTTTTAGGAATTTTCCATTCATTCCATGGGTGAGCTGGCGATAAGTGGTAATAACGTTTACTGGTATTTTTATGTCAAACTTTATTACGACTTTGTCTTTTTTACTCCAGCAAGTTGAAGTAAGCAGTCGTTGCGTGTTCACGAAATAAGTAGGGCCGGTGAAATGTTAAATCCTCCAATAGGCACCTCGCCGGATATCGAACTGTTTTCAGATCAATATCAAGACCAAGGAATACCAACGCGCACCACTCCGTTTTACTCCATGTCCTAGCTCATGCAGCAGTGATCCCATGGTTTTTGTACCTATTCTTACTACTAAATTTATTTTCACAGTTGAAATCATGAGTCAATTGAAGCTAGACCACCATCGAAAACCTGGATACACTGGACGGCCGTTTCGTCCTATTATGGGGCTCCTTAACAGTGCGCATCCACGATCCCTCTGATCTATTAAATTTATGTAATATCGTTATTTTCGTTCTATACGATCGTTAAAGTAGCCACAGTACCTGCATGCGGCAAAACGGTAATCCGTATTACGTATTAACCACGAGTTGTGACTTCAACATAATTTCGGAGGTCACACCACTCACGTCCAACTCGAGCAGGCCCCAACCATCGACAAAGACCAGATACATTGGTGATCTATAGATATTTGCAGATGACTGGAATGCAATGAAATTGACGATGACAAAAACCCTCTTATATGCAGCACTGCAAATGCTATCTAAATCCGTCTAGGTTTATTGACAATTCAATGCCTGAGTATAAGATGGTGATTGGGAGTAGGATTCCCAAGCCCTACTCATTATGAAGAAGCCCACTAAAAATATGATTATCGTAGAGAATAAATCATAATATTTATGAACCATCCTAAGATCCTATGGAAGGGTTTAGATGCCTCGCAGTGAAAGCCGAAATCAATGTTCCATCTACAAACCATAGTAACGAATTACATTAAGTGAAGTTACAGACTAGCCAACTTTGATAGTGATGATGATTTCAATCTGTTTCAACCATAAACTTAATAAGGAGTTTCATCACACAAATACTTAACTAGCATATTTACATTATTATTCTGCTGTGAAACATTCCTGATTTATTACTAACGCCTTTTATCAGCCGTACGGACCATGCACCCATCTTGAACACTATTGACCATGCCAGTAAAAATGGGCCATAGCAACTTTGTTTGGAATATATTATTGCTGCAATCGTGTCGTAGAATGAATACTCTGATAATCTATCCTTAGTGCCTCATTTGACAATATTCCTATTCTTCCCCAATTTTTTACAGGTTTTTTCTATATATTGACATTTTTTTTAGGACTAATCTAGTCCCACTTTGATACATTTTAACCTTCCTTGATTAGACCTTCGTTGTTTGACTTCAGACTCCACCTGTAGCCCCTCCGGGGGCTAGTGCCCGTCCCATGCCCGGATAAAGGAAGAAGGTTGGGGATGGGGTTAGCGACCCCAAGTAAGAATTTTCAGAGGCTTCAACAGGGACGTAGAATTAGCTCTGCTATGAGGGGCGAAAACTTCTAAAATCAACATAGCAAACATCAAAAATGAACAGGTTTTTATATAGAATTGTCTAGACAAGATACTCAGTATCCGTTGACTGGATGCCATCAGCAACAACACACTGTAGGAGAGGACAAACTACATTTCATTTGAAGAGAAAATTAAGAAAAGATGTTGGAATTGGATTGGACACAGATTGCGGAAATCACAAAACTGTATCACGATGCAAGCGCTAACTCGGGATTTTGAAAAAAAATGAGGAAAGGGGAAGACCAAAGAACACACTTCATAGAGAATTGGAGACAGACATGAAGAGGATGAATAGCAACTGGAAAGAAGTGAAAGGAATTGCCGAGGATACAGTTGGATGTAGAATGCTGGTGGGCGGTCTTTGCTCCTCGACAGGGAGTAAAAGTCGTAGGTAAGTAGGTATGTGATGTTAGAAATGTCATTGCTTAATGAATTTATTTCTTTACTTTAGTTGGCTGCACAGCACGTTATCTTGTACAACAGTAAATCCAACTACACAGTGAATAAGTTTCATTTTCTGTGTATTTATTATTTTTACATCATTTGTTACTATTATTGTCATTGCTATTGTGCTTCAAAAATTTCTTATGGAATTTCTGATAAAATGACTAATTATCAACTAACGAAAAATGCCTCATACCCTATGCAGAAGAAGGCAGTGGTTTAGCCTAACCGAACTATACCCTATACTGATAATTTTCAAGCGTTCACCAATGACCATCTTCGAGAGAAAATTCTTGGAGCTATTGTAGGAAGGAGTGACCGGTCGAATTCAACCGCACTAGTGATCGTGCAACATCGTGGATTGGTTGAAGTTAGACATTAACACCGTTGGATGCCGGCTCGGTGGTCCAGAGATCATGTGCCCAATCAGTTGCTGCTGTCTTCTTTTTGATTTGTCTCTCAGTGCCTGGACGATTCTTATTATTTTTCTAGCAAACTCCTACGCCCAAAAATTCCACTTAACTTTGTATTGAGCCAAAGTCACGTTGATTTTGATGGGAAAGTAACGTAAAGTTATTAATTCTCAGATATATTATCACCAAAGCCGAACATAATATAACTGAGAAGATTCGTGTTCAAAATTTAGATCCTAAGGAAGGTCAAATATACTGAACTCAGGAACAATTAGTCGGTATGGCATGGCTCGACCATGAAAGCGTGATTACTACCTAACTTATCAGTACTGATAATAATTACACTCTTCCATTCTCAGCCCAAATGTGTTGTTCAGAATTGTCAAACATCATATTGCTGACCGTCAAGATAGAACGAGTCACTGTATTAAATGATGAAACTTCCGAGTGGGATTTTACTTATTACGTAGTCATATCGCGGCAAATCTACAGTTGTAGAATAGGTCCAAGATTCTAGTAGCATAAATAAGTAAACTAATGCCGACCCAAGTCGAAATTCCACAGGTCATTGAAGTAGAAGCAGACATCGAGAGATCGAACTTGGCCTTACCTGCATTGAACGAAACTCACTGGAAACAATGAGAACAAAGATGACCGGTAGAGAGACACATTATAGCAACTATCCTACAACCAGTTTCGATGATGGTCAATTTTGGTTAAGCCCTTTTATTAACTTACTTAACAGACAATGTTATTTGAACAGTAACATATCGTCTATTTCTTCGTACTGTTGTGGTGGCTAGAGCATATGACAGACTCGAGCTAAAATGTAGATTACTTAAATATCACTCGATGATTCAGCCTTCTTCCCATGCATATATGTAATTGAAGCCTATTATCAGCTTTTGCTGAACCCTTATAAAATTTGACTACAAATTTACTTATGTATTTACTCACATGTGCTTATCAGCCTCTCCCCTTCAAATTCGCTTGATGTGCTTATAGCTTTGCTATCTGCGCTATCCTCTAATAAGTTGTAATTGCTAATTCTCATTACTTTCTGACCTCAAAGACCGTTGGGATTTATGCATAACGGTTATGGCAGTGGTCCATTAACAAAGCAAAGCCACTACAACATTTCATTTCATTTCAGTCACAAGGAGAAAAATGCCATGCATACACTAGGTATTTAACTGATGCTTTCCAAATAAGCACGTAATTCTATTAAAAGGATGGTCTCAGGATCACTAAGTCATCCTTCAAAATAACGAGGAAAAATACTATAACAGATGCACTGTTGTGAATGCAAAATAGCAGCGGAAAAACTGACTAACATGAGTCTCATTACAGCTTCCAAACTATCTTCAAAAGCAACGACTTGTAAAACTTGTCCATTCTAATGGAGGATTTAAAAGTCAGGGTCAAGATGGGCAACCTCATTTTATGGTAGCATAAACTATAAGAATTATGAGAATCTGGCAGGATCTACAACGCGTCGGTGAGAGCAGCTTTGCTCTATGCTCGTGAAACCTGGCCTCTCCGAGTTGAGGATGTTAGACGACACTCTGTGTTCGATCATCGTTGTCTCCAAAGGATTGCTGACATTCAGTGGCAACACCATGTTAGTAATGCAGAGGTTCGGCATCGTGTGTTCGGGCGCAGAGACGATAATTCAATTGGTGTCACCATCTTGAAACACCGACTTCGGTGGCTTGGACATGTTCTACGAATGTCGTCCCAGAGACTTCCACGTCGTGCATTATTTGCCGACTCTGGGACTGGTTGGAAAAAGCGGAGAGGAGGTCAGTGTATGACATGGTGTCGTGGCATGAAAGAAAGCTGCAAAGGGCTAGCTTCTGTTGGTCCTTCACGACTCCCTGGCTGGGGTCCGAGAGATGGTGCAACACAGTGGCTAGAGACGTTATCAGATATGGCTCAGAATAGAAGCCAGTGGCGATCCTGCTGTAACTTTCTTTTACTTTCTTCATAAAGAGTGGTTCTAACTTTCTTAACTGAGAGAGCTCTTCTGGTTGTACATTTCAATTCCCCCCGTCATTAATCTCTTTTTTTCCTTCTTTTATATATACACATCTTCCTTCTCCTCCCATTCTCATTATTTGTGTGGCGCATATGTATCCGGTGCCTTTTGTACCAATATATATGTGATTAAATAAATAATAAATAGATAAACGTTTATGTGCCTTAAACAATCTGTTTAGAAGCGGTGGCGATTTTCCCCGCAACTATATGTGTGAAAATACACAGGTTTCACCGAACCACTTTACAAAATTATGATTGACCACAACAACGAACACAGATCTCCATATAGATGTAACCAAATCAGCAATCGAAAGAATTTAAAAGGCCGTTAAACAAGACAAGCATTTTTAACGTCAGTACCAGTTGGAACACCGAAGTCAGATATACATGAACTGCAAAGTTGTCTTATCTTCTCTTCAGAAACATCCGGGAGGAAGCGTTAGTATTGATGCCAATTAGAGCTTCAAGTAGTTTCCCAGAGCACATTTCCTAAAAGGCATCTAACAACGACGCTTTAGTGGACATAATTATGCTGAGTGTCTTTTACCCAGGTGTTCAAACAACATTAGGTTTCGACTATCCGTACACTAATGGGTAGACACAGCTCAACAAAAGAACTACCGAACCGTTCACAAAAGATAATCAAACCATGTAAAACAGCCCAACAGCACATATATCTGTGTCGGACTTGGATTTCTACCTATTCTCTCCGTAACGTACTTTGATTCTCCTGTTCTGGACACACTTGTACCGTATTTTCGGAATTCTGAGGTGTTCTCCTTGTATTTACATATTTTTCTTCGTTCTTCATTCTCATATCGTCAACGACCACCACGAACAAGGTCGTCCTTTTATATAGTGCTATCCACTCTATAACATCTCGTTAGGAAATAAGCTACACACTTCCTCTTGAGACTCATCGCATTTTTCTCTGTATGGAGCATTGTGACGAGCTACCAGCACTTACATTACTTTATGTCAACCTATCGAAAGTTAAATACTTCCTTACTTCTCTGCTCGTATACATTGGTCGTAAGAAAACATCAAGTTATCCGGTTTATGAGCATTATATTGCAGGATATTATCCAAGCACATTCTACTAGTCAGAAAACTGTCGCGTTTTCTGTTTATCCTATACTCGATTGCACAGGTGATTTATAGTATACTTCCATAGGTAGGCTAATATAACTGCGTTGCTCTAAACACCATAGAGCATCTAACTGAGCTGTTGGAAACCACACATTTTGCTCGGAACTTCCTACAACTTCGATCATTGAGACATTACGAACCAAGTTCGATTTATTCTGCTGCTAGGATAAGTTTGAAACGCATCCCTTATCAAATATCCAATGTATAAGACATATAATAAAACATTTAGAACTGGTTTGAATCATTTACCCTTAAATTAAATCATGCATCACCTGAGGATCCACACGACACTTCCTAAGCAAGTATGTTTAAATTCGGCCCTCTTAAAAAGACAGAAATTCCCAGCGATTTATTTAGTCAACAAAATCAAAATACGACCTTTAAAAAATAGCTCAAACGCAACTAAAAGCTATAAGTGGCACGAAGTTCTAGTTTAGGAATAATTTGAAATTGCAGGAACAGAAACACCCCTACTTTACTGAGAAAAGATGAAATATATATGGAGTGACTAGTTTTAAGAAGATAAACAAAAACTTGCATGTATAGATCAGGTAAAAATATCGATAGAACTGTGGTGCGATAATTTTAGAAAGTGAGGCTAGTGTTGAGTAGTGGCAGTAACTTTAAATGACAGAGAAGTCCTATAATTAAGAAGATTGATATGAAGATTAGAAAATGATACATATAAGTAAGCACAGTAGGTTATAGGTAACACACATTAGTAGCTCGAAACTGTAAATTAACGTCAGTGAATCATAGTTTATGTAAAACTGAAAGCGATTACAAATTATCAACTAACTTTTTATTTGAAAGCAATTAGAAATAATCAGTGACATTAGCTTTTTCATTTTTTCTTACATATATAAATCATGCATGGTATCAGTACACGCATAAAAAAATTAGCGTTTGAATCAGGAAAAATACGAAGAAAAACTTAACTAAATAATGAACAGAACAGTGTACAATAATTTATACACAAAAAGTGAAATGGCAACGACATTGCAGGTTGGTGAATGGACGGCATTTGGAATATAATAATAATAATCTAACATTATTTCTTGGTATTATTATTACCAACATATTCAGTTCCATCGTCTGGTGGATGTCCATACGTCGAATGAATTATAACATCCTGGAAAATTGTTAACAAGAAATTTGTATTATTGTTAGGATAATATAAATAAATATACGTACACAACAATAAGGTGTACATGCAATTAGAACAATGAAAGACAGTGTGTTTATTGAACTTTTCAGCTAGATATAATAACCAGTTAGACGCAAGGTAAAATAAATGAGCGTGTGAAATTGGGCAAATCAATAAATTCAGGTCAAAATATAAATCCTATTGTATTTTTCGAATATGCTGTTATATTCGTAAAACAATTTGGTAAACTACACTCAACAATTGAGGTTTTACAAAGATGAAGTGTCCTTTATAGATACCGTTCAGGCTCAACATGTACTTTCCAGATACAATTGATACGTGGACATATAAAAGGTAGTTTAATGGATATAGATTAATCAGCAGAATAAAAACTGGCATGCACGCTTAATATTTTTATCCACATGAAACGATTACATATACTCATCGTAGTATGGTGGATAACACAAATATTCATTCCGAAATAAAGAGAATTCAGCAATTCCACTTATTGAAGACTAATTATTGTATTTATAGTGGTTTAATAAGTATATTTGTCTATCGTAAAATAAAGAGATCATAACACAACGTTCGTAGATTACAAATATCATAAGAGATTTGTGTAATTGAAATCATTTACGCATCAGAGAATGAGAGATATTTGTCTAGTTGACAGGTATAGAGAAAAAATGAAAAACATGAAGGTGATAGTAAAAATTGAAGAACAGTTATGAAAAGTTGTGAAGAACAACGATAACTGGTTAGGTTGTACAAATTCGGTAATTGATATTGTAGAGAAAAATCTTATCACCAAATTGATTTTATTCATTCTAAACTAACACAATAGGTTTCTTTCGTCATAAGTACTCATATTCGATTTCTGCTTACGCGATCGTGAATGCACACAGTTGGATAGTCCTATACTAGGATAAAATGGCTGTCCAGTGCTTTCAGGTTTTCAATGGTCGTTTAACTTAGATCGGTTCATGATTTCAGTAATATTCACATCGGTTAAAAATTGCGTTTTTCAAATATGGCATAAATCAGTTTATACTAATCCATGCACTTAGATATATATTTTCATCGAATTAATTATATTAAAGAATGTATTTGTTTCTAAGAAAAATTAGCAGAAGATATTGAAGTATGTTGGGGGATTAAAAATGATATTCATTAACTTCATATTTAAGATTAGTTCTTGTCATTGGCAAAGTATACAGACAGATAAACAGGTACATTCGAATTACTTAACAATAAATAATCGAAATATACATATCTACTCCATTTAAGTGAATAAATGATTGATAGCATTCAATATATGAATGAAAATCCTATTGATTAGTACTACAATGAAGTTATTATATAACTTAAACAATTTAGTTACGTTTGTTCACTATAACAGTTTAATCTTATGATGTTGTAAATTGTGTTTATTCATTAAATTATTGATTAGTATCAAATGATACGGATCATTATAAATAAAATCAATGCATTCTGTTATGTCCCGATAACAATAGTGAATGGTAACTTTAGGATTCATTTATGGACTAATATTATGCATATTTTTTTTATCGTATAGTCGCTAAATAACTAAACTGTTCATATTTATGTTCCCCTTATCATGAGCTTTATTTTCAATTATAAATTATTGTTAGGCGATTTACCATTCATGAATTACACCCAGTCTACTAATTACTGTTCCCTCTATTCACAGCCACATTTGGCTAAATCTTGTACATATGTTATTTTCTATTTTATGGTACGATGTGGTCAGTTTGATTGGTATATAAACTCAGTATGTGTGAAATGCAATGATTCATACCGCAGAGGCTGTTCTGGACTTAACTGGCTGGGCTAGACAGAAGCAGGACTGACAAGTGCTCTAGACTGCTCATACGGTTTCGTGTGTCACTGTTCCAATCGATAATTCGCTGCTCTTTGATTGGCGGTCTTATCACGTCATACGTTAACAAGGCATCTACTTGACTACAAGTTATAACACGTTCAAACATAGTTTTAGATCCTTTTTTGGTGATATCCTTGCTTTCTAACTTGTACAGAGTCAATATCAATTTTTGTTAATAACAGTTGGCTAGTTTTAGGTTAATCAAAACCAAAAAGATTTGTGTTTTCATAATAATTAACAATTGATGAACATATGCAGATAATAAACTGCAATATCTATAATTGTTTAATAATCATCTGATAAAATACTACCTTAAGAAAAGCGTTAAGAACACCATGAACGAATAAATTAAAGTGAAATAGTATCCACATTTTACTGTTTATATATACATATCTTTAAGATAATTTAACAGTTTACTGAATGAGTTCACATGAATTTTAGTTTTCATGAAAAACTGAAACTATACAGGAAGGCGAAGTTTAGGAAGTATTATTCAGCCAAAAGTCAGTGTATCTCAATAAATAAGCATTGTTAATTAACAAGATAATTGTAATGTTCATGAACAATAGCCATTGATTTCTTGCTTGAATACAACACAAACAACAGCAACAACAGACTCACATAAATCTATGAAAGATGTGCACATTCAATCTTTAAGAACATCGGTGAGACTATAATTTATGGAAAAACCAATCACATATAGGTTAACAAGTCTTGGATTTCGGCGCGAAACTCATTCATTTATTTGTCTAAATAGCATTTGGAATTTTAGCTGATGTCAGCTCGTGATGAAAACCCAAAATATAATTCCTAACCTTAATCATCAACTGTAAATCTTAGTTCCTCACACCGGTTTATAACCCTCATTTAGCCCTAGTAAGTAGGTGGACACTCTCAAGGTCACCTTAGCGTTACCCAAAGGTAGTCCATAAATTATAATCTAACCAGAACATATTATTAATAAATCAAGGATATATGTACGATCACACAAAAAAAACAAATTACAGCGAACAAATTCTACAACAATGACAGTGAAGATGAACACCTATAGACGACATTTATACATAAATACAACTGCTGAGCACATTAAAAAAACGCACACGAATCCCATTCTTGGAGGGAATCCATGTAATTGCTGGTAGGTGGGTAAATTTATCCATACAAAGTATCTGGAAGCAACATACATGCGTATTACATTAATTGTAATTAGTAAATAATGAAAACCAAATGAACGATTATGCATGGAAAATAAATAAATGATCATACTGAATTCATTTTAAACTCAAATAAATGATTCAGTACATGATTCAGGTATATTTCTAATAGGGAATAAAATTCCAATCACTAAAATAAGCATTAGACATAACCTGACCGTAGATGCTATCTTGACGTGGTGATCGGGTTTGCCCATCGTGATGACTCAACCGAGCTATATGAGCTGGAACACATATTATTTTCGGTCCCACCATCCCAGACACGTCGGTTGGAGAACGATAAAACTAAAAGCACCAACTTAAGTCCCGGGGGCGATGTCATACTGCTGACTGTAGAGGAATGTGACAGTAGTAAGGTGTTTCCTTCAAACAACCAGCATCCGCAGCGATTTTGCCTTCTCAAAATAGAAGGAAGGGATTGGTAAAGGTCAACCCCAGAATCGTTACCACACCTCGCCCACGGATTTCCGTCTGCAGCGGTAAGGCCCTTTGAAACGCGGAGCCAAATCGTCAAGAACTTCCTATGGAACAGCCCTGCGCAACCGGAATCAAGCAGTTGTCCCTTAGGCTCTGCTGTCACGCTCTCAGGTCGCTAAGATCACCACTAATTCAGATTTCATTTCAGGTACCTCAAGAAAAAAATCCTTATACGATATGGATACCTGAGCAGTGAAAATCGCCCTTATACCTTTATCAGCACCCGAGATCATTTTGTTGGCGATCGAATCCCTCCGACACCTCTTAAAAAAATTGTTTCATACCCATGACTAACTCTTCCCATATATTTTTATTACCACGCGCAACCAGTACCAATTATTTGAATTCACGAATTTTTATTCTGTCTTCAAATGTCTTGATCCAGTCGAGGGCGAAGAGAGTTCACTCTCCCTCTCGAGATCCTTTCATATGGCAACGCGTATACAACCCACTTCCAGGGAAGTCCTACTTACGGCCCTCTCGCGGCTAGGGCGTTGTTTACGAAATTGAGAGGACGAAAATCAAATGTCCGATGCTTTAGCCAGGTTGATGGATACGGAGGATTCATATATGAGAGTTGGAAAACCCTGATACTAAATTTTTCTTGAGACAGGGAGGGCAAGAAATAAGATCAGATATCCCTGATAACAACCTTACCAAAGGTGATGGGATGGTATATAGAATAAAGAATGCCATAACTATCGTAATTTAATACATTAAGATACTGATCAACAAAATAACAGAAAATGTGATTGATGTTTTACAGGATATTTCGTTTAACAAAAGTCGTTCTCAACAATGAAAAATTATAGCCAATTAAATAAGAACCAATCCATCAAAGGTAATAAAAAAGTCAAACATGACAACATTGTCAAAGATAAGCATTTAATTGTGAAAGTCATCCTAGACGCGATTCCCAAAAGAAAAATCAGCAACTTATACGAAAGAAGTCCCAATTGAAACCGAAGCAACTCGGAATAGCGCAAATACCTGTGATACTGAAAGATCTGAACCTTATGAAATAAACTTATCGGAACAAAGTTCATTCACAATCTAATCAATTATTTCATAAATAAAAGCTTTTCTATTTCATTCTTCAGTGTACCTATTTTCTGGTTTCTAACTGACGATCCAGCATAAATACATAAAGTGAAGAGTAAGAAATATTTATCAACATAAAATGAGACTTCTTCTAACATACATTCAAAATTGCAGGACACAAATTAATAAATTACTTCAGCGAGACTATAATTTGTGGAAAAAACAATCACATATAGGTTAACAAGTCTTGGATTTCGGCGCGAAACTCATTCATTTATTTGTCTAAATAGCATTTGGAATTTTAGCTGATGTCAGCTCGTGATGAAAACCCAAAATATAATTCCTAACCTTAATCATCAACTGTAAATCTTAGTTCCTCACACCGGTTTATAACCCTCATTTAGCCCTAGTAAGTAGGTGGACACTCTTAAGGTCACCTTATTATAATTATTATTATTCTCATTTATACTTGAGGTACGTATTGAATAATTCAGAAACTAGTTATATATATATGTTCGTGACCAAACCCAGGTTTAAAGTGAAATCTCAAACTAGTTAGGAATCAAGATGATTAAATCAAGAATAAGCACACGTACAATTAATTCAATTTGTGTTGTTCATAATGAAAAACGGATGCAAGCTGATTTAGTAGAAACACTAAACAGACATATAATTGTAATGTTTGTTTTCTTAATTTGTTCGTGTTATATGTATTACTAAAAGAACCATAGGACTATATTTTGTACATTCAAACAATGTTTATCATTAGGAATACGTAAAATCAGATCAATGAATAAAATGTGAGAATTAAAATGAGAATAATGACTGACACTGACCTTATGTTACATCTATGATTAGAAAATAAAGTGTATGTTGTTTAATCTCCAGAATTGGACTGAATTAATCTGACCAACGTATACGATGTGTAACCATTAATCTAATTTATATCTCTAATGCACACTTAATGTAATAACATGCCTCGGGATCTGTCACAATAGCCTAGAAGTAATCGCCCTTCATCTTGCAGTACATGTTAAGTCACAGTAGTTCTCCAAACATACTTTTTTATTCTATCTTTTCGAACTATATTCTCTGTGTTCAATCTTCCACATTATTATTGCCAATTTATTTTGATTCATGTATTAATAACTTTGTTAATTACATCTCGTCAAGTTTGTGTCATAGTTTGCCCACTATCCCCACTTTTGTTTAACTTCATTATAGACCTGGTGCTGGAAATAACACTCTCGTCAACTGAATTTTCAGGAATCGATCTCCTGCCAGGGGGTCCACTAAGCGACTTAGAATACGCAGATGACATAGTCCTGTTTGGTGAAGACGCTGACAAAATGCAGTCTTCTGTTAGAACTGAGTAATAATGCCAGGATGTTTGGGATGCGTTTCTCCCCATCTAAATGTAAATTGTTACTCCAGGACTGACCTGCGACAACACCTGAACTAAGGATAGGGAGTGAAGTAGTCAAACGCGACGACAACTTCACTTATCTTGGAAGTCTGATCAGCCCTAATGGGTTGGTGTCTGACGAAATCTCAGCACGGATTCGAAAAGCTCGTTTGGCTTTTGCCAACTTACGTCATCTATGGCGAACGCAAGATATTCGTCTATCAATTAAGGGACGAGTATACTGCGCAGCGGTTCGCTCTGTTCTACTTTATGCCTGCGAAACGTGGCCATTAATGGTAGAAGACACTCGTAAGTTACTAGTATTTGATCACAGATATCATAGAAATATTTCTCGCATCTGCTGGGATCACCAGGTAAATAATAGTGAGGTTAGACACAGGGTATTAGGGAATGATGGTAAATCAGTTGATGAGGTCATGAATCTTCATCAACTGAGATGGTTGAGCCACGTGTTACGTATGCCTGAATACCGATTATCACGACGCACAATGCTGAGTAGTATTGGGGATGGTTGGAAGAGAGATGAGGGCGGCCTAACCAAAACACTGCATCAGTGCTTGAAGTCACTAACTTCCAGTCTGAGTCATGCTGGTAGATGCAGACTACTTGGTTGGGGTGCGCGTGACTATCGTAACCAATGGTTGGAGACTCTGTGTGACATGGCTCAGAATCGATCGCAATGGTGTAGGTGTATGCACTCTTTGTCTTCCCTTAAACCTTGAGATTAAAATTGCTTCATATCTTTCTTTCTTCTTGTACTATATCCTTATATACAACCTATCTTTGATATACTACCACCACTAAATTAACTACTTCTATGAATTCGGTGTTCATCTTGTTGTGCTAATGAGGTATGGCAACTTGGGCCGACGCATCTGTGTGCCTGGTCCTACGTTGTAGCTGACTGACTGACTTGTGTCATAGTAATTAGGACCAACGCACATACGTGCCAGACCTTACGTTATATTGACTAACCGACTATTACGAAGACTAATGATACTAACTTTCTCAGTACCAGTAGTTGGTACGACTTTATAATAATCAAGTTGGAGACAGTACACTTCCGACAAGAATCTAGTTTAAATGATAGATTAATCAAATAAGACAACACAATTGCTAGAAATATCACTAAGGATTGAAATATTGATAAAATAAACGCAAACAGATCGCTTAATCAGTGCAATACAGTGGCCAACTTAACAGTAGAATCTAATTAAATTTATATAACTCGACAAGGGATTTATTCCAAATTGATCATATTATAGCTCCCCTTTTAAATGTTAGTTTAGTATAAAAAAGTCAGTAACAGAGTGAATGGTTTCCTTGTTTTCTCTTTTGGATAAACAATGCCAGACTATCATCGTCATGTGTCAATAAAGATAAATTAAGTGAATGGTCAGATAATTTGATTAATGTTACGACAAATAAAATTTTCTCAATGACCGTAAGCACACACATCAACAAGAAGCCAATAATTTTTTTTAAAAAATGGACCTACTTTAACTGTTGAATAAGCAGAACCAACTTTATCATTCAGTGATTTCACAACCTCTGAATTCCTTGAGTAATAGAAAGAGGAGAACAAATAATATTGCATGATTAAAGAAGTGAAATTGCAACCCTACCGAATGGCAGAAATTGTTGATTCGACTTTTTCTTTAGCATCTTGAGCTACATTGACGGTTTTATCTTTAGCTTTACTTAAAAGTTCACTTGTTTTGATATATCTGAATCAAATTCAGAAAAAACGAGAGAAAGAATGAAAGGTAGTCAAAAAATGAGAAATCACAGTAATCAACATTACCATAAGTAACAATACTGTTAAGCTGATGATAATTAACTCTGATTATAAGTACTCGCTTCGGCGGTACATATACTAAGATTGGAACGATACAGAGAAGATTAGCATGGCCCCTGCGCAAGGATGACACGCAAAATCGTGAAGCGTTCCATATTTTTTGCCCTGGTACGGCCGAGAGTGGGGAGAGTCCGCTTACGAAAGTGAGAGGACGAAAAGCGAATGTCCGGCGCTTTAACCGGGTTCGTGGACACGGCACTTCCACCTAGGGGAGTTGGAAAACCCTGATTCCAAACCAATGGTGCACATGGGCTCCAGTATCCTGAAGGAACAAATGGCGTACGAACCAACCGTCGGTCACCGGCTACCATGGGACTGCATCTCCTCACGATGCTCCACTGCCTTGCGGATCAGATCTCTAGGTCAAAGGCTCGGGGTGTGGCCCCTAAGAAAACCACCTGCTTCGGTTTGGGCACCCGGGCAGTATCACAGCCCACACACAAATGACATGAAATGACGCACTACACTAACTACACTGCTCTCGTTCCTAATAGAAGAAAGACAATTTACATTATCGTCATTATTATTACCATTATTATTATTATTATTATTATTATTATTACTATTATCATTACTATTATTCACTACGTCGCTTTTTCACTCCCTTTATTCTCAAATTGTGTATCCTTCCTTTCCAACTTATGCAGTAGCTCGCCCATGGTGGAAACTCTGTCCTATCTAAACGATCTCCAGTTACTACCTGGTTGAAAGTGAATGCTTCCACCGATTACGAATACTGAAGCAGTCTTTCTGAAACCACGTACGCCGTTCAAGCTGGCTTCCTTCAACGTTCGCACACTAATGCAGATCGGACAACAGATGGGGCTGGCTATGTCTTTAGAAAGTCTTAATGTTGATGTTTGCTGTCTATCCGAGACCCGTATTCAAGACTCTAGTGAAGTACTACAAATTCGCTCTCCATCTGTCGCTTCGAAAAGCTTGTTTCACGTGCGCTTATCCGGGGACTCTGTGGCATCTTCGTCTGGTCTTGCTGGCGTTGGTGTTGCACTAAGCGCTAGAGCTGAGGCAGCACTAATCGATTGGATCCCCATTAACAGTCGGTTATGTGCTGTTAGATTAGAAAGTTCCATCAAAGTGAGAAGAAACCGGCGTGAGAAACGGTGTCTTTTCGTCATCTCCGCCTATGCCCCGACAGATTGCAGCCCGGATGCAATCAAGGATGAGTTTTACCACCAGTTCTTCTCCAGAAAACGCGTTCGACAGATATTGTAGTATTAGCCGGAGACTTGAATGCACAGGTCGGGCGTCTAGGCACAGAAGAGAGTCGTTTAGGTGGCCGATGGGGACTTGTTGGTCGCAGGACAGATAACGGGGACCGTTTGCTGCAACTGTGCACAGACCACAACCTGTTTCTGGCTAGCACTAACTTCCGGCACAGTCATCGCCGGTGTGCCACCTGGCGTCCTCCCTCTGCATCTCAAGCCTGGACTCAGATTGATCACATCGCGATCAGCTACCGCTGGCGTGGTTGTGTACAAAACTGCCGCTCCTTTTGGAGTACCTATCTGGAGTCTGATCATGCCCTGGTCTGCGCCAATCTCACCTTACTTTTCAGTGGCCGAAGGATTGACCGAACGGAACTAGCTTCTAGGCTAACTACCATCCCACCTAAAAGTATAGATGAGCATTGGTTGCATCTTCATGACGCCATGAAAATGGCGAGTAAAGCCGCTTGCGGCTTCGCGAAACGTCCCGCTTACAAGCACTGGGTTTCTTCTGGCTCCTTACAACTGATGGAAGCCCGTCGGTCTACTCCGGGTGACCGTGAGTATGACCACAAACGAAGGCTGTTACGTAGTGAAATCGGGTAAAGCTAGCGTAAGGACCGAGAAGCCTGGTGGTCGGAGCGTGCTAATGAGATGGAAGCAGCAACTGCATCTGGTAACTGCCGGAAGCTCTTCCAGCTCATCCGAGCCACTGGCAGCAAGAAGTCTGGTGTGAGTGAAACAATCTACGAGGATGACGGGATGCCAATCACTAACATCTCTCGACGTCTTGGATGATGGGCTGAATTTTTCGAAGGGCAGTTCAACTGGCCTGCTGCTCAGGCAACATCAACCAGTTTGTCCTGCCCCCGATGGCCGGTGACGACTGATCCACCAAACGAGGCGGAAGTCCACAAGGAACTCCAACTCTTGAAACGTTACAAATCACCGGGCCCAGATGACTTACCTCCGGCTCTTTTTAAAGATGGAGGTGACTTTCTGGCTAAGGAACTGACTGTGTTGTTTGCAAAGGTTTGGGAGCTAGAAAGTGTTCCAACATCATGGAATGAGTCAATAGTCGTCCCTATCTTTAAAAAGGGTTCACGTTGTTCCTGTAACAACTATCGGGGGATAAGTCTACTTCCGATTGCGTCCAAACTATTGGCTTCTATCATTCTTCGTAGGTTGTTTAAAACCCGAGAACGATTGACTCGCGAGGAGTAGGCTGGTTTTCGTTCTGGTCGAGGATGCATTGATCACATCTTCACCCTCTGCCAAATGTTAGAACACCGTCATACTTATCGCAGGCCAACAATCGTAGTGTTTCTTGATATCAGGGCTGCCTTCGATTCGTTGGACAGGACTGTTCTCTGGGATTGTCTATTGAAGAAGGGTGTGCCTGAGAAGTTCATTAACATCTTAAAGGCCCTGTATACGAACACCTCAGGCAGAGTGAGGGCATACAACCACCTTTCTCCCTTGTTCCATTCGAGCAGTGGGGTTAGGCAGGGTTGCCCGATCTCACCATTCCTCTTCAACTTTGCCATCGATGACATCCTGGAAACAGCTCTGATGGATGTAAGTAATGGAGGTGTGGATATGTTGCCTGGAGAACGACTTCTCGACCTCGAGTATGCGGATGATATTGTCTTACTGTGCGATAATGCCCAAGGCATGCAATCCGCACTTAATCAGTTGGCAATCAGTGTCCGCAGGTACGGCATGTGCTTTGCACCCTCCACGTGCAAAGTACTCCTACAAGACTGGCAGGATTCTCATCCTGTACTCACCCTGGATGGTGAGCAGATTGAAGTAGTTAAGAAGTTCGTGTATCTAGGTAGCTACATAAGTGCTGGTGGTGGCGTGAGTGATGAGATTGATGCACGTATAATGAAAGCCAGAGCGGCTTATGCCAATGTGGGCCATCTTTGGCGCCTTCGTGATGTTAGTCTGGCTGTAAAAGGTTGGATCTACAACGCGTCGGTGAGAGCAGCTTTGCTCTATGCTTGTGAAACCTGGCCTCTCCGAGTTGAGGATGTTAGACGACACTCTGTGTTCGATCATCGTTGTCTCCAAAGGATTGCTGACATTCAGTGGCAACACCATGTTAGTAATGCAGAGGTTCGGCATCGTGTGTTCGGGCGCAGAGACGATAATTCAATTGGTGTCACCATCTTGAAACACCGACTTCGGTGGCTTGGACATGTTCTACGAATGTCGTCCCAGAGACTTCCACGTCGTGCATTATTTGCCGACTCTGGGACTGGTTGGAAAAAGCGGAGAGGAGGTCAGTGTATGACATGGTGTCGTGGCATGAAAGAAAGCTGCAAAGGGCTAGCTTCTGTTGGTCCTTCACGACTCCCTGGCTGGGGTCCGAGAGATGGTGCAACACAGTGGCTAGAGACGTTATCAGATATGGCTCAGAATAGAAGCCAGTGGCGATCCTGCTGTAACCTTCTTTTACTTTCTTCATAAAGAGTGGTTCTAACTTTCTTAACTGAGTCTTCTGATTGTACATTTCAGTCCGCCTTACCTTTTCATCCCTTCTCTTCCTACTTTCATTATTTTGTGTGGCGCATATGTATCTGGTGCCCTTTTGTACCAATATGTATGTGTTTAAATAAATAAATTATAATAATTATTTGCAACACTTTTAAAGTTAAACGAAATGTAACAACTATGCAGATAATAAACATATTATAGTAAATCAATCACTAGAACTAGGTTAAATAGTTTTCAAAAAAGTAAAAACAGTACATAGACTGGTATAAATGTGCATCGGTACATGTCACCATACATCACAGTGATAGAACAAGATAAAGAAAAAAGGATGAGATATTAAACAGACAATATAACCGAAAATGAATAAATGAAGTAGGAGAATGGATAATGCCGAACAATCTAAAGTTCACTGAATACAGCTAGGCCACATTCAATTCACAAATAACCCCTTGAAGACTGTGGCATAGTTATAAAAAAGTTAAAATTAGTTTTATAACGGTAGTATGTATTACAAGAAAACTAGGGAAAATCAGTACACTGACTATATATATGGCACTCACGCTTCTGTATCTTCCAATTTATGAATACCTTCCATGAGATCATACTGCAATGTGGAAAGTGTGGTAAAACCAAGAGCCTTTTTTATCTCATTGAGTCGGCGCTGCTTAACAACAAGAGTTTCTTGAAGTAGACGAATTTCTTCTTCAACCTACAATATGAAAATATATAGGAAGTGAAGAAATTCATACTGAAAATAAAACTATAAGCCTGAAAACGGATTAAATATTTTTACTACATAAAACATATCGTTAACATATAGTAAATAAGTGGAATTATTGAAAAGGTACCTGAGTATTTGAAGCGTCCAACTTTTAATCATAGGATTTCAGGCTTGAATACCGACACACCTAAATCGGTGTGGAAGACAATGTTGTAGTATCATTCGTCCTTAAAAAAGTGACTGATTGTCAATTAAACGAAACCTTACTTCCTAATTTACACTGTTGTTATGAGAATCAATCAGTAGAAAATCTTCGCATCATCATTCGATCATATGAAGTTGAAAAAATGGTAATGACATAAATTCAATTGTATTCTACACTTTACTGTTTATGAATTCAGTTTTATATGCAGTAAATACAGTGAACAAAGTTAATAAAAATTATTCCCTCGTCTCTGATATGGAAAACGATCAACATGTGAGTTTTTTGAAGACCCTATTTAGATTGAAATTATTTAATATGAAGCGATACAGACCAGTTACATAACTTAGTATGAAAGTAAATTGAAGAAAATAATCTGAATGAAAAGTATTTATGCTTAATGAACATAGTCAATTAACGTAATGGGAAATGAAGACTGGCGAAAATCCATTTACATTTATTATACGAGCATTGTTAAATTTTTTACCCTTTTAGTTAATAGTTTATGAAGCCATAGTTCTTATGGTACTACTCTTTGAAACGAATTATTCTATCAGCTGACCAGAAACAAATAGCTATATAACTGTTCTTGTATTTAGACGTAAATAACGTTAGCAGGTCTGCAGTAATATAACTAATTTCGATCCATACATCATTTCTTAATTTTAACTGCTAGTTTTAGTATTTTAAAGATACCTACCTTTGCTTAAAAAGCCTAGACCGATGGCAACTTTGTACTTTGGCAGTTTTACTACTTAGCTTCTACCTACACTAGACTTATGCAATGAACTTTTCAATCAGATTTGTTTTTTATCGTTAACGAGATTGTAAACTATCTATGGTTGTTTAAAATGTGGTTTGGGAATTATCTACATATTTGATATAATACCTGTTCTCAAAACATAACTGCTTAATTGCAGAGAACGTTGAGTTATCTTTATCAGACTTAAAACTGTACCAGCACACCAGCTTTAGGACAGTTAATTTAAAAATCATGTTGTACAACTAATATTATACAGATTAAAACATATGCAATATCGACATATAACTCCACACAGAAGTGAGAAAATTCAAAATGCCTCATTTTTTAGTAAATGAGTAAAAGAAAGTTAGGTGCTGCTTCAAGGCCAAAGGCAAGTACGTATCCATTAAAGAACTTGACGACGGATGATAACTGAAACATCTGTTCAGCACTGAAAGTTGCTTGGTACTTACAGATCGTTGTTTTATCTTTGGCAACAGTTAAACTAACCAGTGTCCCTTTCGAGCTTAATAATCGAAAACTGATACCGACTGCCGTTGGATTTTTTGCCGTGTTCGTTCTGGTTACTAACTGTTACTTGATGTCACTAAATGTACTAAGGCAATATAAGCTTCAGCTGATTTTCCTCTCCATGGTATTCGGAACCAGACGAAACGAGTTTGGATAGAATTGAGAAGACCTACTACCTTTTAGTGGATTTTGGTCAGGTTAAAGCACTTACGGTCTATGCACATACATTTGGTTCTCTTGTCCTACAACTAGAAACATGGACTTCAGACATGTTTTCGAACCCTTCTAAGATACAAAAAGAAATATGTTTATCCAAAGATTGGAACATAGATGGCACCACAGGGCAAATATTCGTCCCTTGATCCTTGATAAGGAACGATATTTAACCGAGTTTGTCGATAACTTGATATCACAACCCGCTTAATCTGAAAAACCCTTTGCTCGTGGTTGAAGTTACAGACGATTAGTAATACAGATTATCAGGGTGAACATACAGACTATTAGGGAAACAATAAACGCAATACATGGAACATTTATCGACACCTGACATCCATATTACTTATTAACGTCTAAGACAAAGTCAGCAGTCAACAAAGAAGTGATTCAGTAATCCCAAAAACGTGGAGAAATTATCTACATACTCCTAACACCGTTGAGGATATTGCTTTCACTCCATTAAACATGAAGACAGTTGTTGTAGCTTTTCAAGATCTTTAAAACTCCACGATCGTCAAAATGATTGACTGATCTAGAGGATTGCATATTTTACTATGAATTATACTTAAGTTAAGGCTGGTGACACTTCCTGCCTGCATAAACTAGCATACAAAGTGGGGTTTAGACCTGCGACCTGCAGCCAATCAGCTACAACGTAGGACCAGGCACACACATACATCAGTCCAAGTTGCCATACCTCGTTAGCACAAGATGAACACCAAATTCATAAAAGTAGTTAATTTAGTGGTGTTAATATATAAAAGAAAGGTTGTACATAAGTATATAGTACAGAAAGGAAGACAGATATGCGACCTGTTGGCTCAGAGCCATATCTCCTATTGAGTTAACAAACAATAAAAGCCCGCATGGATCAATAAATATACTATTAATTTTGTAAACATCAACCGAAAGCATAGTTTTGTCAATCTAATTAACATGCCAAATTAGAGTCGTAAATTAAGCATAGGATATCATTTCTCGCTGCTAGGGTAACACAATCAAGTACCAGAAAAACCTGATATTTTTAAAATTTCAGGGAACGTTGATTTTGTCAACGAAAAATACTACGAATTACCTGAGACAATTCAACTTGAAGCCTTGCATATTCCTCATCTGATAGAACAGGTTGATCAGTACTTATTTCTTGGGGTACAACAGGAGCACTTGGATCCATCATTTGTGTAGTTTACAACTTTTGATTGGATCTTGTGTTTAGCTAAGAAGTACTATTTACTATAAAAGGGTGAAGACTAGAGATAATCTGTAAAAGAAATCAAGAGACACAGTGGGTCGACTGCTGAGTAAGCATAGGGATTGTGTTAAATAATATTTAAAGCAAATGATAAAGAGTGGTGGGCATACAAGCGAAAAATAACGACAATACGAAAATCGAGACCATAATATGGGAGGTCAGGCGGCTGTTGACGTACCGTAACCCAACAACACTTTTGAGCGCTTCCGAAATTCAATATCCAATATAGGTTAACTAGCTTCAGTAATAAGGAAAGTAAGTTGTTTGACTTGTGTTTCAGTCCTGAAATTTTTTCCGGTAAAAGTTAAGCCTCTCCCTGAAAATGTTCACTTATGAGGTTGATGCCACTTGTTTGGGTAAGGCACTGTAATCATTTGCCACTCGATGAGAACAGAACCTCACTCTGAGCTTAATAAATCGCGGTTTTTGAATCTTCTTGCTATGGAATCGAAGATTATTAGTGCTGGAGGGAGCAGAGTTATAAAATACCAGATGTACGGAATGTTAATATACGGTCACCTAGCGTTCTACGTTACGATAAGGGGGAAAGTTGTAGGCTTTTTAAGAGCTTGTAGTGGATGTCGAGTCGTGGACGGACTATGATCACCACTACTATTCGATTACGCGTACAAATATGACTTGGTTCCCTTGATAGCCCGTAAACCAGAAGGCTTTACTAGTCCAGATCAAGTATATTTATTGGCGATCTCGTGGTATCGAAATAATACCGAGACGTGCCAAAGAGTACAAGCGAACAAGCAGTGCGTGAGCAAGCTCGAACCAAACCAGGCGGTATATGGAACAAGAAGTGAAACGGATACAGTTAAACAAATACAGTAAAACAATCTCTGGTACAATTGGTTACAATAATAATAATTGTTTCTATTATTCCAATCGTGTTCTTATCGAGACTGGCCGGTCACTACAGGAGCCCCCCGCTAGAAAGGGTTTACACTTTCGATACGTAGCGGTTTCATTCGTGGAACTGATTGCGAAACGTGCAATTGTAGGACGAAAACGTTGGCAGAACAGGGAGTGATCGTTGATCCTCGAGTTGCCACCAAAAGTCTTTGACGTAGAACGGTACCAGAAGGAACGTGCTGTATTGATTGCTTGGATTAGCATGCTACACCAGAGTGGTTTGTATCCAGAATCTGAAGGTTGCGTTCGTAGAGGTCCGGACCAGAAACGCTGCAGACGTAGGACGAAACCAGATTGAGCCAAGGAACCAGATGCGACCAGGATAACCATGTTCGGGACCAAATGTATACCATACGTATTTGGAGCCAGAGAGGTCGACTGAGTGCGTTGACTAGAGCGTGGGTGATCAGGTCAGCTTTCGCCAAAATTTACTGAAGTCGACGATACCGGAACAGCGATGGTCGAAGGCGTAGGCTCGGAGTAAACACAAAAAAAAAATGATAGAAAAAGAGAAAAGTGTAGCTTTCTTGTAGTATAGGGGTAGATTCCTATACTGTATCCGTAGTTGGTTATGAGGTTAGTCGAGAAAGCGTACGGGTAAGCGTACTCGGCGACCAGAACGTGAGACGGTAGTCTCGTTCGAACCTCGTGAGCCTGCAATCTCATCCGCAGTCAAGGGCGGTGTGGTCTGCAGATCTGGACGTGAGACGGAAGTCTCGTCCGTAGACGGAGCAGATGACACGTGCTGTTGACTGGGACGTGAGAATGAGGTCTCAGGTGCATCTAGCGTGGGATCCGAAGTAGATGTAGAAATCCCGCTAGAAGCTCTGATGGGTCTAACATTGGGTCTCGGCTTATCAGGTATAGCACTGTCATCGACGTGTGCTGGCTTGAGACGATCAATGCTGACTGTTTCGATGCGGCCACGTCGATCAACCTTGAAGGTCTTTTCGTGACGGGAAATCACGTGAAAAGGTCCTTCGTAAGGCTGTTGTAGAGGTTTGCGTACCGAATCTACTCGTATGAAAACATGTGAACAGGTAGATAACTCTCGAGGGAGAGCGACCTGTCGATGTTGTATACGAGTTGACACCGGAGTCAGTGTTCGCATGAATGCAGACAGTCGTTGGACGTAGTCTGATTCGCCGAACTTAGTGCTGCTCCGTGGTGTGAAAAATTCCCCAGGCAGACGCAATGTCGTGCCGTAAACAAGTTCAGCGGCGGAACATTGAATATCTGCCTTTAGACTCGTTCTGATTCCCAGGAGGACGAGCGGAAGGGTTTCGTACCAATTGTTGTTTTCGTGTGCTCGAAGAGCACTTTTAAGTTGGCGATGAAACCGCTCAACTAAACCGTTTGATGCTGGATGGTAGGCGGTAGTGCGTATGCGTTCCGTACCAAGCAGCCGTGTTAGTGAGGAGAATAATGCGGACTCAAATTGTTGTCCTCGGTCAGTCGTGACAGTCGAGGGACAACCGTACATAGCTATCCATCGTTCTACGAAGCGGTGAGCAACTGTCTCCGCCGTAATAGACGTGATGGGAATAGCTTCGGGCCATCTTGTGAAACGATCAATGCGTGTGAGTATGTGATCATACCCGTGCGATGGTGGTAATGGTCCTACAATGTCTATGTGAACGTGATCGAAGCGAGCATCAGGCGTAGCGAAAGTGCCAATAGGGGCAGCTACGTGCCTGTGCACTTTTGATCGTTGACATTGTAAACATTGTTTTACCCACATACGGACATCTTTATTCATTGACGGCCAGACGTATCGTGCAGCGATGAGGCGTAGGGTGGCTGCGATACCAGGATGAGATAGACCATGAAGGGCATCAAAGACGAGACGGCGATAAGCGGAGGGTACGATGGGTCGAGGGAGGCCCGTGGAAGTATCGCATAGGATAGTACCAGAGCTAGTAGCTAGGGGTACTTCCCGGCATTGAAGGGACGTAGACTGTTGTGCTTCCGTGCATGAAGTATCGTCTGCTTGGGCGGCGGCCATAGCAGGTAGATCGAGCACTGGCAAAGTAACTGCATTCAGTTGGATACGTGATAAAGCATCAGCAACACAGTTCGACTCGCCTTTGACGTGACGAAGGTCTGTCGTGAACTGGGAGATATAGTCCAAATGTCTGCACTCTCGTGGTGAGTAGCGGTCAGACTTGGTATGCAGAGCATACGTTAAGGGCTTATGGTCGGTGAATAAGATGAACTTACGACCTTCTACAGCGTGCCGGAAATGTTTGATGGCGCAGTAGGCTGCTAGCAGTTCGCGACCAAAAGCGCTATATCTCGTCTCCGTGGGAGTGAGGCGTCGTGAGAAAAATTCGAGGGGCTGCCAACTACCGGAGATATTCTGTTGCATAACGGCTCCTATGGCGAAATCCGATGCATCAACCGCTATACTAAGCGTGGCTGATGGGTCAGGATGCACGAGAAGTGTGGCTTGAGCTAGGGCCGTTTTGATATCTGAAAATGCAGTACGTGCGGCGTCGTTCCATTCCAGTTTGCGTGGATTACCGCGAAGTAAATCGGTTAACGGTCGTAACTGTTCTGCCGCGTGCGAAATGAAGCGTCGGTAGAAGTTGACCAAACCGAGAAATGCCTTCAGTTCCTTGAGTGTGGACGTACAGTGTACTCCATTATAGTACGTACTTTATCCTCACAAGGTAGAATACCCTCATGCTTAATAACATGACCTAAGAATTTCATTTCCTTCTTCCCGAGTTCACACTTATCGGGGTTGACTATTATTCCATTATCCGAAAGGCGCTGGAATAGTAGCGTCAGGTGTTGATAATGTTCATCTACGTTTGATGATGCGATTAGCAGGTCATCAATATAGACGTGAACAAAATCTAGGTCTCGTACAATGCTATCGATAAACCTTTGGAAAGTTTGAGCAGCATTCCGTAATCCAAATGGCATTCGTAGGAACTCAAATAAACCGAAAGGAGTCGTGATAGCAGTTTTCTCTATATCTTCAAGAGCGACTGGGATCTGGTGATATGCTCGTACCAGATCGATCTTGGAAAAAATTGTCATGCCCTTGAGTGATGCCGTGATGTCATGTATGTGGGGGATGGGATAGCTATCGAAACGTGTAGCTGTGTTTAACGCTCGGTAGTCTCCGCATGGTCTCCAACTAACCCCATCCTTTCTTCGAACCATGTGGAGAGGTGAGGCCCAAGGACTGTGAGAAGGACGAATAATACCAGTAGCTAGTAAATTGTCAAACTCACGTTTAGCGAAAGCTAATTTGTCCGGTGCCAGTCGGCGAGGTCTTGCCGTGACTGGTGGTCCGCGGGTGACTATGTGGTGTACCACACGATTGGTCACCGATGGAGTCTCCTCGAGAGGTTTAGTTAATTTGGGGAATTTCTGAAATAAAACGTGGAATAAATCGTCACGCGAATGAAATACACCTGTGATTCGGTACGCGTTTGTGTGGGCTTTAGAGCCCATAAAGTTGCTGTTCGACGAAGTATCAATTAGCTGCAGCCTACGTGAATCGACTAGCAATTCATAGTGCTGTAGGAAATCGATACCGAGTATAGCTGTGGGAACATCGGCAATGATGAACGTCCACAGATACTGTCGTCGGTTGCTCAGGTTGACCGTAAGTTGTCGTGTACCATAGGTGGGAATGACTGAGCCATTCGCAGCGCGTAGTCGAAGCATAGTGGCTTGAGACTTACTGTTACCGATAGGTACGACAGAAACTTGGGCACCCGTATCCACAAGGTACCTAGCGTTGGTGCGATAATCGTGCACGTAAAATAAACGGCCAACCTGAGGTGAAGTGCCGGCGAGTACGGCCGCATTTACTCGCCGGCTGAGAAGTTTCCCGCCTTGTATGAGCAGGGAGCTCGACAATGACGGGCACCGGCTCCGAAAGCACGGTGAAACCAGCACCAACCTGGACTCGCTTCCGAAACCGCCTTCTGGCGTGGCTTGGAAGATGCCCGCTTGGGGCGAGTCGTTACGGCTTTTCGAGATTGTGACCTGGGTCGGGGGGTGTAGAGGGCTGGCACATTCGCGCGGTCTCGGAAACTGAGACGAGTATGGATACATCTCTCCCTATCCCCATGAGCCGGAGGTCGTCTAGCATCGAGATCAATGTTAGAACGGGAAGTGCTAGCAACCAAATAGTCGTCTTTGGTGTTAACTCGTGCTAGAATCTTATCTGCTATGAGGGCCACCTTGTTGAGCGGGGTGTCCTCGAGCAGAGCCGTAAGGGTTGGCTGGATACTGACTGGTAAGGCTTCGAACCACAACTCTTTGACTATCTCAGAGTCAGCTGTCATGTTTCCTGCAAAGGATTGCAGGCGCGTGAGGTGGTGGCTCGGCTTAGCATCACCCATAGGGTGACGTGCTAAAAGTGTCCTCAATCGTTCCTCTCTTGATGGGAGGAAATGTCGAAGGATGGCATCCTTAAGACGGTCATAAACGTTTGGAACGTAGGGATTGAGGACAACCTCACGGACAGCGGTTAGGTGATCCCCGGGCAATGATTCCAAAGCGTAGGCGTATTTCTGCCTTTGATTGGTTATGCGGCGGATCTCAAATTGAGATTCCAGTGCCGCGAACCAGACTTCTGGATCATGGGGGATGAAAGGAACCGGTCGGAAACTGATAACCTGTATCTCGGAGTCTATCATATTTATGTTATTCTTATCGTTATCTACCATATTAAGTTGCCAAAATATTATATATTGAAAAAAATCAATACGAATATATGCAACAGATGTGGATAGATAAATAGACTCACCGGATTGATCTGGTTTGGAGAATTGGCCAAGTTTGACTTGTGCTCGATGGATTGGGTTACCAGCTGTATTGCGTGTTCCAAATACGGCTCACCAGTTGTAGTGCGTGTTCCAAATACGGCTCACCAGTTGTAGTCCACCAGATATTTTGCGTGTTCCAAAATACGGCTCACCAGTTGTAGTGGATGTCGAGTCGTGGACGGACTATGATCACCACTACTATTCGATTACGCGTACAAATATGACTTGGTTCCCTTGATAGCCCGTAAACCAGAAGGCTTTACTAGTCCAGATCAAGTATATTTATTGGCGATCTCGTGGTATCGAAATAATACCGAGACGTGCCAAAGAGTACAAGCGAACAAGCAGTGCGTGAGCAAGCTCGAACCAAACCAGGCGGTATATGGAACAAGAAGTGAAACGGATACAGTTAAACAAATACAGTAAAACAATCTCTGGTACAATTGGTTACAATAATAATAATTGTTTCTATTATTCCAATCGTGTTCTTATCGAGACTGGCCGGTCACTACAAGCTCGTTGTAAGAAAATCCAGAAAGATCTATCGCTGGTTTTATTCTTGCATGCTGAGTACTCTCAAGTGAGTTAGTTTCCCTGATAAGATATCAGCCGGTTGTTTGGACACAGTACTTGTCAAAGCATTTGAATGCTCGTTGAAGTGACCATAACGTTAGAAAACCTTTAGCGGTTGCTAAGCTACAATGTGCAGTTGTTTTCGAGTCGTGGCTTACTATTAATCCTAAGTCTCTGTGCTCCTGCACGCATGGAAGCTATGTACCGTTGATAGTAAACTGGTAACTACTGCCGTGTCCTATGTGTATGAACACAGTTTTTCTAGGATTAATTTCTAAGCCACAACAATGGGAACATCTAACTAGTCCTTCTATATCAACTATGAGATCAAAATGACCATCTTCACTTTTTTTGTTATTCGGATTTCGATATCATCAGCAAACAATAATGTCGACATCTTAGGCAATCGCGGTAGTTCATCGACGTAGTGAAGGAAAAATAAGGTGCCTTGAGGTACATCACTTTTGACTGCCTTCCATCCGGATAGTGTCTTATTTACCTTCATTATCCATCTTCGGCTACGGAGGTTCAGCCCTGTAAGTGTGTTCATTCTTATGTAACTGATCTCTTTTATTCATATCAAATATATTGTTCTATCTGCAGCCTAAATGTGTTTTTTAGAAACGCCAAACATTATATTACTGATCGTTATGATACGACGAGTCAGGATAGATAGTGTGTGACTTCCACTCAAGGTATTATAGACTAGGTTTTCACACCATGAAAAATTTACAATTTAAGGAATAGGCCTACCAGTAAAGCAGTACTAATAACGAACTTGACCATTATTCCATTGGCTAATTGCCTCTTGGATATGTAATTTTTTACACGAACATCAAATCATACGAAGCCAATGGAAGTTACGTTTTGAGCACCTTTTGTATGCGATGTGGTTAAAGCGTGAGCCCATCTTATGGAACCACGTTTTGCACTGATTGGTTTTCTTTCTCAACAGACATTTAGCAACTTGGCTGTCCACAGCTGTGATTAGGTCCGGCCATTTTAAAAGGGTTTATAGGGGCAAAAGTCGACTAATACACAAGATAATCACTGGTATGATAATCAACTAAAGAAGGTAATACTAAGCGGATTCGAAGAAAATTCTGTTTCTCAACCGAAACATATCAACTCAAAGTAGACCAAGTATTCCTTGATGCGATAAATACACAAAAGCTAACTTAACTTACAACAAGTACGAAAACACTGCCATTTGTAAGCGTAGCATGTAACTCTATCTAGACTGAATAGAAGAAGCCTTCGCTCATCAGGCTTCCGTATCTGGTAGCAGTGGATCACCGATACCTTCAGACAGGAACCTAAGCATATTATCGATAAAAGAGGAAAAGATAATAGTGTTGGTAAATCATATGAAGATACTACCCTTAGGCCTTAAGAATATTTCAAGTTTTCTCCTGAAGGACTCCTGGGAAGTCGCTTGGACTAGCTCAGCCGCCAGTAAATTCCAGCATTTGACTACTCAAAAGGAGTAGAAGATATGCTTTCAGTCCCTTCTTTGTTGTGTCTCAAGTTTCTGAGCATATCCCCCTAAGTTTGTGAAGGGGCTAAGCTTAAGCAGATGTTCAAGAGGGTATCGAGAAGTGCCTAGGATGCTGTAAGTAATCAGAAGGTCACTTCTAAGACGCTGTAGTATCAGTTTATATGTTAAGCCCATATACTTTATTCTAGCTACTGGCCAAGCTAATTCACCTATACATTATGAGTCATATTTTGATCTTGTTAATTATTCGCTTATTAACCTTGACTACTTTTTGTATGAGCGTATATGTGTACCCTTCGTATCCTATTCATCATATGTCTGTCATTCATTTTTGTCTGGCTATAAACGTTGATTGACGCTTGCTTGAAATGAGTTGGCTTCCCCTCCATCTCCGATACGCATTAATTTCGCTTCGCTTTCGAGTTGGCTTACCAGCCATCTCCACTACGTGTTATGTATGCTTCGCTCGCTTACATTTGCTCAAGTGCTCACAGCTTTCTGGTCTACGTCATTTGTTAATAAAAATGTAGTTGCCGCTTCCCTTTGCTTTCTGATATTATGCACCGTTAAGACTTGTATAATGTCGGTTATCGAGGTGAACTATTAACGAAGCACGGCACTACAACGCCTATACTCTAATGAGTTAATGTTTAGTGATTGGAGGCGCTCTTCATAAGGCTTGAATCTGAGGCCTGAAAGTGATTTCGTGGCTCGCCGTTAGTTTGTTCAACTTCATCCTCATCTATTTGGAGTGAGGGAAGAAACAATATATTCCCATACTGTAAATGAGGTCAAACAGAAAGTTCTACGGTCGAACTGGCTAAAAGTGCTTTCCAAAGTTACAAGTTCACGAGTTGCATTTGTGGCAATTTGAGTAAGGCTTTAAATCATAGTGAACCAGCACTCCTAGACGTTCTTCAACTTGGCATACCTCCAAAGAGCAGTAACCTAGGTTGTATGCATAGTCTGATAAGCTACAAAAGACACTGCTGTGTGGATTACAAACAAACTGGTAACAACGGCGCATACAGGTAATACAAAAAAAATAAGGGACATATTCGCAAAGGCGATGAGGGAAGACAGGCTTCAGTACCATATAAAGCTCATAGATAAATTTGTCTCCAATCCGGAAAGTTTATTTCGTCATGCAGCCTCTCTTCGACAAGCCGAAACTCGAGTTTTTCAACTGCTAGATCCTAATGGATCAACCGACAATGGCGTTGACGCGGCCGACCCTCTGGCAGAACAGCACTCTCGGACATTTTAACCGACCCACAATAACGTTACTGATGAAAGCTTCATCTGAAACTCCACAGAACTTTCAGAACTGAACCTGAGCTTTGAATTGGGATGTCGGCAACTGTAACATCTAAACAATGACACGTCTCCTGCCTCGGATATGATTCATTCTGATATACTATAGGAAGAGGCTTCATTCTCAGCGAAACCGCTTAGCATGCAAATGCAAACGCCTATGTGATGACTAAATAGTTGAAACTCGACAACAACAGGAAAAATAGTAATTGATATATAAAACTGTAGCGATAAGGTTACCTCGCTGCCTAAGCACTTTATTCTTAATGGAAAACTAAGAACGAACCGATAACAAACGATACGTAAAGAACGTTAAATAATGGAATGTCTGTTTTAGGAAACCAAAAATGTAATTCATCCAGTAAGTCAACGCTTATCTGGGTGCTCTGAGCCAACACGTGAAGGAAAACATAAATATCACTGTTTTTAGGTGAGGAAAGTCAATTATCCAGCTAACTGGATATACCACTGTTATACTTGTGGTGGACCAATAAAAATATGAAATATATCTTAAGTCCGTTAATACTCCAAAACATTAAAATAATAAGTTACAAAGCCCAAAAACAAATACATATAAAACATAGGAGTTACTTGTTATCATCAAAAGGGTACGTGTTCATAGGTCTAAATATATATACCGACGAATATGAAAATGTAGGAAAAATAATTCCAAGAAATGTCAGATATAGGTCCAAAGCGTTCGTATGTAATTAACGGAGAATATGTTGTATAACATGAACTAAATTTGTGCAACATATCTGTTATTAAATAGTTAGAATACGGCAGTAAACAAAGTCAGAACCAGGTTTGTATACGAACACGTGTATTTAGCGAACAGTGATCAGTATATCATGAGAATAGTGAGCAGCGACAATGCAGGTCAACTAAACAAAATTCTGTAGTCGATATACAGTTTGTATATATGGAATGAATTACTGAAAATTTATAAATAATGACAAAAAATGTTCTCAAATTAAGTCTGCACCAACCATCCCCACCTACTATATGATTAGTCCCCGTAATCAGTAAAGCGCAATGTAGAACTCTGCAAGCAGAAGTACATTTCGCACACCAGAGTGCAACGAGAGATTACAATCATGAGACAAGCGGTTTATTCATAGTTAGTACATCTAAAAAAGACATTAAACACAAATACAGTTAAGTGTACATTGTCTTGACAAGTAAAGAAAGTGTGGTATTTTACGAGAGTAATAGGAATAATTAATTTTTCTTGTCACTATAAAGTATCTTATAGCTCGATATTCTCTAAAATCGTATCTGGGTAGCAAAATCATTCTTAAGGTATGGAGACACGATAGAAAGAACTTTCCAGGAGTGATTTTAAGCAAACACTGAAAAGCGTTTTCAATAGTTCAGGGGTCAGACAAGTGACTTCATGACAGTTTAGGTTCTATAGGAATGTGTTATGTTTCATCCTGATCAGAGTAAAAATAGAACGTGCTAAATACAGATCTACTTCTTAGTAGAGAATGTATTTTTATTGCCTAAATACTGTTATGTTGGAATAAGATATGATGATGGTTTTTATCGTGTGATGAAGTTAATGTTGTATCCAAGCATTACCTCAATCGATGATTTTTAATCAACGTTAGGTTTAATAGACATTTTTACTGTTCTGGGGAGTCCCATTTTTACTCGTTCTCTTTTATTCAGGATTTTTATACATAAATTTCCATTCATGCGTTTCCTGCACATTATATCCCATTAAAAAAATAGTACTTCATGAGTAATAGTGCTATTTCTCGTAATTCCTTCTTTTTATTCTTATTTTAATATAAACCTGGCAGATAAAGTTTCATGAGTCATGAGTCAATTGAAGCTAGACCACCATGGAAAACCTGGAAGCACTGGATAGCCGTTTCGTCGTATTATGGGACTACTCAGCAGTGCGCATCCACGATCTCGCCTCACGAACAGTCCCACAATAGGACGAAACGGCCGTCCAGTGCTTCCAGGTTTTCCATAGTGGTCTAGTTTCAATTGACTCATGATCTCAAGTATTAAATTTAATCATTATCAATGGAAATAGTCGATGATAAATTTACATGTGAGGAAATAAATAAATATGCAATGATCCATCATTTCAAAAACGAAAAAACTATTCAGAATTACGTGTACTTTCATGCCAGTTTAATTGTACATTATCTATGATTGTTTACGAGAAGATCAACATTATGACGTACAACAATCATAAAACTATGAAGTACAAATGAATAACGTAAACATATAGGAATATTAAAAAGAATAACTTGGAACGTCAATATAATATTCCAGATCACATGGCACATACCAATTATTGACTGACTTAGTAGTCACACTACTTTCAGGATGTGACTGTAGTAAAAAAAGTTGTTCGTGAAAATATTATGAATAATATTTGAAAAGTTATTTAGGAGAATTATTAGCAAATTAAGCATGATATATTTTCCTCCTTTCAGGTTACTTAGATCATCATTACTTTCTTTTATTATGGGTATTAGGGTGAAACGGTTACTATTTGTTACCTCATAAATTAGAATTGACGCTACTGCTTCTTTACTGATCAACATTTCTGGAGCTTAATTTGCAGTAAACTTCAGGTTTATGTGCAGCACTTCTCTAAGGAATTTACTTTCCATGGGTAGTTTGAAAGTAATTCATAATTTCATATGCCTGAAATGACTTACGGATAAATAAACGGATAATTACTAGCTGCGATCTGATGAATATTTGTATTTCAATAATAAATAGTATTATCAAGCCATATTTTTATATTCTAGATTATACACATCAATATTTGTTGAATACTCCGATAGAATAGAAACTGAATACCAGAAGTTTATGTCTTGCCACGTATTATAGTTTGCGATGGAATGGTTTTCGGTAAGCAAGAATCACAGCAAATGACTAAGAGTGTTCAGTTGAAGGAACGGTTACTAAAAACATTGATAGACCTAAAGTTAAAAGCATATTTTTGAGACTATGCAGAAAATTTGTGGCCCTGGAAGGAAATTTTAGTGAAATTGCGTTTTCTAAGCTCAGAGGTTGAATAGTTAAGTGCTTTTCTCAGAGAAAATAATTTCGGAAAATCGATTATCACTTTCCATTGTTATCGCAAACGTGTACCAACTGGATAAACGAAAAATAAGCATTCTAAATAGAACCTCATAGAAATGCATCAGTTTTTTATTGTAAAAGGGTCAATGACAATGTCCTGAAGATATTCTTTTAAGCCTATAAACAATGTTATCGCCTAATTGGTTTTTATTCAATTTGTATCCAATGTATGATTTGCAGTTTAATGACTAAAATTTCATCTGAAATCACATTGCTAGTTATCGATAATCATATCTTGAAAAGATTTAATAACTGTAACACTTGTACAGTTACACTTCTGTCGATATACTACACTATGCATATCAGTGTTGTAGAGAATTTGGTAATATCGTATGTGCTCGAGTACTTTACCTTGTTTATTTTAGTGTGATCTCATTAGTAATATTTCTCATTTTGTTGACTGGTAAATCTGATAATGGCATACTCTATTGGCTCAAATAATTTTTTTTATAAAAGTCTGATAACCACAATGAACGATTTAAGTTCATTTCTTAAGCTTATGATCATGTGAAATGAAAATGAGCATGTAGTTGCTTTTTAGGTTAATCTTTGAAGTGAAAAGCGTGGCTTATTTCGTGCGCTCTAAATTAAGTCAAGTGAAAAAACGTCTATGAGTTAATTTCTCTGTTAATTATATAGAATAAAGAACGCTTATTAGAAAATGTAGTATAACTTTGAGATGGTGAAGAAGATTTGTAGCTCAAGTGGACGATTTCGATGAAGTTTTGTTCTCTGAGCTTGATGGTTTGGTCGTAGAGCTTTCATCGTTCTTCTGAACGACATCATCAACACAAACTTCGGGTAGAAGTGAAATGTCTGAATTTCTCCACATGTGTTTCACAGCTTTTCCTGTACACCTCGATGTTGATTGGTTCTTGTTGACCTTAAATCTGTAATTGCTTAAGAACGATGAAAGCTCCATGACCAAAGCATCCAGCTAGGAGAACAAAACTCCACAAAAAATAGTATAATTTAGCAAACTATGTGGGATTTTTCAATAATTTTAGTAATTAGTAATTTCAGTTATTCCATGGTGATAAGTCAATCTATAGGTTTGAATTTTTACTAAAAGAAGATATAGTTTTCAATCTTATCAGTAATTTGGAATTATTAAATTCAGGTACAAAAAACATTAACCAAAATCACTGTTAAGTAGAAGAACATTTCATCTTTATAAACACGTCATAGCTTGAAACAAATAATAATTTATAACATAGATGTCATCATCATGTCTTACAAATGATTCGTTTGTCTACTTTTTTATAGTTGAAATCATGAGTCCATTGAAGCTAGACCACCATGGAAAACCTGGAAGCATTGAACGGTCGTTTCGTCCTATTGTGGGACTCCTCAGCAGTGCGCATCCACGATTCCGCCTCACGAGATTCGAACCCAGGACCTATCAGTCTAGCACACGAGCGCTTAACCGATAGACCACTGAGCCGGCCGGCATCCAACGGTGTTAATGTCTAACTTCAATCAATCCACGAAGTTTTCACACTGTTTTTAGTTAAAAATGTAAAGTTGCATGTAATTCTTAGCTCTATAAACAAGTTTGCTAATAAACAGTTCCACAATGACAACTGAATAAACAAAAAAATATTAGGCATGTGGTGAAAACCAATATTTTGAACTATGGCTTACAATAGAGTAAAATTCAATTTCGTCTGTTACAAATAATAACATAATTTTATGATAAAACAATTTTAAAAAAATTATGTTTGTATAGTATAAGAACCGCCGTCTAAATTAGAGAGAATGGTTTCACACTATTTGGGCGCTGAGTTGATGTAAGACATTAAATAGGAATAATATATTTGTAAAATCTCAGTGAATTGAATTTGACGTAAATCCAACGTTTCGCCTGGTCAAGAATAAAGGTGCAATATGAATAAACTACCATAAAACAGATCAACACTCTAGACAACAAATTTATATATTTATTATGATCACGATAAAATAGTTTGGTAGAATAATATTTAAATAATTTCTTTTTTAAAATATTTTTATTTATTTATGAGTTAGTTACTTCATTGCATGACAACAACTAATCAATGAATGATTATTGAATTTTCCAGATACAAACAGGAAAATATCAAGTCACAAAATTCTGGGGAAATAAAAGCAGATATGAAAAAGATGAATAACAACTGGAAAGAATTGGAAAGGACAGGGTTGGGTGAAGAATGCTGGTGGGCGGTCTATGCTCCTTCACGAGGGGTAACAGGCCTAAGTAAGTAAGTAAGTAAGTAAGTACAAAATTCTCAAATAAAATATAAATTGTTAACCACTACATGCGTGTTATACGGCATTCCTCAAAAAAGTACTAGTTTAGGCGACGACTTATTTCGAATACTCAAAAAGAAAACTAAGACGATTAATGGTTAAGAACTTCTATACATTTGAAGACTCTTCCCGTTTAATGTGTTTATAAATCTTATCAATTGGGTGATAGAAATAAATGGATTATTGGGCTTTAAAAAAATCACTCTTGATTTCAGGAGAAAAGATAAATACTGAAACAGTGTAAACAGGGTTTTTGTCTGATGATTATCAGTTTTAAATACTTCTTAAAGATGTACGATTTCAAAGCTGACTAGATATATGTTTAAAGAAATCAGTTGAAAAATATTTATGGAAGAAATAAAGATTCAGACGTTAAGGAAAAATGTTTTGAGAAGTAAATCTTAAGTGACTGTAACACTGGTCAGATAGATATATACAAGGTAACTTATGTTCAGAAAGCGTACAACATATGATCAGCCGAGTCTCACAAAATCTACTTATTAAAAATGTGATAATTTATTGGCTATTCAGAAAAGTTTCTTTAAAGAGCGTTTGGTTGTAAAATAGTTTGACAATAAGCAAATAGATGTGATGTAAATTATACAGTGAAGTACATCCTCTTTTAGTTTTATTCTTCATTAATGTTCAAAAATCCAACAATCAGTAACAAAATGAATAAGTGTGTTTACAATTGCATACCCAAAAATGTTTTATTGTCTGGGAAAACGTTTGTAGATGTTATTCGTATCAAATTATTACTAAGTAAATAAGATCATTACGTCATGTTTTATCTAAACTGATAAGTGAAACTATTGTATTATAACGAAGTATCTTACATTAAGGTAGCACGGTTTGTATTCATATAGTAGAAATATCACTTTTCGACAGAAGTTAGCCAGATATTTAAACTTTTAAGATGAATATTTTAACAATGGTTCATTCAAAATATACTTAAGGGTTTAAAAATAATGCTATATATGAACCCATTCAAGATAAAATGTAAGCTAAGTATAGAATAAAACAAGAATGATTCGATAAATGGGTAACTTTCTAATTAACTGATCTCTATAGGGTACCATCCTAATATGCATTTATTATATCGATTGAGTGCTTGCGTGCCCTGTTTAATAAAATGTGATGAGACCGCCTATCAGAGAGGAGTGAATTATCGATCAGAGCAATAATACACAAAAACCGTATGAGCAGTCTTGAGTACTTATCAGTCCTGCTATTTGCCTAGCCCAGCCAGTTAAGTCCAGAACACCAATAATAGCCTCTAAAATATGAATCATTATTCCCAAACATACTGGGTTTATATACCAAACAAACTCACCACATCGTACCATAAAATAGAAAATAACATTTGTACATAATTTGGCCAAATGTGTCTGTGAATAGGGGGAACAGTAATTAATAGACTAGGGATAACTTAAGAATGGTAAATCGTATAATAATAGTTCAAAGGTCAAAATAAAGCTTATAATAAGAAGGACACGAATATGAATAGTTTAGTTACTAAACTATTATACAATAGGAAATATACATATCATATTGGTCCATAAACAGTTCTCAGAGTTGCCAATCGTAATTCTCCTCAGAGTGTAACAACATTAGTTTAACTTAGAAAAATTAAGGTTTACTACAAAACATCATCATAAATGCCTAAGAAAACTATGGTTTTTATTCAATATATATATGTATATTACTATACAGATCTACAAAACTACCGTTTTTTTAAATATCTTTCTTTTGTGCATTACATTGTTTAATAATTAAAATGTAATAAAATCTGTTTGTACTAAAATCTTGACAAGAAAAAGATTTTTTTTGAAATATAAAAACAATCAAACATTTTACACCAAATAATGAGAAGGTAAATTTTTATGTGAAACATCTGATGTATTTGTGAGATATATTTCATTGAATGATAATAATAATAACGATATAAGCCTGATCACATATGCAATCCATTCTATCTGAAAAAAAAATCAAAAAACTATTATGTAATAAACGATAATAAGAAATCCACGAATAACTAGAATACTAGGATACTTGTGGTATAAAAAGTAAAAAAAGAGATTGTGTTATAGATTATTTCTTCTTTGTAACCAGAGTACAGCAGTATCTCTCCTAAATCTATTCGGTGAGACTACAATTTATAGACGAGCCAATCAGAAGCGTTTGAGGGATTTCAAGGTCACGGCGCCGATTTCAGTACCTGATGCTCATGTACGATCGGTTCACAAAGAATTTTAGAGAAGACTTGACAATTATGTGGCTTCAACAAATGAGACTACTAAGAAGTTCCTGTATTTGTAATAGCGGGTATTAAATGACTTGTAGACCTTGTGCAGACTACCGTGATGTTGTCCTTCGATGTAATATATGTTGAAGGAAGACGTTTACTGGGATAGGAACCTTTATTGCTCAATCCAGATTCAGACTAAGGCATATTATAATAATTGCCGCAAACTGTATGATAAAAGCATCAATGACATTGGTTGCAATGATCGCTGATGTTAATGAAGCTTCGGCTGTTCAGTGGTATGAGTATTGTAGGGACATATCCATAATAAAAATGATAAACTTATACAACCGTAGTACACACAAACAATATTGAAGCTGTGTGGTCGAGGCTAAGAGGGTTTTTGTTACCTTATAATGGTTACAGAGACCAACTATTATGGAGCCATATGGATGAGTTCCTCTACCTTATGCATTACGATTTTGGAACCTTTGAACCTTTTTTCTAACCTTGAAAAGATTTTGGACCATATAAAATAAGTGTGTCCACTTTAATTCTTTGGTTTTGTATAATATATTTTTACTCTTTGCTGACTGTTTATTGATTGGTTAACATTTCTCAAGGTCACTTAAGACTCATTCAAAGGTTATCCATAAATTATAGTCTCGCCATCTATTCTTTTATGTCCAGCTTGAGTACAATGGGTTTCAGTTATTCCGAGCAGTTCCAAGTTGTATCTCCTCATTTATGTAACTATTTGATTGATCCTCACGGTCATACACATTGTCTGGACACTTCATATGCCTACATTAATTGTTGCTCTGGTTGTTAAAAATAGCATCGACCTCATAACTTCCGAAGAATCTCGGCTTTCACCATGAAACTTCATAATTCTTCCTTCAACTTGGAGGGCAGAGTTTAAGTGGTTTAATTTGTTTAATTTTGGTTAGCGAATTTTAGCAATGTTTTCTACAGGATGGAATTGAGGATCCCACGCCCAGCCCTCCTCCTTTACTCGGTCTTGGGACCGACAGTAGCCTTAGAAGAGCTATAGGCGGAAAAGACAGGCTGAAAAGACATTAGAGAAGGATAGGACATATAATGCGGAAATCACTAAACTTCATCGTGAGGCAAGCGCTAACTTGAAATCCTGAAGGGAAACAGAAAAGAGGAAGACACTGCGTCGGGGATTGGAAACCGACATCAAAAGAATGAATAGCAACTGCAAACAACTGTAAAGGATTGTCGAGAACGGAGTAAGTTGGCGAACACTGGTGGGTGACCTATTCCTCTCCATGTGTTAACTAACAGGAGTAAGTAAGCATGCAAGTTATGCATTATTTCTGAAAATATAAGGGTAACCAACTACGTTTTCAACAATAAATTTAAAGGCTGATTATTGGTTTATGATATGATCAATTTATAGTTTTAGAAGAATGTTTACCACCTAAACGTGATGGAATACTAGACTTAGGTTGGTTTTAAAACCAATTATGTACCTGTTCTATATTCTTAATATAAATATTCAAATTACTCTTCAGCAGATATGTGTAACAAATTCATGTTGGCCGATAACATCCATCAATGTGTTATATAAATCATTGATTAGTAATAACTTTCCCTATCAAACAAAGAATTTAATTTTACAGACTTTATCCTGTTTAAAGTTCTGTCATAAAAGCAAATTATTTTGATTCTCCATTATATTGTACAAATGATTTTATTAGTGAATAATAATTAGACGAAATGTGCGTCCTGGATTCCACTGCTAGCCACTATCCATCTTTACTTACCACGCTTGTGAATTTAGGCTATATCGAGGCGATATACACATATGCCAATTAGAGACTGACCAGTCGCAGTCCTAAAACATCAATGGGAAGATTCAAACAAACAATACTAAGTGAATAATTAGTTTTGTTTAATGTGATCTTTATGCTTGGGGTTATTGGATAATTTTTTTAAACTGAATGAATTTTTCCGAATACCTAATGACTAATCTCAGTCTCGTTTCTTTTTTTTAAACAAAAATCTGTGGTTATCTTTCCATTTCATTTAGGCGAAATTACAGTGTTTTACCAGCATAATTCATTTATGAAATTCTCCATATACATTGATTGATATGAGACGGAAAATGTATTATGACCTTTAGTCACTAGTAACTGATTAAAATTATTATTATTAGCCCTATTCAATACCATATTTTGGTTACATAATAGAATTCTCAGCACAAAATACTTCAACAAGTTTCCGTTCTTTATTTCTTAATCGATATTGACGATAAATATTGAGTGACCACCGATTAGATATTAACATTTCAGAAGTCGACATCTGAATAATATTCATTCTTTTCAATGCATATTGTTAGCTATCACGATGTCTCCGATTGTAAATTTTTGTAACTTGTACAATGAAAGGTCGTAAACATTTTACAAACACAGCTGAATAGGTTATGTAATTCATTGACAAACAGACAAGGAAACAGATAACTTATTGAAATATCTAGATTGTTAGAACAGGTAGTCCAGATATTCAAGAAGGTCGTCTTTTCATTCTCCATTGATCTTGGAGAATGGAATACAATGGAACAGTACTCCCTCGAATCTACGGCAGGCCGAATATACACAAACCAAACATCCCACTATGTCCAATTGTAGCACTACCGGGAACGCCAACGTACAATTTGTCAAAAGAAATCTCACGAATACTGAAACATTTAGTGGATTCGTCGAAGCATTCCATCAAATTCGCCACACAGTTCCTTGATCAGATTAAGAACATTCAAATCAACGAAGAGCTGATGATATCCTTCGACGTAACAGCGCTATTCACATCAATTTAACCAAGCATGGCAAAAGAAACTCTATCCTTGCTTCTAACCAACGACGAAAATCTCGCGAAATACACGAAGCTTTAAAGTCAAAGTCTACTAGAACTCATAGATTTATGCCTAACAACATATTTCCAATTCAACAACAAAATCTACAAACAAACAAAAGAGACACCTATGGGATCACCAATATCAGGATTTGTCGCAGGAGCAGTAATGCAGAGGCTAGAAACCGCGATCTTACCAGTGATCTAGCCCGAAATTTGGGTTCATCATGTAGCAGGTCGCCTTATTCAATAAATCAGTATTTTAATTTTACTGTCATTCACATTAAACCTTGAAAACGTATTATCTAGTCAGATTGTTATACATAATCAATTTTTCTTTTCAGAACTTTAGTTAAACACATTGTAAAACCATAATAATTTTTATTAATTGTTAGATCATTGAACAAAACCTTAGTATAGTATCTACCACAAAATTGTTGTGATTAATTTGAGAAATTGATTGGGATAATTCGAAATGTCAGATAAGTATATATATCTCTTTACGTATTGATATTTAATGGTTACTATTGAAGTGTTCAAAAGAATCTTTAAGTGTTGAATGAACATTTTACTTTCAATAATCGAACAATTTCATCAGTAATAATGTTTGTTGTACTGGAGACTATCCTATTCATCTGTCAGTCAGTTTCTAAAATAACATTTGAATGTCCAGAAATCACGCTTACAAATATATAAAATAAACAAAGGTTTTGAAGAAATCTAACAGCCAAAATCATTGTTACAAGGAACTAATAATTAAATGTTAAAAAGCAAATAGAAGATGATCAGTAGGAAGTTAATGATCCAAAGGAAGTAATGAAACTGGTAATGTGAAGAATTAATAAACATGCTGGACAAAATGTTGACAGTTTAGACAATTTACGAGGATGATTATTTTTCTGAAGTTGCTTAGATTTTTTCTCTATAAAACTTAATACACAAAGTTATCTGAGGAATGAGACTATTAAAATACTGCTTAACATTTTAAGATTTATGGATTTCTCTTGAAATGTAATTTGTTTAACTCAAATAAAGTATAATTTTTCACCAAGCGAAATTATTTACTTCCTTACTTACTTACGCCTGTTACTACCAATGAACCACAGGCCGCCGACCAGAATTCTCCAACCCATTTTCTCCTAGGCCTTCCTTTATACTTCTATTCAATTGTTATTCATTCTTCTCATGTCTATCACCATTTATCAGCGTAATGTATTATTTGGTTTTCCTCTTCTCCTTTAGCCTTGACGACTCCATGTGAGGACTTGTCTTGTGATGCAGTTGTGTGCTTTCTTCAATGTATGTCCTATACACTTCCAGCGCTTCTTACTCATCTCATACTAGGCTGGATGGAATCTGGTTTGTTATCTCCCACAATAGGTTGTTGCTGGTAGTGTATGGCCAACGAATCCGAAGTATTTTGTGTAGACAACTGTTGATAAACACTTGTATCTTTTGGATGATGGTTTTCGTATTTCTCCAAGTTTCCGCCCCATATTTGTATTGAAAATTCTGATGTTGGTGTTGGTTGACAATTATTTTAAGTTCCGGATTTTCTTCAATAGTAGATTTGCTGCTCTTGCTTTGTTGATCCGCGTCTGCACACCTGCATCAGATCTACCGTGTTTATTGATGATGCTGACCACATATGTAAAGGTTTTCACATCCTCAAAAGCTTCTCCGTCAAGTGTGAGTCGATTGATGCATGTTGTGTTGTATCGCGGATCTTGCTTTCCATTTGTTTATATTGAGACCTACTGCTGCTGAGGCTGCTGCTAAACTGATTGTCGTCTCCTTCTTTTTTTGTTGCATATGTGATAGAATAGTCAGATCATCTGTGTACTCTAGATCATCCAGCTGCATCCTAGCTGTCCACTATATCCCGTGCTTTCCCCCAGATGTTGATGTCTTCATAATCCAGTCGATCCGCAGGACAAAGAGAAAGAATGAGAGTAAGCACCCTTGCCTGACACAGGTTTTTACTTCGAACTAGTCAGTGAGCTGTCCTCCAAGCATGATTTTGCAGTTTATTCCATCATAGGAATTCCGTATGACATTGACTATCTTCTCAGGCACGCCGTAGTGTCAAAGAAGCCTCCATAGTGTTGTCCTGTCAGTGAAGTTGATGTAGAGTGATTGTCCTATAATCCCATGCAATTGTTTGTAGTTGCTATTCATTCATTTAATATCTGGTTCTAATTTCCAACTCAGTCTGTTCTTTGATCTTTCTCTTTTCTGTTTGCCTTCAGGATTCCAAGCTAATTAGATTATACCACCAAAGTTAAATATCACAAAAAATTGTTGGAAATTTATTGCTGAAGAGATTTGATGAAAAAAGTGTAATAAAACAACAAATTTATTTTCCAAAAATATCCTTCAATGCCAAACATCAACGAAACATTCCTAAGATAAGATTCATGAATGTTTCGGTGAAGAAAAAACATTTGAAACCTTTCAATATTGGAATTTTGTTCTATTCCAAAATGTCAATATTTTCCTCACCATTCCTGAAGATACATTTTTGATATAAAATCAATTAATACCATCGACTTTTAACGCCTGTCATTAGAATATGAAATGGATCATTAGTAATAGGTGTAAACAATTCAAATTTAGATAATCATTTTATGAAGTCACGTAATATTGATAAACAAGTAAAATAGAGGAAACTGAGTTGTCGTATTAACTAGATCAATGCAAGATCAATGCAAAAATATTGAACTGTAGTAATGTTTGTTGCTAATATACTTGAAAAGATTAGATGAAATATATAAAAGAAAAATACAGTCACGTAGCTGTAAAACTTTGCAAAGTTTTGTATGGATACATGACTAGACTTGTTCTTCATAGATGTTTCATAAATCTTTTCTAAACATAAGCATATATTGAGAGGTTAGTAAAGTTAACTTCATCACATATTTAGCGACCGATATCAGTGTCATCATCATTAACATCAGAACTGATCTTGATTAAGTAAGAACTGAAAAATAAGAAGCACTGGATGGTAGTAGTATTCTATTATGAGATTCTTAAGCAAAGTGAATCGGCAACCTGATAGGAATTCGAACTTAAGTTATTTTGTCTCGCTGAGAAAGCTCAACCTCTAAACCACTGATCCAGTATCCAACGGTTTACATGCTTAGCTTCAATCAATTTATAATATCGCGGAACCATTTGCCGATATACCTTATGGTTAACTGCCTTACACTCAAAGAGGTTGAACTTTGCTTATCACGGCTTCTTACCAGAATATATTATGGAAGATTCTACTTGTAAAGTTTCATGAAAAGCAATTAGTATCTCTGAAGCAACAGAATAACGAAATATCAGGTTTATGCAGAAATATTTAGAAGATATATGTTGCTGATTAACAGTTTTTTCGGTAAAAGTTTCATCTCACAAGATTTCAATATAATCTTAATTTAATCTTAACTGTATATTACAGTATAGTAAGGTATAACTAATGTCACGTTGAAACGGCCCACTGAAATATGATTAAGATTTCAAAAACTGAAGAGATCTACCTATGGTTCAAAGGTGAACAAATAAATAGTAAATAATAATAAAAAATTTGATATAGACATGATGTATGAATTGATTATAGAGTTCATTTAATGTTGGATATCGTGGCCTAAGTACAAGTATTTACAAAATATTACCCCATGGAATATGACCAGTTAACGATTTTGCTAAAAATAAATTACGATAATTCCATCCATCAATTTTGCTACTGATAGTAGATGGTTCTCAAATCACTATTATATCATTACTTATTATTAACAAAAGAAGAATAAGGTGTTTGTTAGTATCTTAGTATGGAATTTTAAAGTACTACACATAAATACTATTAAATGAAATAATATGACGAGCAGTCAGTAACATTGTCAACGTTTACAGAATTAAAGTTAATAACTTGAACGATTTATAAAAATTAGCTCAAATGAAAGATTACTTTCTTCGCAGATTACAATTTAATAGGATCCAATTGAAGAACATCTGGAACTGTCAACCAACACCAAAGTCAGAATTTTCAATACAAATATAAAAACAGTTCTACTGTAGGAGGTAGAAACTTGGAGAACTACGAAGACCGCCATCCAGAAGATACAAGTGTTTATTAACAGACTGTGGAGCAACTTTGTGTATTGAGTGAAGTTAAACAATCCAACACAGTTGGTATACCGGCTCAATAGTCCAGAGATTAAGCGTTCTAGCGCGAGACCGATAAGTCCTGGAACGAAATGACCGTTCAGTGCTTCCAGGTTTTTCATGGTGGTCTAGCTTCAAATGACTCATGAATTCAACTATTCATAATTTATTTACTATAGTTTTCAAATAAAAGAAATCAAGTTCAATGAAGTTTGCAACGATATATTTACGTTGGAATTATTGTATAAATGGTTTCTCAATCTGTCTCAGTAAAAATACACTATAGTTTGCATGTTAATATATTACAGTATTATAACGTTCTGATGAGAATAAATTATGCTGAGGAGTCCCACAATAGGACAAAACGGCCGTCCAGTTCTTCCAGGTTTTCAATGGTGGTCTAGCTTCAATTGACTCATGATTTCAACTATGAAAATACTGAAATCTCCACAAAACCCCTTCTGAAAAATATCAAAGATGATTGTTCACTTATTGGATAGAATAAATATGAATAAAAAGAGAATAGTTTACATTAACAATCCCTAAAAGTCGAAAGGGTGATAAACTAAGATACTGGCCCATGTCAATTTTATGCACAAATATCATGTTGAATTGATGAACTGAAAATTTTACAATATTTAAATGGACTAGAAAAATTAGACGTCTCTGGGTAGTGTTTCTTCTCCCAATAATGAAAGCTTTTATTTACTTAACTTATCATGAAGTGAGTTCATTTCTATAATTGTTATTCTCAGTTTGTATATGATAACAGTTGTTTATTCAATTTCTCATCCATTTAACATTTTAAGTATCAGTACTTTCACTGTTTAACATTAATCATTTTTATCAGGCTGCTTTTATGAAATGTTATTGGTTGTGTAAACATCATCTGACCTTATAATTGATTTGAGAAGAAGATATATCGCCAAGTTTTAAAAAACAATTTTAAAGGACAGAGCTTTGATTTTCTAGTGAGAAACATGGCTAGATTTGGTAAATGTTAAAGTTTCTGCTAGGCATTTTATACAAATGTGTATTTTAAAATTGTGTATAATTTATCAAGACCTGACTTATTTGGTTAGTCGGTAATGTTGCTCTGTAACTTATGAATAAACAGACGGACCTTTGTTGGCTTTTGACGATGTCAAGATATTCTGAACCTCATATTTTCTGAGGAAACCAATGAGATGGAAATCGTAAGACAACATGTTATCTTACAAATGTCTTCATATTCCTATCGTTTGTGATCAGAAAAAAATGGCTTAAGGCAACATAACTGACGATACTGAATGAAAAATAATTAGATATACAGATTAAATAAGGCTTTACTTTTCATACTTGATGTGCTTAGAAAAAACTATGGAGTATTAAGGCTGTGATTGGATCGAACCACCACCAATATATATATATATATATATATATATACTGACTGTAATGAACAGCTAAGACCTTTATTGATATTTGTTCTCTATGAACATGAGTTTCGAGTTTTAACAGGATTTACAACACAGCCTGTATAACAAGTCAAAAGTTTTAGTAGAATGCTGCTGTTGGTATTCACTTCTAATCGGGATCAAAATATGATGGCCATTGATGTAACGCTACAATAATTTACAGGATGCACATTTGCCAACAACAGACTGATCAATTGCAGTCCTAAATAACAATGGGAAGATATAAGTAAACAACACCAAGTGAATTTAATAATTTACTTCATTTCAGAATTACTTATGCAACTGACAATTTTTAATGTCTTTGGACTTTCAAAAAGTTGTTTAAATGGACAAAAAAGAAATTAAAATCCCCCACATATACTGAATATCTGTTTTTAGTGTGACCCATGATTCGGTTGTGAAGCAGGAATACTAGAAGTAAATAAGTAAATATCTACTCAAGACAATGTTCATTGAAGAAAATTTGAAAGAGAAATGCAAATAAACTGCAAGGAACTGGTGTCTATGTTCAAGTTCTTTTAAGGAGTTCTAAAAGGGACTAGACCAAAGTGTGATAGTCTTCAAAATCCGAGGTATTTCGTGAAGTCACTAAAACTATCTATATGAGTAGTATTTATTGTGGATTTAAATGTGGAAATCATTTAAAGTCAGTTAATAAGGATCATCATTCTTAGGTGTTCATTTTTCTCCCTAATTACCAAAATGCATGTTTTTAAATTTTACGTGGTTTAATTTTGACTCTGTGACTCGAATATCATAACTCAGCTTCATAGAGTTATAAGCCGACAACTAGTATCATTAAGCAATGATAAAGCACTGGTTCCTTTAGAGAATACTTACAGAATAAATTCTTTAATAAATAACGCTCATAAGTGGCTTTCACGTGGCATATGTTCTGAAATACAATGATTTAGCTTTTAAAAGAATATTTTAAAATAATTGATTAACTAGATTTTTATGATAAAAACATAATAAAAACAGTTAATACCATTTATTCACTTCTTTTCATTCACTTAGTTACCAACCTTATAACAAGATCGACACCAAACAAAGACTGGGAATGATTAATTGTCCCCAAATGCCCTGGTATGGCCAAGGGTGGGGGGAGTCAGTTCTCCCTCTCGAAATGCTTTCACATGACCACGCGTATACAGCCACTTCCAGGGAAGTCCTGTTCGCCTCCTTCTCGTGGAGGGGTTGTTGTTTGACCAATTGAGAGGACGAAAAGCGAATGTCCAGTGCTTTAACCTGGTTGGTGGATATTCAAGATTCAACTAGGGGAGTTGGAAAACCCTGATTCCAAACCAATGGTGCACATGGACTTCAGTATCCTGAGGGAACAAATGGAGTATGAACCAATTATTGATCACCGGCGATCATTAGACTTTATCTCCTATAACGTTGCTCCGCTGCCTTGTGGACCAGAACTTTAGGTCGAAGGCTCCAGATGTAGCCGCCTAAGAAAACCATCTGCTTTGGTTTAGGCACCCGGGCAGTATCGCAGCCCACAAACAAATAAAGTGATTTGTGTGGGGCATATGTATGCGGTGCATCTTTGTACCACTATTTATATGTTCAAAAGAATAAATTAACAGCAAACTTAATTGCTTTTTAGTTGTTTTATTTTCGTAATTATATTAAAATTGTACCGAGAACTAATTATGGAATATGAATCAATTTTTGAATAAACACAATTGTCAGTTGTGTATAAGAAAAACAAACAGTTGATTTCTATAATCTTAATAATTATTGTTATTATTCAACTTTGAATGACAGAATGTTATTCTAACAGATTGTTCCGAAATTTAAAAGTAGTTTATTAGATGTATTTGTGTACAGGGTAAGAAAAAAAAGGAAAGTGAATTAACAGATTACTCTAATGTAAAACTATATTTATTATGCAACAAATTTTGCATTGATAAGTTTAATACACTTATTATTCGTAAGAAAATGAATAGTTACATAGATTAGATGGTGGTTAGAGGTAGTCAATAGGAAGCCCTGGACCTAGATCTCGTGCTACTTGGTGCTCCTCAGCAAGGTGTACCTGTAATCTTGAGGGAAGTGGTGCTCCCTGGCAGATTCGATCCCATGTCACTTAACTTCACAGTCAGAGACATTAGTAATGAGCTATTCGGGCAGCGACTGACCTGCAGTAGAACTGAGATGTATTTACAATTGATTGCCATGTATGGCAGTTCCTTCTTAATTTAGATCGAATCCTATAGAACAAGTTTATTTATCATAATTGTTGTTAAATGATTTCCATATTTATTTAAATCTAAATAAACGATTATATTTTCAATGATTTACTTTTATTCTAATTTCTTAAAGGAAAATAATCGAAAGAATCACCTGAAAAAGTAGCACGTTATGTCTAGTATCACTGAAACCCTTTATTTTGAAAGTGAAATCTTAAGATAGAATCGGATTACTCGAACAACACATATTCACCATATAAGAATATATGACACTTCAACTAACTCAAATGAGTCAGATTTTATTGTTCTTATAATATCACGACTGAGAAAATTGACTACGTACAGAGGTGATAGTATTAATGGAAAACTGTGACGTCATAAGCTATACTCAATTATATCAAATTATCTACTAACTGAACTATTCATCAACACTAAGTTACTACCATACATTAATCATAGGAATGTTAACTTTTGTTTCAGAATTACGATTATGGTTTTGTTATACATTTTTCTGTCATGCTTAAAGTTTAGATATATAAAGATCACGTTGTAGATGTTTGGTATAGTTATACACATCAAACTACCCAACTTAATATGGTAATAATTCAATGAATACCGCCTACAGTAGGGCATATATAGTGAATTTAAAAAAGAATGCAAACGTAACTGGCACTTCTTACGAGAGGTTTTTAACGGACAATATATCGAATAAAAAATGAAAACAGAATGTTTATTATTGATTGTCTTTTTTATCTAATTCATGTCTAATACATTTGATCAATATAACTTACTCACGTTGCCTGGTTGAAAAAATGTTTAATTAGCAAATAAATCCTAGGTTCAAGTCCCACATGCGGAATCGTGAATGCGCACCTCTGAGTAGTTCCATACTTGGACAAAATGGCCTTCTACTGCTTTTAGGTTCTTAATAGGGATCTAATATTGATCGGTTCATGATCTCAAAAAAACAAATGAATATTATTTCCCATTTAAATCATTTAATGCAGTTAGTTCCCTTTATGAATTTAAATAAAGACAGAGCAAATATTGATGCAGAATAGTATGAATTCATCATATTTCGTGGTTTCTCATCAGCTGCTTACAACCAAATATGCACTAGAGTTTTAGCATTGGGGTAATAAATAGGATGGAACGACTGACATAAGTGAATGTAAAGGATTGGAATAACAAAAGTCATCAATGATAACAATATATATATATATATATGGGCAAGGAAATGTCAGAGGTTATTAGGTATTGGAATGAAGGGTGGCGTAATAGTTGAGTGGAGTTTCCCACACCGTTGTCAGTTTAGCTTCTGGGTAGGTCGCTTTCAACGCTTTCAACATGCTTCCTATACCTACGTTTCAAAGG
>NC_031495.1:57186126-57191872 GCF_000237925.1 Schistosoma mansoni
TGGCCGACACATTTATGGGGAACCTCGAACAGAAGAAGCTTAAGCATGCTATCGATAGTACCACACTATACTGCAGATACATGGATGACACCTTTCTTGTTTGCGACAATCATAAACACTCCATCAATCTGCTCAGTTTGTTTAATAAAGCACACAAGGATATAGAATTTACGATGGAACATGAAGACGAAGATAAATTCCATTTCCTAGATATTGGAATTAGACGAACACCAGCGGGTACATTACAAAGATATGTTCATCACAAAAACACTTGGAGTGGACTGTATCTCAATTACTACAGTTTCTGTCCGATGAGTTACAAAAAGGGTATTGTACGAACCCTTTTCGACCGCGCACGCAAAATCTGCTCCAATGAGTGTCTTGAGGAAGAAATAGCTTTAATCACCAAATGCCTACGTGAAAATGCATATCCAGAGAAATTCATCCACAAATATGCAAACACCAACCGTCGAATAAAATATGATCGAGTTGAAAAGAAAACATGCTTCCTATACCTACGTTTCAAAGGAGACGAAATCGCTGGAATAATTAACCACCGACTTAATTCCGCGTTGAAAGCGACCTACCCAGCAGCTAAACTGACAACAGTGTGGGAAACAAACTGCTCACTCAAACAAACTAAAATCGACAAGTCCTCTTTTCTCAGTAGCTCCAACTGCATTTACCAATTTACATGTACGTGCCGAAGCACATACATTGGAAGAACCGAGAGAAGAGTGCATGTCCGCATTTCTGAGCATGTTCCCAAGAAACTGAGGCTGCAAGGCTCCAGGGCTCTCAACAGTGCGATAGCTCGGCATTTACTCGACACCGGGCACAGCATTGACATTTCTCATGCCTTTAAAATCATTAGTAAACAAAGAAGTACAACTGCTCTCCGGTTTGCTGAAGCAATCGCGATAAAAAAACTCAAACCGGATCTGTGTACTCAAGAAGAGACAGTGGTAAACTTATTACTATCCTGGTAATCCGTTTTTTTTTGTTGTTTTGTTTTTTTGTTTGTTTCAGTTTTGTTGTTATTAGTTTAATTTTGGTTAATATTCAGTTTTTATTATATTCCCCTTCCCTTACCCAATTCTTAAACCACCCTTTCTCTCACACATTTCCGCTCATTTGTCTCTCCTAATTATATGAACTATCCAAATTTTATTCAATTATTACGTAACCCACCCTAATTGTTTTCAACTACTTCTAAAAAAGTAATCAATTATTACGTAACCTACCCTAATTGTTTTAATTACCTCTAAAATAATCACATTTTTGATCTTATCTGTCTTTGAACTCCACTCAACTATTACGCCACCCTTCATTCCAATACCTAATAACCTCTGACATTTCCTTGCCCATATATATATATATATATTGTTATCATTGATGACTTTTATTATTCCAATCCTTTACATTCACTTATGTCAGTCGTTCCATCCTATTTATTACCCCAATGCTAAAACTCTAGTGCATATTTGGTTGTAAGCAGCTGATGAGAAACCACGAAATATGATGAATTCATACTATTCTGCATCAATATTTGTTCTGTCTTTATTTAGATCATTTAAAGATATCATTGACATCATGAAGTAATCAATGTTACTAATTGCTAATCCCATTTTTAAACTAACATGTAAATGTGAACATCATGCTTCTATAGTCTAAATTCAGTTGAAAGACTCTAGCTCATTGTATTGATTGCAAATTTCATCAACGTTCTACATTTCTATGAACCAATGAATAATGTCGGAAGATTATAATCAATTAATTCGTACGACTATAAATACTTTCTTTTCTCCTTGTTACAAGTTCATACTACTGACAGGATTGTTACGAGAAACAAGTGCCGTACTAATTAAGGTCTTAGTAACCTTCTTCCTCCGAGAGTCGCTTGGGAATTTTCACGTTTCTCAATATCAATGGTGATAGACGAAAATTTTTTGTTGCTAATCTTTAGCGTCGTGTTTAGACTGAGTCCCTTAGGACTAGAAGAATAATTAACTCTTACAAATATTCTATAAGTTAAAGCCGAATTGTTCTGTATATACACTAAGATAAAGTTATTATCTCCGAAGTACAACAATTCATTATCATGTCATTAGATATTCTAATTTTTAAATTAAGAATCCCATCATTTTTTATCAATTTGGCGAGGTATTCTAGAACATAGTCAAATATGAGAGAATAGTTGTTTAGTATAACATAGTATAACTAAAGCTAAGTCTTTCTTACTTTGTTTCTAGACTTACTACTGGTAGTAACATGGAAGACTTTTTTGACAACTGCAATATAATAATTAACGCAAGTAAATGATCGTTTGCGTCAGCGACTCACGATTAAAGTTTTCACTTTATTTCTAAATTGCGTTGTTGAGTATAAGTGTGTTGTAGAGGTAATATGTTTAACAAAGCTTAAACATCATTTCAGTAGACTAAAATTTAATATCATTATCTGCTAAAATATATTGAATTAATATCGCCTTTCTCTCCTTCAGTGATTATTTGAAATAATTACAATGGGAAATGCTTCACAGAACATATGCATTGTGAATCACATTACTGGGCACTAAGAAATATCATCAAACATTACTTACTTACTTATCTACGCCTGTTAACCCGAATAGAGCATAGGCCGCCAACCAGCATTCTCCAACCCACTCTCTCCTAGGCCTTCCTTTATACTTCTATCCAATCGCTGTTCATTGTTCTCATGTCTGTCTCCATTTCTCGGAGTAATGTGTTCTTCAGTCTTCCGCTTTTCCTTTGGTCTTCAGGATTCCATGTGAGGGCTTGCCTTGTGACGCAGTTCGGTGGTTTCTTCAATGTGAGTCCACTTTCTGCGCTTCTTCCTCATTTCTTCCTTCACTGGATAGAATCTGGTTTGTTCTCTCCCACAGTAGGTTGTTGCTGATAGTGTCTGACCAAGGGATCCGAAGTATCTTGCGTAGACGTCTGTTAATCAACACTTGTATCTTCTGGTTGATGGCTTTCATAGTTCTCCACGTCTCCGCCTCATACAGTAGAACTGTTTCGATATTTGTATTGAAAATTCTGATGTTGGTGTTGGTTGACAATTGTTTTGAGTTCCAGATGTTCTTCAGTTGTAAATATACTGCTCTCCTTTTGCCTATCCGCGTCTTCACATCTGCATCAGATCCACCGTGTTCATCAATGATGTGGCTCAGATATATAGAGGTTTTCACATCCTCAAAAGTTTCCCCATCAAATGTGATTTGATTGGTGCATGCTGTATTGTATCAGAGAATCTTGTGTTCATTGAAACCTATTGCTGCTGAGGCTTCTGCTACACTGGTCGTCTTCTCTGAATCAAAGAACTTCAGATTGCAAATGGAATAGAAAAGAATATATTTAGCTTTTGTTCGGCAAGTAAGAAAAATACTATTTTTAGGAGTAATTTGATGACAATGATGAGGATTATATTAGAAACCAATAAATAATACGCTTTAGCATGTCAGTAATAATCGATGATCCAGATATTTGAAAAAATTCATATTGTGATATAGAACAAGATATATAAGCGAACAATATTGTTTCCTATTAGATCCTCATTAGGCTTTATTGTAATATACAGTGATATTTTTGCATATACGAAATTATTAAACCAATCAAGACAGTTTATGAGTTAATGTTAACAGTGGCATAGATTACATAACTAAACATAATAAGTGAAAAGTACACATTAGTAGTGTGATGACAGGTGTAATAGTTGTGATAAGAATAATAAAGGCTTGAATCAATGTTACATAATGGGAAATAGGCCAATGATTAGAAAAATATATAGACACTAAAATAACATTCATAAAAATTCTAAGATTACGTAACGAATGTTCAGATAATTGGACCGTGAAACGTATATTTAAGGAAAAAAAGTGGTAAGAGGGGATGAAGAAAAATAAATGAAGAAAGAGTATGGAAAATAAAGTCAGTTATGAAGGCCAAGGGTGTTACAAATTTCTTATGAACACAAAGACTTGGATTGTTAGCTCGAATTCCTATGGCTTCTGATATATGTAAGAGTCGAGATGGAACCCCATAAAGAAAACTAGTAGGAATCCGATAAATAACTTTAAATGACTTATTTCTGTCTACTGTATGACCGCTATCGATCGAGTATGAAAGAACCGAGCTGGATATCGTCTTGACAGTACGTTTTCCTAATCACGAAGGGAGGTATTCACTAACTCTTTGGTTCTATTGCCTGGTAGTGTGCCCAATATAGCTTTCTCCACAGGAGCAGCTGAATTCATTGATACACATAGAAGTTGCATAACCAGGTAATTTATTCTTTAGTTGAGGAATCACCAAAGACCGGGTTGAGTACGATAGACAGAGGTCAGTTGCATTAAACGTTCTCTTCACTGCTCTAGTCAGTCTATCCCGTAGTACATCATCAGCTAAATCGCCGTTGAATTGCAGCTTCAGGAATAAATATAACACATCAGACTTTATATCATTATTTTACGTAGCATCCTTGGAAGTATATTAGAAAGTGGGTTACACCCAAACAATAGAAAAATAGTGTACAGAAAATCGAATGAATGTAATGGATTTGATAAAAATCTTGATTAATGAATAGTTACTGTAAAATTACTATGATAAAATTTCTTTCAGTCATTAATACAATTGATAAAAACTCATGATAAATAATTATTTATATAATCAGCTCAGCTGACATTATCTCATAGAAAAGAGTGTGAAATAGTAATGTCTATGCCATAATTTAGATAGTATAGTATATTACATAGTATGTCCAACATTATGGTTAATCTATAAATATATACCATTCTAGTGATAATGTAGTGTGTGCCACTGATGTCGACAGACATAAGTTGTATAGTTCATCATTCCAAAGTGAAATGCATGGAGACCGAAGGTTAAGAAGATCAAAGGAAAGAGAACGAGAACAGAGAATGATTAGTATGAAAACGAAAGAACAATAAAGTCTGAGACGATTGATTGATATTTTGCAGAAAGAACAATCGACTTTGAGACAAGTGATTCACATTTTACAAACAAGCAATTTACTGTATAGTCTTCATATTTTACTGAGAGGTTCTGTAAATTTATGTTGAATTTCATTGGATTGTCCCCACTTGCGTTCTAGTTCACTATAATAATTTTAATGAGATTTTAATATTCATCTAGTCAATGAAAAACATTTGAATGTATTGTGAATAGATTTCAAATGTTAACGAACTTATATCAGCTTTATATAGAATCTTCTTATTTTAAATCATTTCCTGTTTGATTATTCAACAACTTCAATGAACACTATATGAAGGAATATTCATTTTCAAAAGAATCTTGGTATTCTAAGTTATCTGAAATGGAAAAGCAATTTACAATAACTTTCTTTTGAGAAAAAAAAAACACCAAGTCTAAATCCAGTTCGTATTATTTGGTCAAATCTTCCTATTGATGTCTAGGACTGCAATTGATCAATCTCTTATTGGCATATGTGCATACTGTGCGTATTGCCTCGATATAGACTTAATTCACAAACATTATAAGCAAAGATGGATAGTGGCTAGCGGTGGGATCAGGGACGCACGTTTCGTCGTATTTGGGACTCGTCAGCTGAATATACCTGCATCTCAGAGTTGACTTTCACTCTGGGACTCAAACCCAGTACCGTTCGCTTCAAACGCCATCGCGTTATCCACTTAGCTAGTGGCTGTCAGGACTCAGTAGCTAATTGGATAACGTGATGGCGTTTG
>NC_031495.1:57192072-57239659 GCF_000237925.1 Schistosoma mansoni
ACTTCAGCTGTTCAGTGGTATGAGTATTGTAGGGACATATCCATAATAAATATGATAAACTTACACAACCAGAGTACACACAAACAATATTGAAGTTATGTGGTCGAGGCTTATAGAGTTTTTGTCACCCTGTTATGGCTCCAGAGACTGATTATTACGGAGCCATATGTATGAGTTCCTCTACCTTATGCATTACGATCTTAGAACCATTGAAACTCTTTCTGACATTGAATAGTTTTGGATCATATAAAAGAAGTGTATCCTTTTTAATTCTTTGGTTTTATATAATATATTTTTACTCTATACTGACTGTTTAGCTAATATTTCTCAAGGTCACTTAAGATTCGTTCAAAGGTCGTCATCGTCCATAAATTATAGTCTCACCTTGAATTAATTTTAATCTCATTTAAATACTAATCCTTATTCTTCAAAATTTCATCAAAATTTATTAAACAAAACAATTAAGTCAGTTAATAATATTGACAATTGAAAATAATTTACAATATTTATGTATTTTTTTGTAATTTTTATTGGCAGACAAAATGATTCAATTTGAGGCTATCAGTGTAGAAATATTTTTTTTAATGTTAATGAGTTGACTACATTTCAAACGGTACATACTACTAATAATAATGGTATGTTTATTAGTTTTAACGCTTTATAATTTTTATTTAACTTAATAATTATCAGGAGTTTTGTGGAGATTTCAATATTTTCATAGTTGAAAGCATTAGTCAATTGAAGCGAAAATAGAGTATAACAGTAATTGGTCTGTGGTGCTGACTGAATATGAGGATAAAGAACAGCGAAATATGTTCCGATAAGCCGCAGTAAAGTAAATAGCGTCGATCAGCGATTAGTATATTCGAATTTACATGCCTGGATTTCATGTGGGATAAAAAATAATCCAGCCGTAGGATGATGACTGCATCAACGGTTGATATTCATTGCTGTACTGCTAATGATAATGATCATGAAATGCGAAGTCAGTGTACGTTGTCGTGTGCGTCGAGTTATCGTTAAATATGTATTAGTAGAATGACCAGAGGGACAGGATAGTGACTGCTGAGTCGAGATATGCGGAGTCGTATTCCTTTATGGTCATGCAGCCTAGCGTGGTTTGTGTAGTTAGAGGGATATGCGCTCAACCTCATTTGTTACGAAACCGTATAAAGGCATGATAAAAATACCAATACATATGATTATCGATGACGGCGAGTGAGACTGACTTGAATGTGACGAACAAGAGTGTATCTATGAGAGACTAGCTCTAAACTCTATGTTCTGGCGTACAGTGCAATGGGAATAGAATATTAATTGCAGTAATCGAATATTTTTGATGCGTAATAGATGATGCAGCATTCAGATTTACATGTCGATGAATAGATAATATGAACAAACTAGGGATCATCGTGAAACAAAAATTGAGGAAGTTCGGTTTTGGTTGTCGCTGAAAATATAGAAAACGACGATTGCTGCGTACCAATAAGATGAATGAACATTAGTTGTATCGAGAACATAAGTTCCTACTATCGGGAGTATAACTCCAAACTTATGTCTATGATAGTGTAATATTAAGCCGAAAATGACATGAAAAAAATTGGAACGAACTCACTTGAATCAGGAAAATTGTACGTCATTGGATAATAAAAATAATCCGGTGAGTTTCGAATATCATAACGTGTAATGTCCATATCATTATAATTTGTTCGATTAGTGATATGACTACGTATATGTCATAGTTTAATGTTAATACGAACAAAAATAATAATCCCACGTTAGATGAAGATATGACATTATTGTAATAATGAGCATATGATGATTATTCGGATCATAACGAAATATGTCGTTGGCGGTTCCATTTTTGATTTGTGTTCGCTCGTTGCGGTTGCCAATTATGTAGTGAGTTCGTACACAGAGGTTGTCGATTCTGGTCTGTGTTCGTTCGTCGAGGCATCCAATTCTGTTGCGTCGTGCTCGTTCGGCGAGGTGTCCAATTCTGTTGCGTCGTGCTCGTACGGCGAGGCAACCAATTATATTGCGTCGTGCTCGTTCGGCGAGGTATCCAATTCTGTAGCGTCGTGCTCGTACGGCGAGGTATCCAATTCTGTAGCGTCGTGCTCGTAGGGCGAGGCCTCCAATTCTGTAGTGCCGCGATTCGTTAATCGTTCGTTTCGATAATCTATATAATTCTAATCTTAACGGCGCGTAAAATCAGAAGACAAAGGATAGCAGCAACTACAGTTTATTGTCGAATAACTCAGGTCAGAAAGTTAGCAACACCTGAGCGAATAATAACGAGCGAGTGAGCGGCAAGCGAGTGAGCGAGGCGAAAGATGATGTGTATTGGAGATGGCTGGGAAGCCAACTCGAGAGCGAAGCGAAAACAATGCGTATTGGAGATTGGCTGTGAAGCCAACTCGATTTAAGCAAGCGTTAGTCAACATTTATAGTCAGGCAAAAATGAGTGACAGACATATGATGAATAAGATACGAAGTGTGTACACATATACGCTCATATAAAAAGTACTCAAGGTTAATAAGCAAATGATTAACAAGATCAAAAGATGACTCAATGTACAGGTGAATTGGCTTGGCCAGCAACTAGAATAAAGTATATGGGCCTATTATCATTGTTATTGTTATATCCCTTGGAGATTTATGAATGGTAACTTTGAGAACTATTTATGGATCAATATGATATGTATATTTCCTATTGTATAATAGTTAAGTAACTAAACTATTCATGTTCGTATTCCTCTTATCATAAGCTCTATTTTGGCTCATAGACTATTATTATAAGATTAACCATTCCTGAGTTATCTCCAGTCTATTGATTACTGTTCCCCCTATTCACAGACACATTTGGCCTAATCTTGTACAAATGTTATTTTTTATTTTATGGTATGATGTGGTCAGTTTGTTTGGTATATAAACCCAGTATGTTTGTGAATAATGATTCATATTTTAGAGGCTATTATTGGTGTTCTGGACTTAACTGGCTGGGCTAGGCAGAAAGCAGGACTGAAAAGTAATCAAGACTGCTCATTCGATTTTGTGCATCATATGGCGATCAAAAAATTCACTGTTCTCTAATAGGCGAGTCACTCGATGTAACAGTTATCACGTTATCCATAAAGCAAATTTTGATTAGGTTAAAATTTAGATTATGACGAAATTCTACAATGAACATGTCGCTCAACAGTTGAATTCATCTGTAAAAATCAGTAGAAAACTTGGATTTAATAGTTTTTAGCATTCAATTTGCTTAGCCTAGAACTAAAATGCCACTTGTTATGATCCATGTGAAAATGTGACTAAAAACCGTTTCTTTTTAATGAGTCATGTTTCTTTTGACAACAAAATGTACTCCTACTTGTATTGCAAATAGACTTTTTACTTTTATGACGAATATGTTGTAAGACCAATCATCTATATTTTCATTTTGTTTGAACAAATAGTCTCACAGTAATGATTGGCGTCCAACTGGTGACTATCAGTGGTTGAATGTGAAAACCATTCCTCTCAAAGTGATCATTTCGTTATCGAACAAACCTTCTCCTCTGTATCATAGAAAATTCAACTATGCTTGAAACTCAATCAATTTGAAAGTCCACAACTTGTAGTGTATCAGGTTTTAGTATAATAACATTTTAGATTGGGTGACTCTAATCGAATGGAATGAATCACATTCTATCAAATTTATTTTTGATGAATAAACTATTTTCTAAATATTCGAATGCATGAATAATATAGTTTATCGTGTTTAAATGTATTTGCTATCTACTTCCATTACCTTCCATTCTCATATTCAACTTGATAGTTCTGTATTTTGATTGAGTAAGGTAAATGATGTTAAGATATTGAAAGATGCAGACATTTAATATTAGATCTGGGACACTGAATTTTGAGTTGAATAGAAGCAAACGGTTTATTCGAAGCTAAGGTCATTTTCTTAATTCAAAATTTATTTATTAGGTTAATAATGACTTTGAGAATCTGAAAGATATAGTATAGCATTAATATCATCATGTAGGAACCCCTAGTCAGACTGAAGAATAATGCATCTTCCTTTCATCAGGAAAACTTCTGTAGTCTAAGAAACATTAGATAGTTGTAAAATATTTTTTTACGTTCACAGCAAGACCAAACGAATAAATGTGACCATTGACTTTTAAACGTAATGTGCTCACAGACAAGACTGAATTAATACTATAGAGTTACCACATGATCACGTTTAAGAGTAAGTGAAGTCAACGATTTCAAGATCCTTAATGCATAAATGATTTGTAACTTGAAAATATTACTTAGAAATATTCCTTATAATTTGTTGTATACATGTTTTGTCAAAAATAAATGCACCTAAAAAGTTACCTAAGACTCAGTTGATCTAAATGACATTGTTCCCGGGTTTTATAACATGGGGGAAATGAGGTTTCCCAGAAAATTTAAACTAATTATGATGTATTTTACTTGAAGGTGATTAGTTCTTTTGTTAGCTTAGTTTATTTTAGCAGCAGTATCTTATTTACTCTTTGATACAGTATAAAAATGTCAGTAATTAGTATATCATTTCATATGAACATTCGATTTTAAAAATGTTGAATCAGCTGTGAAGTTGAATATTTATTTAAAATAGAATGCTTGATGATTTATGATAGATGGTAAGTACTAATAATCAGAGTGTCAGTATGAAATCCCTGATCTGAAATTTATTATAGATTTACATAGACAGTTTTATATCAAATATACAATGTGACCTGATCATTTTAATTTAAGTACCCGGAAAACACAAAAGTTTACAGTAAAGGATATACTGATATCTTTTGTGTTCAAAAAAATTAGTAACAGTTATTACTTAAGATTTAATTAGACCTCAAGATGATCAGTTATGTCAAGTGTACGGTTTTTGAAGACTTGACAAATAAGACAATATGTCAGAAAACTAACAAATGTTACATCTAGAGTATAATTTATATAATTAGTGGAGAATTCCCCACTCAACTTAGCTATACTGATTGTTTTGAGAAGGATAGTTGCTACAACAATGCGATCTTCATAGATTTCTTTTTGGCTTACACTGAAATTTCTACTTGTTTTGTAAACACTGTCTTCAAGTGATTAAATGTTTGTGAGCAACATAATTACTTCACATACTCAAAAAGATATAGAATGATATATTTTAGTCACGCATTTTTTAAAATAAATGAAGCCAGTATCAGTAGTGGAACTTGGAATGAATTCTATGCTCTCTAACTGTTATCTTTGAGATAAATTCATCGGATTACAATTCGAAACTAATCTAGCCTAACCACATCAGTAGTGAAACATCAAATCTTCTACATAGTTGTATAATTACCTTGAGAGATTGTAAATTGTGCAGATTATTACTCTATAGTTTGGAAATAATTATCTAGCTAGACCTGAATGATCTTGTTTTTAGTATATGTGGTACTGAATATGCTCATTTTGAGAAACTCCTACACTGTAAAAGCACAAATCTCCAATGTTTATTGTTATTCTGTAATAAAGATATACTCAGCTATATTATTCTTCTTTCCCATTAAGTCACTTGTAAATCTATTTACAAAAAAGAAACGTCTCAACGTTTTCATAATGAGATTTCCCGAACCTTTGTTTTTTAAAATATAAAGCTGCTTTTAAATCTACAAAACATGATAACCTAATCAGTCGTTAGTTCACTGATTAACAAATTTATTTTTATATAGGAACTTTCGTCTTAATTAGAGCAAATAGTTTCACAGAATTTGGGCACCAAGTTGATGTAAGACAATAAATAAGAATAATATCATTGTAAAATCTCAGCGAATGAATTGTATGTTTTCACCACTTACATATATATACAATATGTTATCTTAACACATTTCATTTCACATCACAAATCTTTTACACACTAATACATCTACCTAGTTTAAATATTTTTGACGCTGATTGGATGACCTATTCAGTGTACAATGAACTAAAGAAACATGTACTAACTATTTATATTCGATAATTTTGATGTTTGATTATATTTCCTTGAAAACGTTTGGACCAGATTGCCAGGCAAAACGTTGGATTTACTTCAAATTCATTCGCTGAGATTTTACAAATATATATTATTCTATAGAGTTGAGATCATGAGTCAATTGAAGCTAGACCACCATGGAAAACCTGGAAGCACTGGACGGCCGTTTCGTCCTATTATGGGACTCCTCAGCAGTGCGCATCCACGAACCCACTCTCGCGGGATTCGAACCCAGGACCTACCAGTTTCGAGCCGAAGCCCTTAACCGATAGATATTATTCTTATTTAATGTCTTTTATCACCAGTATTCTTTATAAAAAAACCATTTAATACATACAATTAATGAAAGTTATTTAGGTGAATAAAACAATAAAAAAACGTTTTTCAAAACAAAAAAAAGTAGAGAAGATTATGCATTTTGTTTTTTTTGGGGTGTTACATATGATAATATAGATGATACAATCACTGGGGTATCGAAAGATGATTTACTTCTTCTGTTTTATAATTCTATTTTATCCATCTATTTCGAAGTGATCTAGACCAAATATATTATTCCTATTTAAATTTTTTTTTTTATTCTCATTTTTAACTCAATCCTAGCTGATTCTAAGGTTTGGTTAGTTTGTTTTGTTTATTCAAATCAACTTTTCAATAAAAAAAAACAATCACTCAAATCTTATTGTTAAATAACTTTTTAGGGAATCTGCTGTTCATTTTGTCTATTTTTTTTTAATTTAAATTTAATTTCAGCTGTTACCAACTAGTTTGAAAATTAAGAAAACTAATTTGTTTTACTGAAAAAGAAAACAACAATTTTCAAAGTTCTTTAGGGCATACTTTTTAATTATTTCATTATATAAATAAGTACTTTGTTTTATTACAAATAATCAATCATTAGGAATTCTAATAACCATGGTGACAGTTCCTAGAAATCAATTCATCTGCAATACATAAAAAGTATTTTTAAAGAAAACGAAATGCTTAAATGAGTACTTGTTTATTTTGTTTTTCTGAGAAGTATTCTAACATAGAATAGCTCAAATATTTGATCTTTATAGATATATATTGAGGCACTTGAACTCGTGTTCACATTATAACTTGATCAGTTAAATTTGTTCAACACTTGAAGAACTAGATAGACATGACATTAGTCATTACTCAATGATCAGTTAATTGTAAATATGTATATGAAGATCACTACAGTATGAACAAATCTAGAACATTGTAGTCTTTTATAGACTCCTGGCATTTAGTCATATATTTTTGTTATTTTTAAAGTTGATTTAAATTTAATTAAATGAAGTTATTTATTTAGGTACAACAAACCAGGCTTTTAACACATATAGGCTATAGTTGATTAAAACACATTATTATCAAATAACAACTGCCTCATTCGACAATGTTACTGTTATAAATTTTATTACCATTTCATCATGAAAAATCATCTGACAGATTATCAACAATCTATTGGTTGAAAACCATTTGTTCAGGTACTTCATTTTCAAAGACATTCTATTGTGTCACATTCGATACTCATATATTGTTATATCGTGTGCATTCGTGCCCTGTTTATATATGACGTGATGATCCCCACCAATCAGAGAGGAGTGAATTATTGATTAGAGCAATGATACACAAAATCCGTATGAGCAGTCTTGAACACTTTTGAGTCCTGCTTTTTGCCTGGCCCACATATACCGTTTAAATGATAACGAATATTTTATGTTTTTATTTTATAATAACTGGCATCGAAACATTTTATTTACGTAACGTGGTGGATACATTTTTCAATCTATTCTAGTATAAATTGTTCAAATGTACAGTCATAGTGGGGGGAGGAAGGAGGAGAAAGTAGAATTTTTCTCCTTTCTAAGTGATAAATTTCCCTAAAAGTTTACTTTGAGGTATCATTCTAATGGGAATAAAGTCAGTTTAATTCATCATGAGATAAATCGTCCGATCTGTTTTATTTTTATAACTAGGAATAAATGACATGGATGGTTTATTATACCTTTGGGATCCTCAATAAATCAGATGTTGATCTCAAAAAATGATAAAAATCTCTTAAAATAACAACCGACATTTGGAGTTTTATTTGAGAGATAATTTAAATAGATCTTAAATCTGCTAAATATATTGCCGACAAATTTTTCATCATATGCAAAAAACACTAGTGACAATTCAATTTATTTTTTTCAATGTATAAAAATTTATTTACAAAATGTTTGGTAGAAAATATTCAAGAGGAAAACTAGTGTAGGTCATAACTGAATACTTCGTAAATCGTCTTTGAGAATTTACTTCTAATCATAATGAGTTCGTGTAAAACTTGAAGGTGAAGGTCGTTTGAACTCGAGGGAATAGTTTTTTATTTATTGTCCAGTTTCTTCTGAATAGTTTCTAATCACCATTGTGATGATTATTCTAAGTATTTCCAAAAAAAGATTATTACTAAATAACAAATGTTAAGTAGTGATTAAACAAAGCATTGTACTATGTTTGATGGCATATAGTTTGAAGTAAAATAACAGAAATTTGTTCTGAATGGGAAAAGGACATTTGTTTTATTCATCTTGTATTAATTGTTTGAATGTTCTCATTGATTGTTAGGATTACAATTGATCAGTCTCTTATTAGCATATGTTCATCTTGTGAAGATCATCTCGATATTGTTTCAAGTCATAATCATTATAAGTAGAGGCGGATAGGGGCTAGCAGTGGTATTCTGGTATCTCAAGTTTAGTCTTATTTGGGATTCGTCACCCAAGCTTGTGGCCATCCTGACTCGGTGGCTATATGGAGAACAAGATGGCGTTCGAGTCCTAAAATGAACATCAACTCTGTGATGCAGGTACATCGAGCCGACGAGTGCCAATTGGGATGAAACTAGCGTCCTAAATTCTAATGCTAGCCGCCATCCATGTCTGCTTATTTGTTCTGATTTTTATTCTGAATGAACTGGAATTTGTGAAAAATACAAGAATTATTTCTTTAACTTTTAAATAACAACGACAGTAATAGATCTATGTTACACTAACTTTGTGATTTCTCTAATACCTGGTCATGAATATTCTTTTGAAGAAATAGCCTATTCATAAATAACAAGTTGATCTGTTGTCAATTTAAAGTTAGAAGTTGATGTGATCGTATTTCGAGGAAAACATTTATTGAATCCATAGTTCTTTGACCGCCCTAATGTGTAATATTTGAATGTGCAATGTAAATCTAAAATGATTCATAGTTTTACGGTAATAATAAACATAATTATCTACTTATTACCCTAATTATTTATCCCATGGACATGAAAAAATCTCACTGTAAATACAAAAATATGTATGTGATTCATAAATTAAGACTGTTTTTAAATTACATTGCATGCCTTGAGATGTCTTGGGGTACCCTGTCGGTACGAAGCCCGGGTAACGAAGGAGAGCTGGGCTAGCAGCCTCATCCTGTAGAAAAAAAACTTTGATTGAAAACGCTCAGCAGAAAAAGTAATTTAAACCACTTAAACGCTCCCTTCGGGATTGAAGGGCCCTCATTTGGAGGAGTTATGACAACTCATAGTGAAAACCGAGATTCTAAGTAGGGTACAAGATCGATGCTCCTTCAGACAATCAGAGCAACAACTGACGTAGCTGTGAGCATTTGATTATGAGTAACTGTAAAGTATTACGTTCACATGTTAGAAACATAGGTTAAGCGATACTAACGAAACGTGGAAAATGCCAAAATAATATTTTTTTATTCAGTTAATAAAGCCATTTGTTCAAACTTCCATAGTTCATTTATATGCATACTACAAAACATTCAATAGTCATCCTGGTATGACATATTAGCTAGACTAAAAACATAAGTGATAATAAAGCTAAGAACAGAAAGTTATCTAGTAGGATCCGTTGATGAAGTCATCAAAGACTATTTTCAGTAATCCAAACATGTGTAAATAATGTAATTAAGGTTCTAATTGTATGACTGAATCTATTTGGTAGAATAGTTTAAAGTTAATGATAGGACGTTCATAAAATAGCCTGAATAAAGTGTAATTTCATTAATTCTCTTCTTCTTTCTGACTGGTAACAAGTCTCTCTTGTTATAGTTTTATGAAACTATGAATGTCATTTAGTTTATTCATGCATTTTCTTTTGTTTGTTTTACTACCTTAACTAAAGTAAACTGTTGTAACTTGAACTAACACATGTTTATACTAATTACTTGATTACTGAATGATGATATTATTCTCACTTTCTTTTCATTTGTTTTATAATTCACCGAGCCATCCTGAAAGTTTTTTTTACTGCTAAATACTCGTTTTATAGTTATGAATATTATAATATGACAGTAAGTGTACCTACAGTATGAACTATATATATATGTATATATATATATATATATTACTTACTTACAAAAATTGTTGCTCTGGTTGTTAGAAGGTGCATCGGCCTCATGACTTTCGGAGGAAGTCGGCTTTCATCATTATTCCTTCAACTCCCAGGGCAGAGTCTAAATGGTTTGAATAATTTTTTTCTGGTTAGCCTTTTTTAGCGAGTAGGTATTCTACAGGATGGGGTCGCTAACCATATGCCCAAACCTCCTCCTTTATCCGGGCTCGAGACCGACAGTAGCCCCCGGGAGAGTTATACATATATATTTATATATTCCTTATTTATCTAGACAGTATCAGATTAGGCGAATAAGTAACGTATATAACCGATTCATGAATTTTAAGACTGAACATTCATAATCTGTGGATAAATAATAAAATTTCATGTATCCAATTGGTTAATACTGTGAGATAGTAACTCACTGAAGACAATTGTGAATGGTTGCTCAATTTCGTGGATTGGTTGAAGTTAGACATTAACACCGTTAGATGTCGGCCGGCTCAGTGTTCTAGGGGTTGAACGTTCGCGCGCGAGACTGATAGGTTCTGGGTTCGAATCACGCGAGGCGGAATCTTTGATGCGCACTGCTGAGGAGTCTCACAATACGACGGTGTTATTAACTAAATCCAACCAATCCACGACTAAACGACCGTCCAATGCTATAGAATTACTAAAATCTCCACAAAACCCCCCGTCTGATAGTAATCATATGCTCACTAGTAACTGGTTCCAAGAGGTATTTCTTGGAGTTCTAGTGAGAATCAGTGACCAGTTGAGTTCGACCGGGTCTGTTGTGAGATAGTAACTCGCTGAAGACAATGGTGGACGGTTGCTCAATTTCGAGGATTAGTTGGAGTTAGAAATTAACACCGTTGGATGCCAGTCTATGTTCAACTTGATATGGAGCATGTGATGCATTATGATTCTGGGCATTTTCCACATATGTAACTTTCTCCTTATTAGTAATAAATAGGTGTACAAATCAATCTATCAATGAGTGTACTTTTGACTATAGTCAACTTCGTGTTTTTGGGGTTAATAAATTTTCACTTGTATCAGTAATGGTGTTTGTACTTCGCATCGTGGAAAATTCAGTGTTTCTTCCTTTTATCGAGTATAAGTAACAAGCTACGCGGGTACGACACTTCGCTATTACAGTTCACTTTTATAATGCGATGATTCTATTTGACAAAAATGTAAAAAAAAATCGGTGCCATCTTCAATGACCATTAAATCAATATTAAAAATACCAAAATAATTCTTAAAGGCTTTTCCAAGTATAAATAAAAGTGAATCGTTGTTACCTTTCACATATTCCATTGTTAACGTTAGAGGATGATCTTAGTTTAACAAGTAATTAAAACTAGAAAGCATCTGAAAACTGTTTCGTCCTGCAGTGGGATTCCTCAGCACTGTATGTTCATGACACCGCCACCAGGTATCGGTCCGTGGACCTTCGAACCCAAACGCTTAACCTCTCTATCTCTGGGCTGCCATCTTATGGTATACAAGTTTAACTTCAATGAATTTGTAACATCATGGAACTATCTTCCTGTGTACTTGGTGGGTAACTGCCTCATTTGAATGGTCATACTCCACTGGTCATGTCCTCTCACCAGGGCTCTGGAATCACTTCTCGAAGTTGGTTGCGAACGATCATATGAATAATCACTATAGTGGCAACTGAGACTTTACCTATGTTCCTCATAAGTTGATAAATTCTTCTTCCTTCAATAGAAAAGACGGTACCCAACTACTACTACTGATTCAAGATTCCATACTTAGCTGTATATACATCTCACACCATTGACACACACAAATTCATATTTCAAACCTTAGTTTGTCTCGATATATGGTATGATGACCGTTCAGTTCCAGTGACCCCAACTCGAGCGCTGATCGATGAAAAAACCAACTATCATCCAAGTTGATCTCTGCAAACCACTAAACCAAAATATGGCAGTTATTAAGTATGATTACTTCATTTCAATTTAGGTTCTTAATAAACCAAACGATGCTTTAATTAGGCTAATATGACTTAATAATAACATGTTCCGTATAGTATTATAATCAATAAATTACCTTGAAGTCAATCAGAACTAGATTATATCTAGTTGCTTTCCGTTCTACAACTTCACTGAATAAGTTATCATTGCTGCACTGCCTAGTATAGGTCCTGGTTTTTATGTCATGTTTATTCTAAAAGGTCTCAATAACCTTGTTATAACAGTAAACATGTCGTTCATAAATGGTAGAAGCTGCTATTTGTTAGTTTCTACGATGTTTTTTTTTACTTTAAGGCTTGTATTTTGGACGATTTGTATCATTGAAGAGCAGGAATAAGCTTTTAGTGGCCCCATATCAGACCCCAATTAAATCATATGGTTAATTGTTATTGAAACACACATACCGACAATCCTCGTATAAAATTATCGACTTAACTCGTGCTAGTGTATAACGGAATTAAATAAGTCGAATACGAGAATGGGTTTTTGAATACATATATTCTGTACACCCACTGAACTAGATAGGAAATGAGAGAGATAAAACAAATGGAAGAGAGTGAAGTGAAATAATGAGCGTTGGAGATGGTGTGTGAGCCAACTCGATTTAATCAAGCGTTAATTAATATTTATAGTCACAGAAAAATAAGTTACAGACATGTGATGAATAGGATAAAAAGTACACACATACGCTCATATGAAAACAGTCAAGGTTGATAAGCGAATAATCAACACGGTCAAAATGTTACTCAAGAAGAATGGATTGGTCTATCCAGAAGCTAGAATAAGGTATAAGGGCTTAACATAGCAATCGACACTACAAGCTTTTCTTTGCTGGATTTGGTTTAATTAAGGTGAATAAGACTGTTCTTTCGATATATTCCATCAGTACATCGTCGTTGATTCAATCTAACTCAAGAACTGTGTGAGGGATCTAATGGAGTACGCGGACTAATCTACCTGATATTTCAATGCCCTCAAGACTTCTTTTCACAAATCGCATGTCAGAACTCCTAGAAGTGATCGCAAAAATCTAGGAACAATTTGTCTATTGAATTTCATTTAACATTGGTGATAGGGAATGAAAACCTCGTAATATCAGTGTTACTATGATAAAACAAACTATTTTTTAGAAGTAATTACACAATCAATAAAGCGAAATTTCTTAATTATCCTGATTGTTACATATTAATAAAATTATCTATTTATTCCAAGGAAAACCATTATTTATTTAGCAATCAACAGGTTGAAAAAACATTCAAATAATACTTAGAGTCAAAGATGGATGATGGCCAGTAATGGAATCTAGGATACGCGTTTCGTCCCATTTGGGTCTCGTCAGCCGGATGTAGCTTCATCCCAGAGTTGATGTTAATTACAGGACTTGAACCCAGTACCATTAGTTTCAAACCCTATCGCGTTATTCACTTAGCTACTGAGTCTGGGATGCAGGCACACCCAGCTGACGAGTTCTAAACAAGATGAAACGTGCATCTTGGATTCCACGGCTAGCCATTATCTATCTTTGCTTATAATGCTTGTAATTTAAGGCAGTGTCAAGGCAATCCGCATAGGATGCACATATGCCTACAAGACCGATCAGTTATAATCCTAAACATCAATAGGAAGATTCAGATAAATTTAGTATCAGTTTATTATTGAAGAACATAACATTATCTTAATATTATGGCATAGATATATGAATAAACATATTAGGGAAACACATTCACTTTCTTCATTTAATACCCATTGATTTCGGGGAGAGGAAAATATTATACACAAATTTATCTATATCATGAATTTGACGTATATTTATGGAAATAGGAAAAAAACTAAACACACAATATAATATTCAATAATGAATAACCTTTATCATTAAGAGTTTATCAATTTCCCATAATGATTTGTCTGGTGTATTGGTTGCAAATCTAAATATATGAATCTATGTATGTATGTATGTATGTATGTATGTATATGATAAGTTAAATGGTGAACATTTATGTAAATATCCGATCCCACATGAATTATTTCAGTTTCAAGTAATATATCATTATTTGTTTATTTAATCAGATAGACTTTAGTAAAAATAAGAGTCGTGGAAAGTAGCAGAGAAGTGATCATTTATAGTAATAATTTGAGAAAAAAAAAGAAATATTTGGACAAAGAAAATATTTTTCTACACATTTTAATCACTTTAATAACTAATTTTCAGTTGAAATTATGAATCCATTGAAGCTAGACCACCATGAAAAACCTGGAAGCACTGGATGGATAATAATCATATGCTTACTAGTGACTAGTTCCAAGAGGTATTTCTTGGAGTTCTAGTGAGAAGCAGTGACCAGTGGAGCTCAACCGGATCTGTTTTGAGATAGTAACTCACTGAAGACAATGGTGGGTGGTTGCTCAATTTCGTGGATTGGTTGAAATTAGACCTTAACACCATTAGATGCCTGCTCCGTAGTCTAGTGGTTAAGCGTTCGCGCGCGAGACTGATAGCTCCTGGGTTCGGATCTTGCGAGACTGGATCGTGGATGCGCACTGCTGAGGATTCCCACGATAGGACAAAACGGCCTTTCAGTGCTTCCATTGTGGTCTAGATTCAATGGATTCATAATTTCAACTATAAAATTACTAAATTCTACACAAAACCCCTTCTGATAAAACTAATTTTCAACAACTATTTAGACTAATAATCTTGGAAATTTCATAAATGCTTTTTATTAAGAAATTACATATCTAAGTTTTATATTTTAAATGAAACAGATTCGATGTTTTATTTCACTCGAAAAACTTCTGTTATGTAATAATCATGTGACTAGAAAACTATTAAATATAACTAATGTACATATACTCCGTTGTAGATTTGTATAGTCTATATTCCTGTAATTCACTTATTTTATTCTTATACACTCGAACATTTAACTCAGTGTTCGCGCCATATTTGCTTACTCTTATTCTTTATTCGTATTATTTCATTCATAAGTAAATATATATTACTCTTTCTCTCTTTTTATGTCATAGGTATTTATTTGTATTATTATTCTGATAATTTCGTTTAACCTGATTTAAGTGTATACCGCCTGATGGTCATTCTGCTACCTACAAAAATCCTTAAATTCCGGAAGTTGTTGATTGGAAATGTATACTTCATAAAATTGGATATTCCTCTAAATTATTGATTTAGACCTATAATTGTAGAAAGTGATGAAAACTGATCGTAAAATATATTCTTTGTTTAAATATTTTTTGTTTTAATATGATAGAGATTTGTAAACAAATAATATGTAGGGGGACATTTGTCACTGACTGACCTCAACTGGGGTACCATTTTGAAACTAGGAAGCACGGAACGGTTGTTACTATCCCCCATTCACTACCATTCTCCGGTGTTAACTTTTGCTCTAGCTGAGTTTGATCAGTGACGTAAGCCACCCACAAAATAAAACAATATCTACGAATCTCCTAAACTAAAATATGATAGTCAACTTACTGGTGAATTTGTAAATTCATCCTAACTAGCTACCGTTGACAGAGAAAATATTTCGAGAGAAATTTCGACATTCCAGTAAAATATCATACAATTTGTCAAAAATAATTTGAATTTGTAAGCCGTCAAATTGCAATAAAATTGTAATGTGTGCTCCGAGTAATAGATCGTTATAATCAGATCATTCAGCTCCAAGAATGCAACAGAATCAAAAGTAAGCGGCTGAGCTGCAAATCGTCTGATTAATTATTAAGTGCATAATTTTTGTATTTCTGTCACCAAGTAAGTTAATCTTCTATGAGTTATATGTTACTGCCAACTGTGTATACAAATTCACATGTATCTGCCAAAGCAATTACATCGTTAGAACAGATAAAATGGCCTTAATTTCAACTGTTTCTTATGTTTCGGATACATCATTTTATTTCCTCTGAATCTATAACTTTAATTTTAATCGACTGATTTCAACTCTTATTATTCTTTATGAACATTAATGTTCTCAGTTTCTTCATTGCTCAACCATTTAAAGTGTGTAACCTCTATAACACTTAGTCACTAGTTCGATGTTCTGGAATTTTCCTTCTCACTCTTTGTTTACTTAATTCAAATTTTTTATGACCTTATTAAGTTTGTTAGGACCTTCATTTCGTCATGATATAGATAGTGACCTTCATATTTATAAGTACGTAATTTCTATCATAATTTTAGTTTTCAAATACTATAAGTTGTAAGGAGCTGATGTGAACCCTCTCTTCAAGACAGAAATTTTTTTAATATGACTTTTATAAGTTACAGTTTAAATTATTGTCATTTGATTAACATAAAAATACAAAACACTTTGGAGGTTGAATAGTTGTTCATGTCTCAGTAAAGTATTCAATACCATTTTCAGAAAGATTTAGTCAAGTATAACAAAATCACTTTTTTTATTACATTAATAAAAATGTTGAGATGTCTGTAATAGTCCAATTCATGGAAACTTGTACTCCTGACATTTCAAAACTTGGCGAAAGGTGATTCTCTAAACACAGGTTTAGCTAACCTAAACGAACAAATAAACGACATGTTATCAGTACGGGGATTTGTGGAGATTGTAGTATTTTCATAGTTGAATTCAAGAGCCGATCTGAGCTAGACCAACATGGAAAACCTGGAGGCACTGGACGGCCGTTTCGTCCTAGTAGGGTACTCCTTGGATGCGCGCAACCCTTCATCCATTGTCTGAAGTAAATAAATGACTCACACCTGACACGCTCGAGATCATGGATCAGTTGAAGCCACACATTCACACTGTTGGATGCCGGTTCAGTGGTCTAGAGGTTAAGCATTCACATTCCAAACGGAAGGTCGTGGGTTCTAATCCCGTGTACGGGATAGTGAAGTGCTCTTCTGAAGAGTCCCTTACTAGGATCAAACGAACATCCAGTGCTTCTTCGTTTTCAGTGATGGTCTAGCTCAGACCGACTCGTGAATTCAACTATAAAAAGACATCATGAAAATTAGAATTATAATCCACCGTTCATTAAAGTATTACAAATGGATAATTATTAGCATATTGCCAGATTTATTTAAAATGATAAGAGAAAATTTACTTTTTATCCTATTTTTTAAAATAATTTAATTGGTTTCACATTTGAAACATTTGCTTAATGTTCAGGTTATTTGTTTTAACAGATGATTGGAATTATCTAATTTAAGCCAGAATGATGTCCTGTTTTTCTAGACTACATATCCAATCGATTTAATGGATCATATAGCATTTGAAAGCGACAACAATAACTTTCTTATATAAAGCTAGTCTCTTTTTTCTATTACTATGTTGTATGAATAGTAATTTCATAAAGTTGTTTCAAGTGTGTTCTTATTGTAAATTTAAAAAGATATCACAGTATACTTTATTATTTGTCCAATATAATTCAATAGTTAACCAGTCTTCTTGAAGCACTTAAATCTGACTGTTTAGAAAATGGTAACATTAGACATTTTCGAGTGTTATATGTTATGAGATAATGAATAACTAAACTGAATTCAGTGATGCATTTATTCTAAAAAACCAGATAATGATGATATTTACCAGGGTTAATTCTCACGCTACTTTCATTTGTCTTTATTGTCAATGTACTCATTAGGATTGTGTTTGGTATATGACGTCTTTATTCAAAATAATACGCTTAATAATTATAAATTAACGTCTCGAAATTGATTACCATTCTATCTAGTTGTGAACTAAAGGTACAAAATAGTTAAATACGGCGGTCAATTAATGCGAGAGAATTGATTATCACTTAAGTGAACGACAAACAATCATAAAAACATAATTATTGAGTGTGATTTGTTTTTAATCATCACCTTCTCTTCGAGACAGTTGACAAATAGCGAGTACAAAATATAACTTTCAGTTCAAATAAGATATGAATTTAATGTATTCTCAACAAACAGATTGTTTACTAGAGATGTTATTTAACTTCACAGTCAGTTTTGTAATTAGAAGCATTCATTTAGTGAAGGTCAACAAAAGTGCACAAGACATTTGTTAAACAAAATAACCCATCTTTGATCTCGATGTTTGGTATTTGATTCGAACAGCAGAAATGAATGCATTAATTATTACGTTACCGTACTGTCATTTGGGGGTTGTTTTGACTTTTGTAAGTTATTAGGTCATAATCGGTTTCGTTGGGAAACTAACAGTTTGAGCTAATTAAATGTACCAGTGTTGAACTAGAAAGTATTGTTAAGACTGTAATAATCGAGGATGCTAAAGAAAAAATATTCAGAAAGTTATGATCAGGAAGTGAATGTTATATTATTTACGTTGTCGATAAACTAGTCACTTTTTTAACGAATAAATATAATGAAAAACCTAAATACTTTACTTGTATTCTTCACTAGACAAACGTTAGCTCAAGTAATTCTATTTTTCGTGTTATTCTAAGATGTTTAGAATGGTTTATCTAATAGTTCGTGCAAACCTATGATCTCTGACCTGTGAGTTAGTTATCCAGGTTAAAAATTAAAAGTCTGTGAATACTTTATGATAAGTATGTCATTTCTAGGAGAGGGTGTATTAAATGAAAGTAGCGACAGAATTGCAATCAAATAAATGTAAGTTCAGTCATTATTAAGCTAATCGATGTAAATCACTATTCTGTAAAATACAGTTACTATTCCCGCAAACAAATAGAAATTTCAATTTTATGCTTAATTATGAGTTTTATTCTAAGTTAGAAAACCTGTTCATAATTCGCCCGCCAATAACTCTACCGTTCGCATTCTGAATTAGCTTTTGCTAAAGTGGATCAATAATCCACTATTGACAACTACATAGTGAGATAAGTATTTTTAATGAAATTAGTTGTATTACGATGAACATGAACACAAGTGGGGGCAACCAAATGTGAATACAATACCATGTGAATACAAAATTACAGAACATCTTAGTAAAAGTTGAGAACCATGCAGTAAATACTTCGTTTGCAATATATCAGTCAATCATCTCAGACTTCATTGTTCCCTCGTTTCCACACTAATCATTCTTTGTTCTCATTCTCTTTTCTTTGATCTTCCTAACCTTCTGCCCCCAGGCATTTCATTTTCTATTGATGATAAATACTACTTATATCTGTCGACATCAGTAGCACATACACACTATTGAAAATACCTACAAAATACGTCTTGATTTTAAATATTTTATTGCTTTAACCAGTGATCGTTTTCGATCACTTTCAAGAGTACAATTAAAAAAATTACCATTAAAATGTGTTTATGTATGTACAATAATCAAGGAAGATAATTATCAGGAATGAATATTTTTAATAAACAGTAACTTGCAAAGTATTGTTATGTTCATGTTCCATTTTAAGACATAGTAGTCGTAATTTCTAAAACAAACTTGAAATGAATAAAATTTTACGATTGAATCTAGAATCAACTTGATCATCGGTTTACAACCAGGGAATGTATAACTTAGTATTGTTCATTCCTAGGGAACCAATAATTTTAATCACTTCAGAATTACCGAATACCACTTATGTTGCAAATAGTTCAGTGCTAATAGAGCTACCTATTGCAACAGATGATATAGAGATAGATCTCTAAAGGAATATCAATTACTTTACATATTCTGATCAATTAAAAGATTATCCATCTAGAGTCTAAACATATTTATTTGAAGTCAAGATTACTGAGTATACAAATTATATGACAAGTGTTATCCATGAAGTTACATAGATACTCCAATCCGGAAAGCATATAATTGATAGCTGATATGTAATCAATATGTGCGCTTGCTGGCATAAGGATGTAATCAGTTATTCAAATAGTACTATATGTAAATATTAATTAGCTTCAAATAAAAGGAAGCGTCTTAGTAGCAATAATTATCAGATTGATTGGGGGGAATGTATATTCTATGAAAATGGCATACTTTTACTAATCTGATTAAAGTTCCTATATTATTTGGTTACTTCGCAATCTACAATTTAATTATTTTGTTCTTTCAAAAACATTTAAAATTGATCAGCTTTTAATTAATGCAACACCAATTCAGTTATCTACATTTCTAATCTGTAATGTCAATTCTTCATTCTAATCTCATGATTCGAATACCATTTTATAGCTCAGTGTAAATAGTATAAAGTCACTGTTATATCCTAGAGAAGACATAAGTACGAGTAACTTCCGGGACCTATTAATGGACCATTATTCTATATATATTCTTATTGTTTAACTATTGGGTGATTAGATTGTGTATATCTATATTCATCTTATTATAAGCTTTATTTTAACCTATAAATTATTATATGAATTACTGTCCCTAAATTATTAATTGATTGATTAATTTATTGATTATTGTCTCCCACGTTCACAGCCACATTCGGCTTGATCTTGTACAAATATTATTTTCTATTTCATGGTGTGATGTGGTCTGTCTGTCTGGTATATAAACAGAGTATGCTTGAAATAAATGATTCACATAGATTCTTATAGCAATAGCTGCAATCGATGTTCTGGACTCAATTGGAAGGGCTAGGCGGACAAGGGACCAATAAGGACGCTAGGCTGCTCATACCAGTTGAACGTTATTGATTTGTCAGTGTTAATATTAAAAAAAGTCGTATTTCGATTGGTGGATAATTCATGTGATAAAAAGCCGGCGTAAGATCAATACCGAATAAGTATCCTCCTATTTTTTATAAAGTCATAACAGTCACATGTTACATAGATTTCATATTAGGTTTTATTGCACAATACAAATCCATTAGATCTATTTATTGAAAATCTCTTGAGAATAATCAAATTGATTATTGTGTCAGTCATTGGCTTTGTCTTCTTATTACACTATCGAAATTTATCAAAAGGACTAATTGCTTTAGATTGTGTCAGTCTTCTGATGAATTCATATATTCTATACACTGCATGGTTACAAAACAATGCTGTTGTTTTTTTGGTATTTTTACGATGGTGTTATGCTTATTCTTTGTTCATTATATAAATATCGTGTGAAAAGATGTTATTTCTTTGTTTGCACAATGACTGACATTTTTTAAATTAATTATAGTTTCTGAAGCGTAAATAGAGAAAATTCGAATTTGTGCCTTATAAATTGACATAACAAACATTAAAAACACCAATAATACTTTGTAGATCTTTTCTTTTACAAATCGATTTATGCAAAAAATCCAAAGGAAGAAAAACCATAGATTAGTGCGTAGTAACTGATTTCGATCATTTTTAAGTGATCCCTAACCATTGAATAAAATATTTTATGACTTAAATGTTTAGTATTTTGTAGAAAGTTATAATATGTACTTGATCTTAGGGTGTCTTCAATCTAGTAGATAAAAATATCAATCTTAAATGTTGCTTAAATCTACGACATTGTGCATATTAAGGCAGAAACAGATAGATATAATAAAGACAACCCCTTCTACCCGAAGTTTGTGCTGATGATGTCGTTCAGAAGGACAATGAAAGCTCCACGATCAAACCATCCAGCTCAGAGAACGAAACTCCATCAAAAACAATCCCTTCATGATTATTTGATTGTTTGATCTTATGACTCTTAATCAAACAAAATCAAAACTACTATTGAAAGATAATAAAAGATAATAATAATAATTCATATTCTGCATGATGAAAGTTTAGTTAAAATGAGTAATAATTATTCTCCTTACAAACAACTAATTTGTATGCTTATATATCCCTTAGTTTGTTCAATAAGATTTGATAAGATCGCGGAAATTAAACACACGAACTAATTTATCACTTTAGTTATTAATCTGGAGGAAACTGATGCTCCCTGACAGATTCAATCCCGTTTCACCTAGCTCCATAGTCAGAGACGTTACCACTGAGCTATCCGAGCCGCGACTGACCTGCTGTAACAACTGAGATATATTTACAATTGATTGATCACTGGGTGGTGGTCATTGTCGTGCTTGTGAAGCTGGGTGACACGTGATCGAATCCGTCACGGAGCATCAGTTCCCTCAAGATTACGGGTAGACCTTGTTGACGAGTGCCAAGTAGCACGACATCTAAGTCCAGAGTTTCCTGTTGACTACCTCCAACCATTATCTTATCTCAACATAGTGCAGACAATGTGGAGTCGCCTATAATGGTGGCAACATTGCAAGTTGATCGATAGGATTCGATCTGCACTAGGAGGAACATGACATACATGACATTGATCACTACCTAATGATCAATGAATTGTAAATATACCACTTAAATCATTAAGATATTGATGAAGTACATCAAAATTGAAAGTATTAAAAGAAATTATGTTTTCTAATGAGATTAATTATATTTGATTTTGTTTATTTTCTTATCAATAAGTGAAGAAAGAAGTACAAGGTTTGGTGTAAAATATCTATAAAATCTTTTGTATGAAAGTTGAGCAAAATGAATTTTTAATACAAGTGCTTACTATCTTTTATGAGTTTGGACGCATAATGTTATGCAGTAAATAGCCCTCTTTTTATCTTATGTGCACTTAAGCTTCGGAAATACTATAATGAGTAGTATTAGTAATAATGAAGGTGTGAACAGGTAACTAATTGTTACATAAACGTTTTTTACTATCACGAACAATAAGTGTGAATAATAAAGACAGATAAAAATTAATATAAACGTTTAAATTTTAAGGATTTCTCAACATTTATGTCTATAATCAGAAGGGGCTTTGTGAAGATTTCAGTATTTTCATAGTTGAAATCATGAGTCAATTGAAGCTAGACCACCAAGGAAACCCTGGAAGCACTGGGCGGCCGTTTCGTCCTATTGTGGGACTGGTAGATCTTGGGTTCGAATCTCGCGAGGCTGGATCGTGGATGCGCATTGCTGAGGAGTCTCACAATAGGACAAAACGGTCGTCCAGTGCTTCCAGGTTTTCCATGGCGGTCTAGCTTCAATTCACTCATAATTTCATTTATGTCTATAATTGTGACAATGAGTTTGACAATTTTGAGGTCAGCATATTTTGAAAGTTTTTATAATACTTTGTTAGCAAGTGGTTAAAAGTACAAACAGTCCATTTGATTATGTATACTTATTTAAGAGGTTGCAGTAATTGTAGTGCCCAGTTCTTCTTATCAATTTATAGAAGACAATCTTAAATTACATGTTTACGAAATTAGAAAAATACCATTGTCGCTGGGTTCTGGGTTCGAATCTCGCGAGGCGAGATCGTAGATGCGCACTGTTGAGGAGTCCCACAATAGGACGTGAAGGCCGTCCAGTGCTTCCAAATTTTCCATGGTCATCTAGCTTCAATTGACTAATGATTTCAACTATTTATAAACAAATAAATGTTAAATTTACTTGTGGTGGGCAACAGTCAACTATGAATCATTCCACGAACTAGACTTTTAAATAATTAAATGATGATTTCCATTATCCAAAATCATTTGAATACTTGTCAAAATAGTAACCTGATATATAATCTTATAAAATAAATTGTATCCAAGAGATTTAAAAAAGAAGGAAAGCAAATAAGTATTACCCTTTTTGTTTATGTTTGTATAAGAATAAGATATGGCCTATGAAAATAATCAGTTTAATTAAATTTGTAGACGAAATGTAAGTGAAAACAGAGTTAGCCAAGTTCACTAAAAAGATATCCCATACAAGTATTTATCACTATGAGTGATGCCAAATATTCCTAAGCACAAATCCTAGATTGTTACAAATTCCTCTTTTGAGATATTTTATTATTATTAGTTTTATTCAATATTATATTTTTGGTACAATATAGAATTCTCAGCACAAAGTACTTCAACAAGTTTCTGTTTCTTATTTCTTCGTCAATCCTGACTATAAATATTGAGCGATCGCCAGTTAGAAGTTAGCACCTCAGTCAATCGACATCTGAATAATGTACATTCTTCTCGCTGCATATTGCCTACCAACAACCATGATATCTCTGATTAGGCCTTCTGTAACCTTTACAGCGAAAGGTTGTACACTTTTCAGAAACGCACCTGAATAAGTTGTGAGATTAATAGCCATAATGAAGTATTAAAAAAACAAAATTAAATAACCTGTTGAAATATCTAGATGACAGGAACAGGTAGCCCGGATGTTTGAACAGGCCTCTTGGCAAATGTGAATGTATGTTAAATACCTGAATTTCTATGAAATTACATCTCCTTTTTCATTACAAAAGGCAAAGAGGTGAATCCATCGAATTCTATCAAATTTCCACTTAAATTTCTTAGTATTCAACTCCATAATAAGTAGTAAGCTTCTGATAAAAATGTGACTATGGTATGTAGAAGACGTAATTTATTAGTTAAAACAAATCGGAAAATAAAATTTAAAAAATTCGTTACAATATTTTTATGGTTAGAAAATACATTACTAAGACTTTGATGTAGGTTTGTTCTCTGAGCTGGATGGTTTGGTCGACCAAACCATAAGTCTGTTAAATGATGACATTGAAATATGTTTGAATAATTTTCTAAAATCGATACATAACTGATAAATTTCAAAAATGAAACATGGATTATATACAATGAGTTAATCATTTGTAACTAAGCCCATTTAAAGTACACATTTAAGAGTTCTACTTTATATCAAGTAAGACTTTTTTTCTGTTCATTCTACTATCCAAACAGAAAACAATACTAACTATGTTCACTTTTTATTTATCTGTAGGCGGCTTGTTCAAACTTAATAGTATCTTATCTCATTTTTACTTTATTATAGAAGAGAAAAAATACAGTCACTATATTTTCCACTGAACTTAGTTTATGACATAACATCCAACTATATGTAAAGTATTTTCCTCATAGATCATAAATTATAATTTTCCTATCCAACTGGCTAATTATTAAAGGGAAATTATGTTATACAAATAATTTTATGTTAATGTATATAAACAAATTCAATGTTTCACTTGGCAACCTGGTTCAAGCTTTTTCAAAAGGGAATATAATGAAACATCAAAATTATCGAATATAAACGGGTACATGATTCTCTAGTAACTATGTACTAAACTGGTCATTCAATCATGTTAACAATGTTGAAAGTAAGAGTTTTCGCTATAGTGTGTACAGAAAAAAACGTGTTAAGATAACAGATTGTATGTATGTATAAGTGGATCTCATGTGTGAGAAGAAATTTCCTTGACGATACATCTCCTCTAATCTGTGAACTTATGAAGTAAACAGATATTTTTTCCTGATGATATGAGTGAAACATGTCACAGCTTGAAGAAAATGAAGGTAAATGAAAAAAGTAAAAACAAATGTTTGGGTTATTATGGCGATCAAGTTAATTGTTCACCATATATTCAGATAAACCAACGAACTAGAACAGTTAAAAGTAATGATTATTAGCTGCTATGGGATAGGTAACTGTATTCTATCTGTCCTATTAGTGTTGTTTAGATTTGTCTATATGTGCAGGACTTCAGCTGTTAGTCTCTCCTTTTAAGAACTACAACCTTTTTGCGAGATTCTTTTGCCATTCAATTCAATTGTATAGCCCGACTCTATCTAGTGTAATGCTATCGTTGACCTATTTTTGAGTTTTTCGTATGATCCTAGGATTTAGGAGTGTGTTTCAAACTACATTTGTGTTCCTTCACCCTTACATCCAGTTGTCGTAATGTCTCATCTACATATATAGTTGTAGTCTGGAATAATAAACGATTTCGGACTTGTTTTTTAAGGACTCTACTAAACTGGAAAAGAAAAACAATGTAGCTAAGGTAATGGACAAAACAATACTATATCTACAAATAGGCTAGAAAGACTTTATTTAATCAGGAACATGTACTTCACATGTCGTTTTTCGTTGTTTGTTTTAACTGTTTACCTTAAGTAAAACAAAATACTCTAACGTTTCACTTTAACTATGAAATGCATAGACTGATAGATTTAATCTATATGGGTTACATAATAAGGAATTTTAGTAAAATAAAATTGGATTTTCTTTTATGGCTTTTTGGTTACAGGTTATAAATACACAAATGTATGTTTTAGAAGTAAAGTACAAAAACACTATAATTATCTCTTCTTCACAGATATATCACCAACATTGATGATGTCATGTCAATCACTGATAAAACAACACTATTAATTGAAATTTCCCAATGTCATCAACAATCATAATTCTAAAATTCCTCTTGCTGAATATTATTTACATTGAATATAGCTATTATTAGATAAGCATGTTCAAATCACGAATGGATAGGATAGCTAATGAAAGAACCTTCAAGAATGACCTTTTTCGTAAAAAAGAGCTTACTTCATGTTTGTCCATTTAGTCAAAATCCTTACGAAATACACCTCATGCAACTAAAGGAGAATATCTATAACAAGTTTAAACTCCGAATTGTATATGTTCAGAGGTATCTGAATCAGTTGATATACCTAACTGACCTGTAGAAGTGTCATAGAAACATCTATTTTAAGAAAAAAATATTTGTATATTATTACGATGAGCCTAGATATGAAGTTGAATAATGCGATTTTTTAAAGAGCATGCATATGATCAAAAACAGATGAGTGCATATACGGAATAAATCTGAGATATATTCAAGTGTTCTCAAATCTAACAGTCAATCTCTAAGCAATCAGTCAAGTTAAACTTATAATTCAACTTTGAAAAATTTTCTATTAGCTAACTATGTATATTGTATAGCTAGTTTAAATATGTGTATAAATTCTGATCTCGAAAATTCCTCGTATACATTGATCGTTTTCAACATATTGTACCGTTGCTGCTACTAATAAATATGATATCAGTAAAATGGATTGTTCTACACTTATAACCGGAAGGAAATATTTGTGTTTAAATTACATTATGTATGAGAATAACAATAAATTATTTGTTTGCGTAAAACCAATTAATTAACTAAGTACAGTCTTATCATTCATCTCGATGATTTCTCAAGCAAAAACTTCTTTGTTTTTTGTTAACAAAACTGTACATACAATTATGAATACAACACTATGTAATTGATTATTTATCTGAGGTCAACAAGAACCAATCCATATCGAGATGTACAGGATAAGCTGTGAACCAAATGTAGAGAAACTTGAACACTTCACTTCTACCTGAAGTTTATGCTAATGATGTCGTTCAGAAGAACGATGAAATCACCACGACCAAACCATCCAGCTCAGAGAACAAACCTCCATCAAAAATTACTTATTTGATTTGCAAGTGTTTATTATACTGATAGATGAATAACATTTCTGTCACATAAATAAAATAATATATTTGTAATATCCTAATGAGTAGAAAAATTATATTTTCTAACATTTCGTGACTCAGTATAAGCCACTTATTCAGAGAATAAATAATTAGATCTAGTTATTGATAGAATGGCTTAAATTAAGTCACGAAACGTCAGGACATCTAGTTTTTCTATTGATTGGGATATTATAATTATTTTATTTTTATTTATAACAAACTATCCAATGCTCAATTTATTCGAAATTATCAAGTCAAACTTTAGTAATGACACCTACAATTTCTGTCACATTTGACTTTTCATCTAGAAGACTGATTTAATTGAGCATACCAGTGACAGCATACATGACTATTGATTTATTCAATTAATTCTTTGTTGAATACCTATGATGAGACATTATACATTAAAATACATCGATTCAGTGCAACAAAAAATTAGCATTATTATGACTTGTCAGAAGGAATAAACATTCAGTAGTCCATTTGCTAAGTTGGGAGAAAGTTAAACTGAAGATGGAGTTCTAAGCAAACGGTACTGAGTTCGAGTCCTAGGGTGAACGTCAACTTTGAGATGCAGGTACATCCAGCTGACAAGTCCCGAACAGAACGGAACGCGAGTCCTGGATCCCACTATCTACCTTTGCTTATGAAGGTCTTAATGTCCCCGGTTCGATCCCGGGTGCCGGTAGCTACTGGCTGTCAGCTTTGTAATCATTCATATATTACATCATTATATCTGATATTAGAAAGTTAGCTTGTTACTAGATCCATCAGCTGTCAGTTTCATGAAATAGTTTTTTCTCGAAATCTTTAAGAAGTCATTGATTAATACTTTTTGGTACACACCCTATAGGTGTAGTTAAAACAGCTATAATGTTAACACGCCCATGAATAGTTGAGTTTTGATGGATAGTCTCAACTGACATTGTTTTCCATAAAAAGCAACAAAATGTGTAGTACATATACATTTACTACTTTATTTAACCTAATTAAAAATCAACCTATGATAATTAGTCGAAAATTTTCCTGTTTCTCCTATGTCCTTTCTTATGTTTCAACAACTGTGAAAGGAATGGGATATGTTTACTTAAGTTCATTAAATACAGTATACTACGCTATTGAAAGTGATCGTTATCTTAGTGATTATATTATTCTGTTAACATTAAGTGTAAAGTAATCATAGATAGTTGAAAATAATAATATTTTTATCTGAAGTTGCTTATAAAGCTTGTGACTTCAGGCAATATCGAGGCAGTCCGCACAGGATGCACATATGCCAATAAGAGAGACTGATCAATTACATTCCTAAATAAGAATGAGAAGATACAAGTAAACAACACCAAGTGAATTCAATGGTATCATTAGTTTTGTAATCTTCGTATAATGGAAGAAATTTTAAAGTATATGTTATAAGCTTTATTTAAATATGCAATCGACTTAAATATTTAATTCGAAATTCACTTTCCAATTATTTATTTAACTAAGGCGACTCATACAGTTATTTTTCTTATCCCATGTCAAACATGAGTACTCACGTTCGACTTAGTTTGTCATAAAAAGTATATGAAAAAACCTAATCCTCTTATATAATCGGGTAATGGTGTGCAATGAATTCAGTTCTTAGTTGTATCCCTGGATATTTAAATGAGTCTCATTATTCTACTATGTCAGACACTAATGTTTAGGTTGATTACTTATCTCTTTCAAATAGTTCAAGTTTTATTAAGCGTGAAAATTATAATATCCGGTCTATTGCTGTATTATAAGGACCAGGTGACAACTGAGTTAGATCGATGAATAACCGGTAATATTCTCTCTGTCTTGATATTCATCTCTGAGTTTTAGTTTATCTTTTGTATTGTTTCTTATATAGACAAACGTATTGTAAGTGAAGACGGAATGAAATATTATAATCAATATAGCCTAATTTCATAGACAATAACACAGAATGAAAACATTCTATTAAATAAACCAGATATCTGAAAATGTTTTGTAGTTCGTATAAAAAGATGAAGTCTTATTTATATTGATACAAAACTACGTTTGTAATTTAAGTTGTGTCAGTTGTGTAGCATCGTATCTATGAGTCTTCAAATGAGATATTGACGTGTGTTGGGGAATTTGTTAGCTGCCCAAAAAATAATTATCAATCCTGTGCAATTTAAATATGACCAAATCAAATCAGCAACAGTATTCTACGTTATATTCAATAACTACTAAATGCATATTCAAATACAGAAATTATTTATAAAGGTTTCTTCAGTTTTAAAGGATAGGAAGTATTCGAAAGATTTCACATAATTGATAATGCAATCAACGTAAAGAAAAACCTCACCATTCAACCAATTGTGAGAATATTTTAAAACTTTACACTAAAGCTTTAAAAAGTTTCCATTCGATTCTCATGGTTTTAACTATGGAGCCACTAAATTCCTAATTATTTATTTAGTTGGAAAAAATGTAACGATATTGTCTGTAATAACGCATCGGGATAAAATTTAAATCAGAAAAGGCATAACTTATTCAAACAAACATAAATAAACAAATGAACAGAAATAACTTTATGGTGAGAAGTAAAACAAATGAACAGCTCATATGACATAGATTTCTATCTGCTTGCGCGTCTTCCAAATGAATAAGATAGCTTTCAAAATAATTTTGAAAGAAAAATTTATAAGATCACTCATGGTCTATTAAATGTTCTTTTATGGTTACTATTTTGACCAACAGATTATTGAAATAAAAATTGAGTAGGATAAAAGTAGAATTTACTTTGTGAGATGACATTAATAATATTGATCCGCCTGTAGCACCTCCGAGGGTACTGCCGATCTCAAGCCCGGATAATGGAGGACGGTTGGACATGGGGCTAACGGCCCCATCCCGTAGAAAAATAACTCGCTGAAACTACGTTAACCAGAAAAATTTAAGTAGAACGGTTCCTCGAGTACTTACTTACTTAATTACGCCGGTTATTTCTCGTGGAGTAATGACCTGAAGAATATTTTTCACAGTAAGTCAAATTGTCTTGATTATTTTCCAATTTATTAACCATACATTTTAGAAAACAATATTATAACAAGGTACGAGCAATACATTATCTAACTCAAGCTTATTTTGTTTGTAAACATTTAACTTCTAGTATGTGCAATATATTTCATGAATACATGTGTCAGTAGGATATGTAAATTCATATTTCTTAGAAAACTTCATTAAATTTAATACAGCAGATACAAATATCACTTCAGTATAATAGGTAAAGACGTATTTGATAGAAATGAGTATAAAACTGGTCCATACTAGATTATAATCATAACTTTATTGTAATTTCATTTCCGTTCGAGATCTATTTTAAGCGTTCTGTGAATTAAAACTACAAACAATGTTTGAGAACAACTGACCATTCTTAATATTATTAAGGATACTATTATGAATAAGATAAGGATAACAATGGAAGGATAATTATAGGAATTCATCCTGCTTAAATATCTGAGCTACCTGTTTTTACCATCTGGGTATTTCAGTAACTTATCTGTTTCGTTGTTTGTTTTAACACATCATTGTGTCATTTAATTACATAACCTAATCAGCTGTGTTCGTAAAATATTTATGACCTTTCGCTGTACAAGTTACAAAAATGTACAATCGGAGACATTGTGATGGTTGGCAATATACACTGGAAAGAATGAATATTATTCAGATGTCTACTTCTGAAATATTAATATCCAACCGGTGATCACTCAATGTTTATCGTCAATATCGATTAAGAAATAAAGAACGGAAACTTACTGAAATACTTTGTTCTGAGAATTCTATTATGTACCCAAAATATAATATTGAGTAGGTCTAATAATAATGAAAGTGATTATACGTTCTTAAAGACACAATGAAATGGTCACCTCCGAGACATTTATTGACAAATAATAATTAGAATCTAAAAATAGACTTTCATTAGATTACTACACAGTTTGAAATCACACTAAATTAATAAGACATGAAGTCATTTTTTTAATTATTTATATATAAATGCATCATGAGGTTTCGAGGTCTTAGTTGATAAAAGTTCATTTTCATTAAAATGAAATGATCCATATACTACTTTCGTAATACTTTAGAATACCTTGTTAAAAGACTGTAACTAAAAACCAATAATTTTAATAGTTGAGATCATGAGTCAATTGAAGCTAGACCATCATGGGAAACTTGTGAGCACTAGACGGCCATTTCGTCCTATTGTGTGACTCCTCAGCAGTACACATCCACGATTCCGCCTCCGAAATTCCAACCCAGGACCTATCAGTCTCGCGCGCGGACTCTTACCTTCTAGACCGCTGAACCAGCCGGCATCCGACGGTTTTACTGTCCAACTGCAACCGATCCACATCCACTATTATCTTAAGTGAGTTACTATCTCACGAGACCGATAGGTCCTGTGTTCGAATCTCACGAGGCGAGACCGTGGATGCGCACTGCTGAGACGTCTCATACTAGAACGAAATGGCCACCCAGTGCTTCCAGGTTTCCCATGGTAGTCTAGCTTCAATTCACTCATGAATTCAACCGTTGAAATTACTAAAATATTCACAAAAACCTCTTCTGATTAAAACTATTTTAAAATTTTCTCAACTAGGTTATTAATGAATAGATTTCCATAAATAAGATTCTATTTTCACAAAAGAAAAATCTTTATGTTTATAATTTATATGAACTTGACGACTGATTCATTTTAAAGTTATAAATTTTGTTAGGATTATTCGCTTCAGTACTTTTTCATTTAACATTTTTTTTTGCTTTTAATTTTGATATACTACTGACATAATTATTTAAATATTCATTATGAACACAAATTATTTAAATTACAAACTTAACTAATTGTAGTATGTATATAAGTTTGTAATAAAAAACATTTTGGCGGGAAAAACTAATTAATTATTTAAATTAGAATTACCATTTCTTCATAAATTATGTAAAACCGTATATTATATTAGTTCATTTGTACATTTTCCATTAATTCTTATTTACATCCTTCATGATGTTTTTTTTTTCAACCCTTAATTTCTGTATCTTTCTTTATCAGTTTTCTTGAATTTGAAAATTTCTCAACTCTCTTTTGATACTTATTGCACATCTAATCGATGTAACTGTTGTATCTCAAACTTAGATTCTTAGTATGTCACGTGTTACTTGAGCACTCGAACGCTAAAACAGTCCCAACTCGCAAAATCAGAAGACAGAAGACTAGAAAGTAGGAATGTTCTTCCAAATAGTGTCAAATATCTCATGTACTTATAGTTTCTCGCTGAAATTAAATCATTGCGAACAGCACATAGGCACATAAGGGGGTCCGCCTTATTCATCCAATAGGGAGGCTACACGTCGAAATTCTAGAATGTTCCCCTAGCGGTGATTGGATGGAATTTCTTTGGCTCTTTCTGGTCTTCTTGATGCTTTATTGAGTTTGTTAACAAGCCATCTTTACTGTTACTTATTACTTATGTCTGTAGGATATTTATTGACATTATATGTTTTCTGTATTGAGATATATTTATGATGAAATAGTAACCATAACTTAATAAACTCTCTGTCTAACATTTTAGATTCTTTTTAAAAGTAAAAAGAAAAGTGTAGATTCGGATTATACCCATAGATATCCTATTAACTAAACATGAAAAATTCAATTACTTGAATGAATGATCATTTACTTTTAGAAAAAAATACAGAATAAATTTTACTAACTATATGATGTGGGTTTATTTTCAATACAAAAGATAACTGATTGTAGTGATCTATCAGATATATAAGTCTCTATACTCAAGACAATCAAATGAAATTGAATAATCAGAGTTTAACTTTAAGTAGACTGGTAGGTCCTGGGTTCGAATCTCGTGAGGCAAGATCGTGGATGCGCTTTGCTGAGGAGTCCCACAATAAGACGAAACGGCCGTCTGGTGCTTTCAGGTTTTCATTAGTGGTCTAGCTTCAATCGACTCATGATTTCAACCATTTAAATAAATGACTTTTTTTTAATTAAAAAATCTGTCATTAGTTTATGAGGTAAGAACTAAGTTATGCCAACATTCGTTTGCTCACTTTATTAACCTGAGTTTATGTGAACCATTAAGTAATCTTAGTTAATTTTTTATTACGGCTTATAAATAAACAACATTGATAAAAATATTAATAAATGCATCAGATATTATGAAAACTGAACTGTAGAACTAAAGGAGAACATGGTTAAATAACAGTATAGTTAATTTCGATGAAACTTTCACTCTTAAATATTAAAATCGATTATTTGATTCACAATAGTAACTATCTGAGTATGAATTGTAGTTAACAAGAAGACGAGTGGGGACAATCTAATGTATTTGTGCACAAAACTACAGAATATCTCAGTAAAATTGACAACCATGCAGTAAACATTAAAAGCAAAGATGGATAGTGGCTAGCAGTGGAATCCAGAACGCGCGTTTCGTCCTATTTGGGACTCGTCAGATGGATGAACGTGCATCTCAGAGTTTATATTCACTCCGGGACTCGAACTCAGTGCCGTTCACTTCAAACGCCATCGAGTTATTCACTCAGCTACTGAGTCCTGATAACCACTTGGTTGTGCAATGGGGTGAAGTTTAAATCTACTTGATATTGTTTGTTTGAATCTTTCCATTGCGTTTAGGACTGTAATTGCTCAGTCTCTTATTGGCATATGTTTATAATGTGCGCATTGCCTCGATATAGCACTTAATTTGCAAACTATATATCACTTGTCTCAATCTTGACCGTTCCTTTTACAAATAACAGTCCATCGTCACTGATTGTATTGTTCATGAATTTTCATACTAATGATGTCCCGTTCCAGTGCTTTCCTCATCGATCGTCTGACAAAATACATTCTTTGTCTAACCAGAACCATATACTACTTATGTGGATATAAGTAACCTACACCACAGAATAAGTTTTAATTTCCATTTTACATTAAAAATTAATTCTAAACTAATATTTTAATCCAATAATATATTGATACGTTGAATCTGAAATTTTAAATATTTTCAAATTATTTTGGTTAAGAGGTTCAATATTAAAAGAGAAATATTCAAAAAAACTAGAAAATAGCTTGTAATGGGTAATGAAATTCTTAATTACTTAGTCACCGCTGTTACTCCCAATGGAGCATAGGCCGCCGACCAGCATTCTCTAACTCACTTTATCCTGAACTTTCACTACTAGTTCTATCCAACTTTTGTTCATTCTTCTCATGTCTGTCTCCGTTTCTCGGCGTAATGTGTTCTTTTGTCTCCCTCTTCTCCTTCGACCTTCAGGATTCCATATGAGGGCTTGTCTTGTGACGCAGTTCGCCGCATTCCTCAATGTGTCCACTATCCACTTCCAGCTCTTCTTCATGATTATTTCCTCCATTGGATGGAATTTGGTTTGTTCTCTCCCACAGTAGGTTGTTGCTGATAGTGTCTGGCCAACGGATCCGAAGTATCTTGCGTAGACAACTGTCAATAAACACCTGTATCTTCTGGATGATGGTTTTCGTAGTTCTCTACGTCTCATATAGCAAAACTGTATTGATGAAATTCAGTTTCAACTATAAAGGAAAAAACTTAAAACATTCTAAACACTGAATTTGGAAAAATATCATACAATCTTTCAATTGTATATTCACTTCTCGCTATTGACCACTTATTCACATATCAAGTTATGATGTATAGAGTATATGAAATAATTGTACAAAAATATATAAAAAGCAGTTTATTTTATACGCACATTATGTCATCTTACAATTTTTCTTAAAAACAAAAATATAGTTTTGTAATTATTCTATTGATAGTTCGAGCATTGCTACGAATTTTACTAGTTGAGATCATGAGTCAATTGAAGCTAGACCACTATGGAAAACCTGGAAGCACTAGTTGGCCGTTTTGTTTCATTGTGAGACTCCTCATCAGTACGCATCCATGATCCCACTTCGCGAGATTCGAACCCGGGTTTTATCGATCTCGCGCGCGAACGCTTAACCTCTAGGACGAAACGGCCGTTCAGTGTTTCCAGGTTTTCCATGGTGGTCTAGCTTCAATTGACTCATGATCTCAACTGATAAAATTACTATAATATCCACATAAAATACCCCTTCTGACTTTGATTCTAAATCATCTGACCTTGAGATGATGGTATTTTCAAGAGTTTTCCACGTAAAATGTGTATTCAAAATTTTTTTAATGTTAGTTTCTTCATTTAAAATGTTTTATTGGCGAGACTATAATTTATGGACGAACCAATAAGATTTATGATAACAGGTCTTGAATTTTGGCGTGAATTTAATTAATTCATTTAGCTAAATTTAGTTTCGGCATTATAGCTGGTGTCGATGCATGAAGAAATCCTGATATCTTATTCCTAACCTTAACCATCAACTGTAAATAATAATCTTCATTCCTCACACTGATTTATAACCCTAATTTAGCCGTAGTATGTAGGTGGACATTCTCAAGTTATTTTTAGCGTCTCTCAAAGGTCATCTATAAATTATAGTCTCATCTTTCTTTTTTTATTAAAATAAACTTGGTTATAAAAATTACAAAATTATTATTTGAAATGGCCTTGTAACGATCCTTTAAACATTGCAGCTGCCTTTCATCAAAAAGATATTGTATATAGCAAAAGGATTAGCTTTCAAACGATTTAGTGATGAGTGTGAACTGTTGAGAATTTCACACTCAAGATAACGTAACTCAATACATCTTGATTTTGAACACTTTCTTGGAATTCATTCGATTTCAGACTGACTCGATTGTCAAATAATATAGCTATTTCTGTCCCATGATGGGAATATATTCATTATTATTTAAATCGTGTAAAAAAAACGTGGATATAGTTAAACAGACTTAAGATACTAGACGTAATCTGCAGTTTTGTATTTATAAGAAGTTAAATTACCCTAGTGTTGATATTAAGGGCTGTATTCGACTAGAGGGACTCGAGACTTTAATTATGTATGTACTACTTCATACTAATTAAATAAGTTTATGGTTTTTTTTTAATTTAGTAGCTTCGATTTAAAAATCACTATGACAAGTATGTTGAACTAGTGAGTTTCAAATAGATTAAAGCGCTTGTCCCACATTCCACCGCAGTTGCCATTCAACTTTTTTTCATTATCATTAGAGCTTTGCACTTCTTATACATTTGATATACTAGGTGACATTTAATGTATATGATTTTTCAAACTTTAAAAATCTAATCAATCTATGAATATACTATTTTATGTATCTGAACACTTCTTTCTTGACAATAACATATGACTAATATACAGACTGGCAATAAGATCTGTATAAACCATTGTAATACATATTACGTTCTAGTTTATTTTATCATTTATGGTAGCATTGAATAAATGTCAAGTGTTTGAAAAATAAAGAAAAATTATACAAAATATGAATATACTAATGGGGACTATGTTGTTCTTGTTTGGATAGATAAACTTTAAAATCATAAACTGAATTCCATAATTCATAGTCTTATTAAAAAAGGGATATTTAACGTCATAATGTAAGCTGACATTTTACATTTACAACATGCCAAAGTATGTTTAAATAGGAAATACTTAAAATCAGCCTAAATTATCCAGAGAATCTACATAATATGAAGTATAAAGTATGTCGCTTCACTATTTACTTAACATTACTATTGTAGACTACTTTTTAAAGAAAATTCCACGGACATTTCACAAACCGCAAGTAATAATAAACACGCTTGTAAATAACAGTATGATATGATGGAGTCTTTTTCTTGATTACAGTGATAGATTAAAAGTTTATGTTAGCATAGTTTTGAAGTTTGTCTTATGTTATGTGCAGATTAGGTCCACATTATGCTTTTATATTGTTAAGTAAAGTTATGTAAACTTCCTAACCACACAATAAATGTGTAAACTGTTCAAATTGAAAATGCTTCTTTGTTGTAAGTAACTATGAAATTTTTCATCTAACTAATATATATATGGATGGTAGCTAGCAATGGAATCCAAGATGAGCGTCATGGGACTCGAACCCACCCACGTTATCTATTTAGCTACTGAGTCCTGAATATCAACTCTGGGATTCAGGCACACCCAGATGACGAGTCTTCAATGAGGCGAAACGTACATCCTGGATTCCAATGCTAGCCACCATCTATCTTCGCCTATAGTGCTTGTGACTTCAGGCAATATCGAGGCAATCCGCATAAGGTATACAATATGTAATCTTAAACATTAATGGGAAAATTCAAACAAGCATAACAAAAGAAATTTAATACATAAATTTTACATTGTTTTATTCCGACCACTTTATTTTTATTAACCCGGCTATGTAACTGCTCAGAGTCGGTTCATCAGTCTTTTGTATCACTTTTAATTCAATAAATCATTGTTTAAAAAAACGAAATATGTGCATAAATCTCTCTGAAGAAATATCAAAAACCCATGCAAACATGTCCATTTAATTAAGAATATACCTGAAAAATTTAAAGGTTCAGTTCAATTCATTATCAGTAAACACAGGTTCAAATCTGTTTAATTACTTCACTAGTCATACGAATGGAAAAAATAATCATCCCACTTGGATGACTTGATGAGTTTACATAAACCAAGAATGACAATAAACTTGGCATTGTCTCCTTGAATCTTTTATCGATGTTTAGGATTACAATTGATCAGACTCTTATTGGTATATGTACATACTCTGCGTATTTCCGTGATATTGCCCTAATTCATAAACATTATAAGCAAAGATGAATGCAGGTATATCCAGCTGACGAGTCCTGGATTTCCCTGGTAGCCTCTATTCATCAAGAATGACAATATTTTAAGAATCCAGTGAACTTGTTGTATTCAGTTAATTTCTCGTCAACGTTTAGAATAATTTGAATTTCCAAGAAATTAATTAATACAGAATACATTGGAAAGAGCACGAACAAAAAGATTGAGCAAGATAGCATAAATCCATTTTGTTTCATTAGTTTCTTATTAGCTGTTTAAAGCTTACAATATTTTAATATTATAATTAACATAAACTTGAAGGGGTTTTTGTGGAGATTTCAGTATTTTCATAGTTGAAAGCATGATCCAATTGAAGCGAGGCGAGATCGTGGATACGCACTGCTGAGGAGTCTCACAATAGGGCAAAAGGGCTGTCCAGTGCTTCCAGATTTTCCGTGGTGGTCTAACTTCAATTGACTCATGCTTTCAGCCATCATAAACTTAATGTATAACAATGAAACTGGTTATATGTGAAATCGTATCGACACGTTGGAGGGACAATTCAGATAAATATAATGAAATTAAAAAGATTTAAAGTGTTGCAAATACATTAGAGAAGATTCTTGATCATCGAACATTATAATGAGAGAACATAAATCTAAAAAATTAACTAATTATGTAATAAAGGAAATAAGAATAAACTGATTATCATTAAGAATAACCTTAGTTGAGATCAGTCAGTTACAAAAAAATTATGAATTTGAGAAAAGTGATGTAATCGAAGTGAAAGGAAGTGGTTTCGAATGTAAATGAACTTAAGAATAAATCTTTCGACTATCTTTCTTAATACTTAAAATGATAATATGACAAACATCGAAGAGATTTAAGAAGAACAAGACTTTTAAGTTAGATATCAGATTACAACTCTTTAGATCAAAAAAAGGTCAAAGCGGTTCATTTGTTTTTGAATAATAAAATTATTCACTTGAAGTTTAAGCCTTCTAATTACTGAGACCCAGTGAATTTTTTTTGTGCAGAATTTAATCCTTTGCCCATCACTTAGGATGTTTTCTCTCCATTTTTAGCGGGTAGTATGTTATTGAACTACGAAGACCATCTTTTCCTCAGTGACTGGGATTCTTGAGAATGTACTTGGTGAAGAATTATGAGTCATATCGTCAATTTGACAATTCAGAGGAGTTTAAAAGTTTAAGGAAGAAAATATAAAATATTTATTTTACACTGTTGGGAATTACAAACATGATCATAATGATAAAATATCAAGATTGTTCGTTTCTTTATGTTATGTACTCTAACAAGACTGATCCTAATTTACAAGAAGACATTTAGATGACATTTTTGTTATGATGTTACTGGAAGGAATATAAAGCTGAATTTTACTTTCGGCTTACACAAAAATTACTTTTGACATATAAGCTTTGAAATACTTTTGACATTTTCTTCTGTAAGCCTATTAGTCTATAGCATGTATTCAATCGTCTCATTTGACATTCGGCTGTCAGTTGAACAAGAAAACTTTTTTTCAAAGTATTACTTTGGATTCCATTTTTAGCTCATAGTATGCTATTGAACTACGAGAACTATCTTGTCCCCAGTGACTGAGATTCTTGAGAATATACTTGACAAAGAATTCTGAGTCATATCGTCAATCAGACAATATAGGAGTAAAATATTTATTTTACACTATTGGAGATTATAAACACGATCATAATAAAAAGTATCAAGATCGCTCCTTTCTTTATGTTAAATACTCTAAGAAGAGTGATCCTAATTTACACGAAGACATTTAGATAACATTTTTGTTATGATGTTACTGAAAGGAATATAAAGCTGAATTTTACTTTCGGCTTACACAAAAATTACTTTTGACATATAAGCTTTAGTTTACTTTTAACATTTTTCGTCCTTAACATGTATTTAATCGTCCTATTTGACATTCGTCTGTCAGTTGAACAGGTGTGACTGAAAAATTAAATTCTGGATATTTTTCTTTAAAAAAATTATCCCTTTTATTATGTAAAATGTATCAAATTCTATGCCAATTATTTTCTCGGTTGATTGTTTTGTCTAAAGGATAATTTAAGTCGATAGAAGTTTGCCTATGTACTATCTTTGACTACAAATTTGACATATAGAGTCAACAGATAAAAGTTAAGTAATTCTATGACTATTTATAGAGATTATGTAAATGGTGGTAATGGCCTAGACTAATATCATATGTCAATTAATTATTGAAAAAATTCTCAATTCCCTAGAGCACATCAAAAATTTTTAAAAATGGAAACCGTGGAATTGTACAATTTTTGCTTTAAAAAAAGTCATCTTAGGTTCAGCATTAAAGAGATATATTTAATGTGATTATTTATTGGGTAATGTGGCTTTTTTTTTATCCAAAAGGCTCCTGCATATAATTAGAAGACTTGAATACAAGGTTTTCAATCATGCGAGGCAATAAGTAACTTTTAACATTGAGATCAATAGCTTTTATAGTAACTTTATTACTTTCAGAGTTTCATACTCAGTAATTAAAAAGGAAACCTCCGCAGACATTTGCTACATCACGGTTATCAAAACTGTTATTACGTAATATGTACAATGAGTAAATTTGAAATAGGGCAGTAATATTTTATGGAATGACAACAGTAATTATGAATGGCTAATACAGATTAGTGTGATGTTTTGCTGAATAAAGACATAGAATTTAATTTTGCTTAACTCTTGAAGAAATTTTGAAAATCTGCAATAATTTTGTATGCTTATCAGAGTCAAAGAACCAACCAAATCAGTAGACATCCATGAAGACACAAAACAATGTGATTTTTCCTCTGTTTTAATTTTCATTTTTGTGGTTAACGCCTTTATTCAATATTCAATATTTGGTACAATATAGAATTCTCAGCACATAGTACTTCAACAAGCTTCCTTTTCTTATTTCTTGATCGAACCTGACGAATAATACTGAGTGATTGCCTGTTAAATGTTATCAGTTTAGGAATCAACATCTGAATAATGTTCATTCTTTTCAATGAATATTACCAACCACCACAAAATCTCTGATTGTAATTTTGCATAAACTGTACTACAAAACGCCTTAAATGTTTCATAAACGTACATAAATAAGTTATGCACTTAATAGACATAATGATGTTTTAAGACAAACAAGGAAACAGATAACTTTTAGGGATATGTATATGGTTGGAATAGGTAACCCAGACAATCAATCAAGCCACCAGGCATTTAACTGTTAGTTGACACAAAAATGAACAACAAAGATTATATCCACAAGAATATTTTTTTAGTATGCCATATAAGAATTTATAGAATTCATTTATTTTGAACTTCAGCTTTATGGGAAGCCACAATTTTTTTTGGTTTTTATTTTATAACTGTCATTTGTCCTACTAAAATCATACTAGTTTCTGAAACTGTCGTCAATGTTTAATTATAAGTCAAATTGTTAATGGCTTGTGAGACACATTCATTGAATAATGTGTTACTTACTTACTTACGCCTATTACACCCCAATGGACCGTAGGCCGCGATCAGCATTCTCCAACCCACTCTGTCATAGGCCTGCCTTTCTACTTCTATCCAATTTTTATTCATTTTTCTCATGTCTGTCTCCATTTTTCGGCGTAATGTGTTCTTTGGTCTTCCTCTTCTCCGTTGGCTTCGAGGATTCCGAATGAGGGCTTGCCTTGTGATGCAGTTGGGTGATTTCCTCAATGTATATCCGATACGCTTCCAGCAGTTCTTCCTGATTTCTTCCTCCATTGGATGGAATCTGGTTTGTTCTCTCCCACAGTAGGTTGTTGCTCATAGTGACTGGCCAATGGATCCGAAATATTTTGCGCAGACAACTGTTAATAAACACTTATATATTTCGGATGATGGCTTTCGTAGTTCTGCAGGTTTCCTCCCGATACAGTAGAACTGTCTTGACATTTGTATTGAAAATGTTATTTATATTCATCTTTTTAAATAATTAGATTGCTATGGAAACCATGATGAATCGTTCTATCTGAATAAACCTGAATAATTCTGTAATATTTTATTTTTAGAGAAATGTATATTTCCATTTGTCATATAATTCTTATTGAGACAGAAGGTTTGTAGAGTTTGTTCTTTTTGGGGCTAATTCACCATAGAGACTGATTTTTCACTAGACAACCAGTGAAAATTCAAGAGTAATGAATTGTTATTTCATCCCTTTATGGAATTTCTGTGTAGGCCACATTAATAAGTCTGTCAGGTATTGTACATAGATCTTTCTGGTCTCATAGAAACCAGTGAGTTGGAATCCAGTGATCTACATTTCCGTAACTAAAATAATTATCACTGTTTGGACTGGTTGATGCTCGTATACGGTCTTGGACTGACTTAAATCGAAAATACAAACCACTGGATACAAATCACTGATCAAAAACCAATGTGCTCAACATAGTCTGTTAAGATTCTGGATCCAGTTCTCAACGAAAGATTGGCAAAAATTACTGGGGATTTCGGTCTTAAGGTGAAAGCGATCGTCAATGCTTCTTAGTTCTTAATACATGTTTAACCAAAATTAGTTATAATTTAAAGTATCTTCAGAAAAATATCTGACATATATTGATATAAATTCAGGGTTAAATGGCTAAGAACTGTGAATCTAGTCCTATTGACTTCAGTCAAACATTAGCCATCTAAATGACAGTGATATATCCTGAGGATTACTTGTTATTATGATGTGGCCAATCATCTCAATTAAAAAAAACAACTCTGGTTTTTTAATAAAATGAATTCTTTTTATATAACTTAGTTTGGATTAATTGTATTAGATTAGTTGGCTTATAGAAGGATTATATTATTTCTCGTATTCTCAAAATCGTGACTGTTAATACACAAGAACAAAATGTTCAGTTTACCTTTACTATTAAGCAGTATTGCCTATCATTTGTCGTTTTACGGAACTTTTTTTCGTCTTTGTGTTGGATCAGACGTTTGTAAGGTATATTAAGAAAACATGAGTAGTTAGAAAGTATTTATCACTATTCATTTATTGCATAGCATAAAGCTTAACAAATCAACAATTTATCATCTATGCCTACTACATAATTCTAGTTGATTACGGTTTATATTATTTATGTGAATAGAGTTTATACGATTTAATCTATTTCACTCGGATACGCGTTTTAACATTATTATCAGAAGGGGTTTTGTGGAGATTTAATATTTTCATAGTTGAAAGCGTGAGCAATTGAAGCTAGACCACCAGGGAAAACCTGGAAACACTGGACGGCCGTTTCGTCCTATTGTGGGACTCCTCATATATTTAACATTAACTTAACGTTTAAGGTACTTAGATCTTGTTAATAGTTTATTTTTTGTCTAGCTGATAAAATATCTAACTAGTGTTGGAAAAACGTAGGATTTCAAGTATGATTAAACAAAAGTCAGTATTCATTTTCGCATCTAGGTCTTATCATGTTATGTATGCTGTAAACACCTTCACATGTGGAAAACGTTTGGTTAAATGACAGTTAGTCTTAGTCAAATGTAAATGACAAAAATGTATCAATCCAGCCATATATGTTCCGATTAGTAAGAAATAAATATTGAAAATCATTTCAGCTTGCACGACCAGCACTTAACTATCAAACTTTTCACAGTCCAATTCCCTCCAGAATATTTATTGATATAACACAATGTTTCACTTTTATCCATAAATTATAATTAGCTGTTATCTATTCTAATTTGTTTATCATTTCAGATGCAAATTTTGTACTTGGTAATGCACAAAGAAAGTATTATCCTATTGTTTATTGTTCTGATGGATTTTTACTGTTAACTCATTATTCAAGAGCAAATGTCATGTCACGTAGTAGTATATGTCAATTTTTATGGGGTTCCGAAACAACACCAACAGTTCGTATGGAAATCAATCAAGCATTTCATAATCATTATGAATATAGAAATAGAGCTGTATTTTATACACGTACTGGTAAGTGAAGTGACCGATGTATGAATATACGTTTTTAATAGATGAAATATTGGTAATTCATTGATACTTTATTCATATAATTTTAAGAATAAAATTAAATATGTTCTTTTTTCAAACAGTAAACACAAACAACAAAACCAGTCTATTGTTTGAGGAACTGCCCCTCTGATGTATTGAAGAAATTTCTCATTCTGCTGAAAAGGAGATATTTTTATTCCAGGTTTAAATCAAATGGACGACTATAAACTACTGAGCAGATTAGTACGTTGTCCTTGTGATGTTTCAAATTAAAATCTTTGTTATGAGTAAAAAAATTTGAATCAAATGTGTAGTTAACGGAGTCAAGACTTACTGAATAATTTAGCAAATGAAAAGCAATCAACCATAAGAAAAACATATACTATCACTCTTACAATCTAAAAGGATATAAGCCAAATAATCTCTTTAATTTTAGGTGAAATACAGTTTGCATGACATCAATAAAACATACATAGAAGATAAAACTGTTGAATGAGTACATATGAATGAGCACATATGTCAATAAGAGACTGATCAATTGTAGTCCTAAACAACAATTGGGATATCCAAGCACACAATTCTTTGGGTAGTTTGACTTTTGTAAATAAATGTAACATTGTAACCCCAACTATTTTGGATAAAATCTAGGTGTAAAATTCATGAACAGTATACTATCTTAACAATAACTATATAACAAAATGAATCTTAGGAAATCTTTTCATGATTAAAATGTTGAAGGTTGAGCATATTAGAGAAAGTAACTTTCAATGCAGTTGTAAACAACCAATTTTTTATGTGGAGTAATGTTGATGAATTCATGTGTTTCATTTGTTAGCATGAGTACGCGTGTATATTCATTTACATTGTATACTTGAAAGTTATGCTCTTTGAATAATTTATGGTCATAAAGAAGGACAAAAGAAACTACTATCTACTTTCATTTCCTTAATAAATATTTCTTTCTTTCTACTACATATAGCAGCAAATCACAAATTCCCTTAACTAATCCAGTGTTTCTACAATTTCCAGCTAACGAATACATTCAATATAAAGCAGTCGAATAGAAACGAATTGGTCACTAGGTGATGAACAGTGAATAAAAATTGCGTTATAAAACAAATAAACGGGATTCAGTCACAAGCATCAGGAGGAGTTTTAGGATCATTTAAGGGACTATGGTAATCTGAACACGATACAATGTCTGTTCATGGTTGCCTACTGGGAACAAGTTTGAAAAGCGAACGAAATAGCTATTCAGTTCTCGTTGGCTTTTAGTGTTTTTCCACCCAAAATTTTTAAAAAATGTGCAAAGGTCCTCATAAAACCTTCTGTGTAAACTCGTGATTATAATATGTAGTAGTTGGGCATTCCTACTCTATAAGCATTAAAGCCAATTAAGGTGATAATGTAAATGTAATACATTTAAGTGTTACAATATGTTAATAACCAAAATTGAATGGTTTTAATCATTTGTAGTAAGCACTTAGAGATTGTTGTTTCTTATGTGTGATGATACTTATTAATGTAACCTAATTCACTTCGATTATGAATTCTTGGATTCTCAAATAACATTCCTTCAATCTAAATACTAGAAATTATATTTTAACGTGCTCAAACAGGTTTCAGGGCCTTTTAGTTCGTTAAACATTTCACTACAGTCAGTCAGTCAGCTACAATGTAGGACCAGGAACATATATGCATCCGTTCAAGTTGCCACACATCATTAACATAACAAGATGAACACCAAATTTACTTCAATGGTAGTAACACTTAAAAGACAGATTGTGTATAAGGGTATATAACAGGAAGAAAGAATTAGTTCGTAGAAAGAAAGATATGAAGCAAGTTTAATATCATGGTCTAAGGGAAGACAAAGAGTGTAAACACCGACTCCATTGTGATCGATTCTGATACATGTCACCCAGAGTCACCAACCATCGGTCAAGATAGTCACGTGAACCCCAACCAAGTATTCTGCATCTACCAACATGGCTCAGACTAGAAGTTAGTGACTTTAAGCACAGATGCCACGTTTTGGTTTGGCCACCCCTAACTTTCTTCCAACCATCCCCAACAACTTCACTACAACTGTAAGAAAGTTAAAATTGATGAACAAACGATAATCTTTAGATCGTGTTCCTAGTGTCTGCTAGACGACTTTGCTGACCCTTGAAGTTTCAGCATCACAAGATTGATTACAATATAGCGTTTACTTCAAAGTTCGACACTAACTGTCACATATGATGAACATTTTGTTTAATCACTTACTGTATTATAGTTAATAACTACTAAAGACTATTCAGTTCTTTCTAAATTTCATGGTTTTAGCAGTTAATATCATTCTATAGTTGAAAATCACCACAAGTTACAGAATCATGAATTCGTTTTTGTTAAGAATTCATTAGTGTTTATTTGAGTAGAAAGTAAAAGACCACACTAAAGTGTTTATAAAATAGTTTATTGTTTTTCTTTTTTGTGAGCATTTGAAATTATTCATTTAGACAGGTAAAAAACTCTGTTAATACCATCAGTATAGTTAAAATATAAAGCCGAAATTATTCTTTCAAATCTGTACCGATTATAAAAGACTTAAAGTTCAACAGGAAGTCAACATTAAAAGTAGCATATGGAAATATAAATAAATTAATGAAATGAAAAACAAAATATTTTGAAATGGATATAAACAATTAAAACAAACATCAGAAGGGGTTTTTGTGGATATTGTAGTAATTTTAATAGTTGAGATCATGAGTACTAAAAGACTAATATTTGGACGAAGAATATTCTTTTCGAAAAATTCTCTGGCCAGGTGGAACCCCTCAGTAGTGCGCATAATGCATGTAAATTTAGGATTGTCAAACCAAATAGAATAAAATTGTTAATGTTGATATGACTCATATAGAATGTTAACTTGAATCTGTATATATATTAAGTGGAAAATTAAGATCTGTGATCAGAATATAAATATGGGTCAGATAGGGTGAGAGAGATATATGATAGTGCAATTACAATTCGATCAAGTGGAAGACTAAATTGTGTGAAAAATTAGTGAGACGTAATAAGGAGGGATCAATGCAATGTGAATGAATCATGTCTAGGGGGGATTAATAATGATATTTAACCAATAATAATAATAATAACAAAATACAAAGATTTGTGAATAAAGATAAGAGATACTATATATACATTTCAATTTTGTTCTCTAGGATTTT
>NC_031495.1:57239859-57273192 GCF_000237925.1 Schistosoma mansoni
AAGGTGTACAATTGATTGATCACCTAGACTGATGGCCTCATTGCAACTTCATCGATGGCGTTCGATTAGCACTACGAAGGACTTGACACGCATGACATTGATCACCACCCAGTGATCAATCAATTGTGATTGCATCTCAGTCCTACAGGAGGTTGGTCGCGGCCCGAATAGCTCAGTGGTAACGTCTCTGACTGTGAAGCTGAGTGACACGGGATCGAATCCACCAGGGAGCATCAGTTCCCTCAAGATTACAGGTACACCTTGCTGACGAGTGCCAAGTAGCACGAAACCCGTGTCCAGGGTTTCCTGTTGACCACCTCCAACCACCATCTTACCATAATATGAAACTCCTAGAGAACAAAATTGAAATGTATATATAGTATCTCTTATCTTTATTCACAAATCTTTGTATTTTGTTATTATTATTATTATTGGTTAAATATCATTATTAATCCCCCCTAGACATGATTCATTTACATTGCATTGATCCCTCCTTATTACGTCTCACTAATTTTTCACACAATTTAGTCTTCCACTTGATCGAATTGTAATTGCACTATCATATATCTCTCTCACCCTATCTGACCCATATTTATATTCTGATCACAGATCTTAATTTTCCACTTAATATATATACAGATTCAAGTTAACATTCTATATGAGTCATATCAACATTAACAATTTTATTCTATTTGGTTTGACAATCCTAAATTTACATGCATTAAACGATGTACTTTGCCTTAAACCTGGCCAGAGAATTTTTCGAAAAGAATATTCTTCGTCCAAATATTAGTCTTTTAGTATATTTAATACATTTTTGATGTTGCATTATTTTAGATTTTTCAAATTTCTAGGGTTTTATTTATGCTACATATGTCTACAGTATCGAATTCCTTGTACAAGTAAAGTTATATGGTGATACTTGATTGAAGCCGAATATATGAACCATTGGATGCTACCTAGTAGTCTAAATTTAAAATATACTTTGTGACGCTTAACTGCCTTACATTTGATCCCTAGTAAGTTTGTAAGTGAATATGTCCTGTTAACTAATCCAATGCTCTATCGAAACAGCTATCCAATGTTTCCTAATTTTTGGTAGTTGTTTAACAAAGATCCTGTAAACTATAAAATCTAGAAATCTTTAGAAATCTAAACTTTTAACAGTTTCTTTATTGAACCTAACTGCTCATTTCATTTTCAGATGACTCTAACAATGTTTACATCTAATAACGTATACTCTCTTGTTGCTCCTATTTATGCACGCAAACCTATTAGTGAATGGAATTAAAAATTATTTACTGCCTTATATAGTTAAACTGTCAGTTATTAAAATGAATAAACAAAAGAAAATCTATTTTTATTATCTTTATATAAGAAACTGGGATTGTAACAACCTTAAACTTTGAATTCACTTGGTATTGTTTGTTTGAATCTTCCCATTGATTTTTGGGACTGCAATTGATCAGTTTCTTATTGGCCATATATGCATATTGTGATTATTGCCTGGATATAGCCTTAATTCACAAGCATTATAAGTAAATATGGGTGGTGGCTAGCAGTGGAATCCAGGTCGCGCGTGCACATCAACTCTGAGATGCAGGTACATCCAGCTGACGAGTCCCAAATAGAACGAAACGCTCGTGCTGGATTCCACTGCTAGCCACTGTCCATCTTTGCTTATACCTTAAACTTTATTCAACCTAATATAAGTAATATTAATATTAGCTAATATGATTTGGAGACTGAATCTTCTGAAATTTAGATAAACGACTCACTGACAACTCCAAGTTGGGATATTGTTACAAAGATTTATTTATTTGATGATACTTACATCTAGATTTCATAAAATGATTTAACCTAATTTCTCTTTAGATACTGGTAAGGTTTATTCTATCATTTTCAGCTTATCAGATTTAAATCATACTCTGTTTAAAAAACAGAGAAGAATTAGGGAGAAATAAACGTTAGGTTGACAAAATTTAGGAGGAAGTAATATCGAACAAGACAGATCTTGTTATCCTTATAAATTAAACATTAAAAAATTCATCTTTGCAAAGACTTAATTTTACTTACACCTGCCTGCAGTTCTAAGAAATGCGTATTTAATTACTGGAAGATCATGGAATATGCCAGGTTTGTTCACTGGTATCAGCAAGCATGAAATCCACTTAGGAAGCTGTTATTGGATTTTCTCAAGCCATCAGCATTTTGCATTACTAAAAAAATGAACATTTGGTGACCTTCAATCATGACAATTGCAGAAATTGGATGGATAAACCAATGGATTCTTTTACATTGGTTTAAACATTTCCTAAGCATCAAGAAACCTAAGTATAACACATTCAATCAGGAGAACTCTGAATGTGAAATGAAAGTTTTTTTTGTAGTGATGACAGACGGTCGTTGAGAACTATACCGAGTTTATTTTATTTATTATCCTATCTTAATAACATTCTCTGAAAATGTTTTGTGAAGTACTGAGCATATGTTTTATTAACTTGAGTTATTACATTAAGGGTGTGAAATGTTTCGATTAAGTTACTAAACACTTTTAATCACATTTTAATGTTAGGTAATTATTTTTTTAAAATTAGCTTGATTTAGTGGGATAAGATGCTTGCCAACCATATATCTATTTGATCATTGGTTACTGTTAGAACAAAGCTAATACTTTAAAGTTGTTCATAGGAAAAAGCAATACTCTCGTCTGTCTGAAGAAACGTAGATCTTTTTTATCTGTTAATCTGTTCACTAAGACATAAAATTACCGTGTGGAAATTTTATCCAGGAAGCTAGTAAGTTTAAACAACCGCTATAAATTTGAAGAATAATGATATGAAGATAATATTCAAAACATCGCGCACAATTTTTCCTTTGTGCTTTGCGATATAAGTATTTGGAATGCAAGAATTTTGTGTGAAGGCTGTTGATATTACAAACTTACCTAAGTTAGACATTCGTTGAAAATCAGGAACCACTAGATATCTCTTTCGTCCTAGTAGGAAGCATCATGACAGTGCCCATCCACGACCAACCAGGCATTGAACCTAAGACATTCAACTATTACTGAGAATGTCCATAATTTTGACCAGTTATTTTATACATATATGGAGTCAATAAACTTGAGACATCGAGCAACCATCGTGGATTATCTTCAGTGGATGAGTACCTTACACTTCATATGGTTTTAACACATTTATCGTGACTTTGATAATGAAAGCTGGATAGGACCAGATCTTTACACCACTGAGTAACGGCTTAGTTATCAAAATGTTAGACACTCGACACCTGGTGGATCGTGGACGATCATAGTTGTGAAGCTTTACATTAGGAAGAAATAAATGTCTAGTGATTACTGATCTTTCAAAAGTGTCTAACTTGGGTCAGTTCATAATATGGATAAAATGTTTTTATTATTATATAAACAAATAGATAACGTTTGTTGATTTCATTATATATTTTGATATTTGTTATTTGTTTTTCTTTTCTTTTTTGATAGGTGAACCATTCACTTGTGATTTTACAGTTACACCGATAAGAAATGAACGATCTGAAGTTGTTCTTTTTCTCTGTTCATATCAAAAAATAACACAAGATTTAATACATTCTAATATGTATCAATCAGGTTACAAAATGAATCATTCAAAAACACATTCTATACTTTCATGGGCATCAGAATTACCATTTTCTAAAAGTTATCTACATATGAAAAATAATAATTTTAGTAAGTTACAATTAATATAAACATGTATCCTATAGAAATTTAGTCTAATTTATATAATATATAATGTAGAATTTAGGATTAAAATAAAAGAACTATAACTGTTTTATAAGCAAAGATGGATAGTGACTGACAGTGGAACCCAGGACGCGTGTTTCGTCCTATCTAGGACTCGTCAGCTGGATGTACTTGCATTTCAGAGTTGATGTTCACTTTGTGACTCGAACCCAGTACAATGAGACGATACAATTATACAACACCAAGTAAATATACTGTTTATTTCCTTACTTCTTATCTGTATTGTGGATAAATTATTGATTGTTATATTATCTTTTAGGCATGATTTATCGAATAATTTGTTGAGTATTAAGGAAAAAAATAGTTATAATCCTTTCTATGAAGTATATGACTTGATGACAACTAGTGAAATATGAGAATATTTAAGGGAGAATTAATTCAATAAAGTTTAACTTGATCAAATTAGTTGAAGTACCATTTACTTTACGTTACTCAGTACAGACATATGACGTAATATATCTGATTTAGTTGATAAGAGCATTAAAATGTTCAGATTTAAATAAACTGACTTTTCCATTTAGAAAAAAATTAAAATTTGTCTGAATAACGTTACGCTATCTCGTATTCCATATAGACTGTACTTATATCTAAGTTCTTTAAATCCTAAGCGTATTCTGATCTTCATGAGATTAATTTATGAAAAAGCTACAACATCATTTCTTCTATCACTGTATGTGTTTGTAATTTGAAGATAAATATATATAGCATATAGCAAACAATTCTCTTTGAACCTAGCACGCTACAATACCGTCATGCACTGCCCCATCGCCCTTGGCATATCATACAACCCAACGATAGTCTAGGTACACCTCATGCGAATGTTTAACTACTCTGAATTGTCGAAAAGAAACGTTCCAACTGTCTCTTCTAAATCGCAATGTACTTTTTTTTGTAGACTAGAAATTTTTTTTAATTACCTGAATCATTGTATATTTTGGTAAGATAATTGTTTAACTGAGATGACAAATTTCTTAGAAAATAACATTTCTTGAAATGATTGGCACACACTAATAAAAATTCTAGGGAACTATATATATGTAACCATAAACATGTTCATGAAATCTTTTAGGAAAAAACAAAACTAAAAATCCAAATATGTATAGTGGCTAGCAGTGGAATCCAGGACGTGCGTTTCGTCCTATCTAGGACTCGTCAGCCGAATGTACCTGCATCCAAGAGTTGATGTTCACTCTGGGACTCGAACCCAGTAACTTTCGCTTCAAACGCCATTGCGTTATCAACTTAGTTACTGAGTCCTGATAGCCACTTGCTTGTGCAATGGGGTGAAGTTTAAATTCATTTTGTAGAGACTGACCAGTTGCAGTCTTAAACATCAATGGTAAGATTGAAACAAACCATACTAAGTGAATTTAACAATCCAAATGTTCATTAATTTACTGAAAATAAGTTAAATAACAATGATATTGAAAAGTTACAGCCGATTAACTTAAATATCAGTAAACTGACACTTTAATGTAAATGATCTAATTCTTATGGAACTGTAAGACAAAAATGAGATGACTAGATTACTTATAAAATATGTTTGTCAATAAATAATGTTTACTGAACTTGTTTAATTGTGAATATTCCATGATTTAAATTCAGATGAGACTGTTGAAAATAATGAAGCTCATCTACAACGTTCCTATTCCAAAGTCAACCTTACTCAAACAAGTATTTTAAGTGGTTCTCCGGAAGAAAACGATCAATATGAGGAATCACATACATCAACAAATACTTCACAGTTAATAAGCAAGCATTGCCTTAATATTACTGGGACCATTAGTACAACCTCATTCTCTACATCTTATAGCAATCAGGATCTTCTAAAAGAATCTCAAATCAATATAAAAAGAAATTCGTATGATGTTCCATCAGATTTTTATAGTGAAACCAAACTCAATTATCCTAAAGAGTACTACCTACCTTCTTTTTGTCAGTCAACATCATTTGTAGATGTTCTACATAATCCTTCATGTACTACAATACCCCAAAACATCCCTCGTAAATTTAACGCATGCATTCAAAGAAATTTCAGTATATTGTCATTACCTCAAATAAAATCACAACTTAGAAAATTCAGTCGAAGAAAAAGTGTAACGAAAACTTCTGAAGAAACTAATAGTAAAGGAATTCATGAGTTCACATTAACTTCACCTGCAGAATCGCCAGTTATTAGTTATGTTAAATTAAAAACTACCTCTCGTAATTATTCACCTACCAAAACAGACAAAATTATAACGGCAAATGAGGTAAGTTAGTGGTTAAATAACAGTTAAACTTATTGTTAAACCACATTTCCGTAACTTGTATGTCATACTAATTATAGTCAGTCAATGAGCACTGTAGTGATCAAGTATACATATTTATGATCGATCAGTATGCTATGACCTAAATAAATTTTGAAATAACGACAAATAAATACCATCCTAATGATCTTGAAAAAAAGAAAGGTTTTACGTTACGGTTTGTTTTAGAGTAGTGAATAGAAACTATTGAAGAGGTATATGCCAGGACGAAATAAGTATTTAGATTTCACTGGTTTCTTTGTTGATTGAAATGTCTGTTAATAAGTTTTGAACTAAATCAGTCGAAAAAATTATTATACAATGCTTCCAACAACTGCCTGATGCCACTACAATAAATTCCATTCATTAATTAATTAGCTCTCTTGGGAATTCGAATCTTTTTAATGAAACCAGACGATACTCAAATAGTCCATTCTAACAGCGAATATATCTCATTGCAAAATATTTGAAATGTGTTTCCAAATAATTCGTTCATTCAAACTGACTTTCCAAACAACTATATAAATTTGAACAAGTATCATCTAGTATCATAGTTCAGTAGGTTACTTTCAAGCCACCATAATGATTATTGAATAAACGTCAGTCTTTATGATCCACTGATATTCAAATGGAAGAAACACCTTACGAAAGTTTGCTGTCATTCATTTTTCTAACCGTATTACAAGTATTTATAGATGAAAAATTGAATGGAAAGAAACACTTTAGCAGTCATTACTTCATATCTATAAACAAAATCTAATCGCTGTTGAAATTCTGTTGCTGGAATTCAATGATTAATTGAATTTAAAAGGTTTATACTCTAACTTCTTTGAATTCATTCGAAACTGTATTTTTCGTAGTATCTTCAAAGAAAACGTTTGATGCGTTAACTTTCATCAATGCTATTGTTGGATAACTTTAACAACAGATAACCACTTAAAAAGTCATTTAACATATGTTGCGTGTTCGCACCTCGGGATCATCAATTCTGTAGTGCCGTGCTTCGTTAATCGTTCATCTCGATAACGGTTATAATACAAATCTTAACGGTGCATAAAGTCAGAAGGCGAGGAGAAGCGGCAACTACAGTTTTATTAACAAATGACGCAGGACAGAAAGTTATATGCACATGATCAAACATCAGCGAGCGAAAGCATAAATGACACGCATTGGAGATGGCGGGTAAGACAACTCACTTTAATCAAGCGTTAATCAATATTTATACTCAGACAAGAATTAGTTACAGACATGTGATGAATAAGATAAAAAGTGTACACTCATATAAAACAATCAGGGTTAATAGGTGAATAATAAACAAAGTCAAAATGTGACTCAAGATGGATAGTAAATTGTCTTGTCTAGAAGCTAAAATAAGGTATATGGGCTTAACATAGCAACCGACACTACACATACTCACTAGTCTCCTTTATATATTGTAAATTACTTCTCATTTAAACGTATATTCCCTGGGTTGCTGAAAGTTCATTTTGAATAGTCATGGGAAATGTAACTATTGTGATTCGTGTACTACTCTATAATCATGATCAATATATAACAAAAGCTGTGCTATGCAAGTCTTTATAAACCTTGATTTTTAATGAAAAGATTTCTGATTACTTTAAGATTACATAATGATATGATCGTTTTCAAACGCTTGCATTATTATAACGTATAGTGTTGGTTCATGCACAATATATGATGTTTAATAATTAGTCATTTAATTGTATAATAACTTTCAATATGGATAATTTTAAATAAATGAATCATAGCTAAGGAGAAAGGTTCATCGTCATGTCCCTTATATGAAATGATTTTACTAAATTCAACCGAAATGGTGTCTAATTATTGACAGGTATCGATTCCACGATCAAGTTGGTAGTTAAGATAATTGGCATACCTTATCACTGTAATACATGCTGAAACATTTCACGATCTCATTTCTGATTAAATAGGGTTGTTGCAGTGAAGAGTTACCATTTGTCAAATGTTTTGAATAGAAAGAGTTTATATCACGACTAAAATTTTAGTACTATACTGAAGAAGATGAAGTAAATTTAACCAAACTTCACTATTACGCCACAAAATGAGAATAATATATTTGAATCATATTAAGAAAACTGAGTCCTTGACTTATCCTTAAGCAATAAATGTTGCAAATAAATCATTGCAAAATATATATATGCAAATTTGTGTTGAGTCGGCTTCCGTGGACTACAGCGGAGCCTCCAGAGATCACAAAGGATCTGAAGAGTTTCTATCCAATCAGAATATGATGAAAATTTCTAGAGTATCAATGTGCCCTGCTACTACTGGACAGTAGAGTAATATGTCTCTTTGCGAATTGGCCGAATCATAATGTTGATTTAACAAGTGCTAATATCTATAAATACACGAGATTTTCAGTTCATTTCGATTCTTACCAAATAAACACTACTCCAGCTTTTTCTTCTGTCTTTTGACTTGAGGCGATGAAGTTCCAACGTTCGAGTGTCATAGTCATAAATGTATTCTGCCTTAATCGAGTAGCAAACTTAACACTGGTAACGGGAATGCGATTCAAACCCACCAGGGAAAACCCCGATGGAATAGCTGATAACGCACATGTTGAGGGTTCGATCACCTCCGGAGCCAACAACTGTTAGGTTGACGGAAGCCGACTCAACAATTAGGCTTGGTAAATTATTATAAATCAGAGGGGGTTTTGTGGAGAATTTGGTATTTTCACAGTTGAAATCACGAGTCAATTGAAGCTAGACCACCATCGAAAACCTGGAAGCACTGGACGGCCGTTTCGTCTCATTGTGGGGCTCCTCAGTAGTGAGCATCCACGATCCTGCACTCGCGAGATTCGAACCCAGGACCTCCCAGTCTCACGCCAGAGCATTTAACCGATAGACCACTGAGCCGGCCGTCATCCAACGGTGTTAATGTATAACTTCAACCAATCCACGATTTTGAGCAACCGTTCACCAATTGTCTTCAATGAGCTGATATCTCTACAACAGACCTGGTAGAACTCCACTGGTCACTGCTTCCCACTAGAACTCAAGGAAATATCTCTTGAAGTCAGTCACTAGTGAGCATATGATTATAGATCAGAGGGGGTTTTCGATGGTGGTCTAGCTTCAATTGACTCATGATTTCAACTGTGAAAATTATTATAAGACCATAAATATCAGATATAACGCTCACTTTCTTTGTTTGACTCAAGCACATTGAAAGGTACTGTAATGTACACAATCAATAACTTAGTGGACTAAAAAATACTTTTACTGAATCTGAAAGCATCGAATGACTATTTTAAGTTTAGCTTTGTAGATAATGTTGTATAAAAGAATTAAAAACAATATTCCGATAGGATCAATTGTTGAAGCGATCGAGAATACAAACTGTACAATAAGTTGAGATAGTCGTTAAAATTAACCAAAGATGTGAACATGGTACTTTTATGTGTCCTGGTTTTATGAAGGTTTCACTCTAATTTTAATGATATGAAAAACACCATACAGTTAAGCATATTTAGGAATTTAATATTTATGTATTTACAAGGTTATTCATTCAAAAACATTTCCTGTGGATATATTTTGTTAATTTAGATCTAATATGACAGGAATCTATTTCAGAAGTGCTACAAGATTAGCGAAAACCCATAAAACTAACTGATTACGTTTGTGAATGTAAAAACACTGGCTTGATGATACATTTGGACTATAACCGAGAAATGTACAATCCATAAATTTGACCTGTATGTGAAAACATTGTAAGAATTTCCAGACTAGAAAAAAACAGCTATCTAGTATTTTACCTTTAGTTCTACATTAGACTCTCCACAATTTCTTCACATTATCACCTTTCTTACGTCACCGTTAAGATCCACCTGATGGAGTTGGGAAACCCTCATTCCAAACAAATGGTGCACATGGGCTTCAGGATCCTAAGGAAAGAAATGGTGTATGAACGTATTGTTGGTCACCGGCTAGCATGGAACTTTTTCCCCATAACGCTGCTCCATTGCCCTGTCAATTAGACCTGGGTGTGGCCCCCTAAGATAACCACCTGCCTCGGTTTAGGCACCCGCGCAGTATCCCAACCCTCACACAAATCGAATGATTTATGTGGCTCATACCTATTCAGTGCCTCATTGTATGAATAATTATATGTTTCAATAGATAAATAAATTCATGTTTATGATGTCAATATCTATTCAACAAAGAATCAGAAAACTTTCTCTGTCATTTTTATCATTTAGTCAACTGTCTAGATATTATATCTTTATTGCATCAAAATACTAATTAAATGTATTCAGGTAAATTAGATTTATGAACTCATAAATATCTATTTTACATAACAATATGAATGTATGTGTATATATTTGTCAATTTGGAGAATGGAATGGAAAAAAGGGTAATTACATTACATGATTAAATTAGATTGACTAATTTACGAGGATGATAGAATCAAGTTTTTTTTTCTTTTATCTACGTCATTATGACTTACGATAGGACGTTTACAATTTTTATGTTCATTGATTTCATGTTGATAACATCCTTTAGAGATTTAACTTCGATTTGAGAAAAATATCAGAATTTATAGGTAAACAATGCTGAAACGTTGTCACCAAGACACGTATATGTTTATTAAGCTGTTTGATTATTCATTAGAATAGATGATTAGAATCTGTCTTGAGAAATAAATCATTTTCTTAAGAACAGAGTATACACTAGTGAACCTGTTACATTTGGAAGCCCTTATATAATTAAGTTTCGTTACCTACTTATTTGAGAACACTATCATCTGTTATCAGATGAAACCACCAACAGGTTACAATATTTAAAAAAGCACTGATTTATAATTATTTTGCTATTTTCAAACTATTGATATATTAAACGTAACTTATTCGGATCTCAGTAAATGTTAAACTCCTTATGCTTTTTGACTATAATGTCTGTCAAATATTGAACACTGGTCTCCAACAAATATGTTCCCTTCATATCAATAAGCCGATGAGTAAACTTTATGATGAGTTAATTCTCATAAAATCTAAAATGCTCAAGCCTGAAGTGCTCTTAGACAGACTTCTATTAAGTTGGGACTGTTTTAGCAATTCGGTTTTCAGAAACAGCTTGCAAATTGTCAACGTTTAACTGAACAATGTAAACGGTACTCCCGACTATGGATAATAAATCGATGTGACAATAAATTGCACTTACTTCTGTCAGCTTGCTTATGTAAGGAATTACTTTTGTTTTACTAGTTACTGAGTCTGTAGTTATAAAGGAAGCTTTTCAAATAAAAAGTTACATGGAGACAGTTTTTGTGAAAAGATTGTCTGTACAAGCTCAAAATACTGCCTAGTTTTCAATGGTTAACCGAATGACATTGGTTCACGACTTAAGTGACCACCAACGTAGAACAAGTTCTCACTAGCTGAACATGATAATTGTCTTCATAAAACTCCTAACGATAACCATGCATACACTAGTGAATAACGTTGTCAAGATCGAAACATTTTAAATACATTTCTAACATTATATAAAGATCAGAAACAGTCATTTCTTTGACTCAATTGCTGAAAATATAGGTTGTTTGCCTAAAGCCCATAAGTCCTAATGTAAACCAGTACAAATGTTTTTTTTGAAAATAATTGATTTTCATACCACTTGTTGAAGGATATCGTCGTTAAGATTCGTGTAATGAGGGCAAAATTTTATCCATAATAATGACAAAGCACAAGTTCATACAAGCTCTACATTAATGATGAATTTTAATAAAACTCAAACAACACTTAATATAAAGTACTTTACAATTCAATAAATCTATTTTCTTATAAACTGTGATTTATTTTAAATGTAAATCATGCGATATCATGTTAAGCATAAGACTTAGTGTTTCGAAAACTTTATTCGAACGTAATGATGGGTATATACCTTTATTTATGATTATTAACTGAGTCCTTTTCATAGTTTGTTTCATCTGAACCGATTCAGAAATCTTTCAGTCGGAATATGCAGTCTTTTGACAATGACAGCCGCATTTATAAGTCGTGACATTTTTTTCAGTCGTTAGCCTTCTTAGTCTACAAACGGTATCTCGCTCGTTTATCTAAAGCAAGCGCTCATGTGGATCTTACGCACTAACATAAACGCTTTTTAGTTAAACCATCCAGTGAATGAAAGAAAACATCAGTGTAATTGTTTATGTAATGATATCGTTTATAATTCGAACAAAAAACACTTTGACTATACATTTCTTCTGTTCTTCATTCTCTTTATCATTCAGAATAATAAGAAAACTCATTTTTGGGAAAGGTTTGATTATCTACCTTATTCAACTATTCTATCTAACCAATCAAATGATAATCAACCTAAAAAAGATAAAATAGTAAATTCTGATCAAATTAATTTACAACAAAGTAATTTACCTAATACAAACCAATTATTAGATCCTTTAAAAACAGAATTAAAAAACATTAACACCCAATCAAATAAACCAAATAAAACAACGAAATGTTTTTCATTTATATCACAACGTTTATCGGATCATCAATCTTATTCATATGGTAATATTTCCAAAAAATTTTATGAACCAGATCCAAAAAAATATTCTTATAAACGTAGAAAATCATTAGCTATAATACATGGACTTGGATTTCGTGGGAGAAAAATTCGTAAAAGTAATTCATCAAAACTTAATCAAGTAAGTATTTTTTCACAGTAGTCTAACAAATTATGATTGTGTGTGTGTGTTCATCAGTCGAACATTCATAATTAATATAATTCATATAAATAATTTATGCACTAATGTTTAGAATAGAAGTTTCGATATTTATTATTTTACTATCAGAAGGGGTTTTGTGGAGATTTAGTATTTTCATAGTTGAAAGTGTGAGTAATATGCTCACTAGTGACTGACTTCAAGAGGTAAATCCAGGAGTTCTAGTGAGAAGCAGTCACCAGTGGAGTTCAAACCACGTCTGTTGGAAGATATCAACTCACTGAAGACAATTGGTGAACGGTTGCTCAAACTTCGTGGATTAGTTGAAGTGAGACATTAACACCATGGATGCCGGCTCAGTGGTCTATCGGTTAAATGCTCTGACGCGAGACTGGGAGGTCCTGGGTTCGAATCTCTTGAGGCGAGATCGTGGATGCGCACTGCTGAGTAGTCCCATAATAGGACGAAACGGCCGTCCAGTGCTTCCAGGTTTTCGATGGTGGTCTAGCTTCAATTGACTCATACTTTCAACTATTTATTATTTTATTTATGACCCTCCATAAGGTGAGAGATTAACAGTTGATAATTGTTAACAAGATGATATGGAAAATGAAGTTATATGAGTAAATAATTATATTGTAGTGAACAAGAACAACTCCGCCTGTAGTGGAGACCTGGAAAACTACGAAAGCTATCATCCATAAGATACAAGTGTTTATTAACAGTTGTCTACGCAAGATACTTCGGCTGCGTTGGCCAGACACTATGAGCAACAAGCTACTGTGGGAAACAACAAACCAGATTTCAGTGGAGGAAGAAATCAGGAAGAAACGCTGAAAGTGGATAGGACACACATTGAGAAAATCAACCAACTGCATCACAAGACAAGCCCTCACATGGAACTTTGAAGACCAAGGGAAGAGAGGAAGACGAAAAAACACATTACACCGAGAAATGGAGACAGGCATGAGAAGAATGAACGAAAATTGGATAGAACTACTAGGGAAAGTTCAGGATAGAGTGGATTGGAGAATGCTGGTCGGCGGCCTATACTCCATTGGGAGTAACAGGCGTAAGTAAGTAAGTAAGTGAACAAGAACATGAGTGGAGACAATCGAATGTACTTGACACGAAAATTACAGACTATCTCACTAAAATCTGATAACCATAGAGTAAATAGTTAATTTGCAAACTATCAATCAATTGTCTCAATCTTGACTGTTCCTTCTGCAAATATCATTCCATAGTCTTCGATTATTTTTGTTCATGCATTTTCATACCCATTGCGTTTCGTTCTCGTTCTTTTGTTATCGATCTTTTAATGAAGTACATTCAATTGCCGACCATCGTTATATACTACTTGTGTGGATATAAGTAGCCCACACCACAATATGAACAAACACTGCTATGCAGAATAGTTCAGCGGTCAAATCTACATAGACTAGTTTCCATATAAATACTTCTTTGTAATATAATTTTGGATTTTAACTTATACAGTATTCTCCAACTTATGAGATATACATATGATAAAAAAAGTTGTAAATAATATAAGCTTTCATTTCAAATCCAAGTTTTTGTTGGAATCAAATGTCATTACAAAATGGAATGATTTGATCATCTAAAAATATTTTTTCTAAATCCATATGAATTGGAATATAGTATGCCACTTCATTATAATCGATTTCTGGTCATTATGGGGCATCTATCTTTGATGTAAAAATTCTTTGCGATATTTAAGGTAATAAAAAATAAAAAAACTAAGCATATTACAAGTACGCATAAGACTCTTACTTCTTAACTATTACAAAATAATAATGAGCATATCATCAATAATCCACTAAACTGTAAATGGATTTATTACATTGTGAATTAAGGCTATATCGAGGCAATAAGCACAGTATGCACATATGCCAATTACAGACTGACCAGTTGCAGTCCAAAAACATCAATGTGAAGAATCAAACAAACAATACTAAGTGAACTTAAACTTCACACCATTGCACAAGCAAGTGGCTATCAGGACTCAGTGGCCGAGTGGATAACGTGTTGGCGTTTGAAGCGAAAGTTACTGGGTTCGAGTACCACAGTGAACATGGAATCTGAGATGCAGGTACATCCAGCTGACGAGTCCCAAATAGGACGAAACGCAAGTCCTAGATTCCACTGCTTGCCACTGTCCATCGTTGCTTATAATGCTTGTGAATTAAGGCTATATCGAGACAACACGCACAGTATGCATATATGTTCAATAAGAGACTGACGAATTGCAGTCCTAAATGTCAATGAGAAGATTCAACCAAACAATATCAAAGTGAATTTATCACATTCTTCTTCATAAATTGATCAATTGAAACAGGGTTTCACCTAAATATTATTGTTATCTATCATTTATCAAATGAATGATATGAAAATCTCAATACATTACATTATTTTCATTTTAGATCATTACAACCATGACTAAAAACAGTTAATGTTACCTTTCTACTAAATACACATTTTGTACAATTAAAACAACAGACGGTTCCACATCACAATTAAAATTCATTAGTTATTTATTCTATATTGAAAAAAAATTTGTTGCTATGTACACAACATCTGTTAATTTCAAGAGATATACTACCCTTTAAATTACTGGCTTGAAAATCTATATTATATTTCAAGAAAAAGAATTCGGACGAAAAATGTATATCATCTTAGGTGTTATGTTTTTAGAAAAAATTCGGATGATTGTTGGTTATATATTCAAAAATTACCAAAATGAATATAAACAATTTCGACGAAGCAAAGATGGATGGTAGCTAACAATGGAATTCAGGACGTGCGTTTCGTCCTATTTGGGACTCGTCATCTGGATGTACCTACATTCAAGAGTTAATACTCACTCCAAGACTCAAACCTAGTATCATTTGCTTCAAACGCCATCACATTATTCACTTAGCCATTGAGTCCTGATAGCCACCTGCTTGTGCAATGGTGTGAAGTTTAAATTTACTTGATATTGTTTCCTCGTATATTCTCATCGCTGTATAGGACTGAAGCTGAGCAGTCTTTTGTTAGCGTATGTGCATCCCATGCAAACTGACTCAGCATTGCCTTAAGTCACAAGCTAGCCACTATCCATCTTTCTTTAAAATGCTTGTGAATTGAGGCAATATCAAGGCAGTCCTCAAGGGATGCGCATATACCAACAAGAGACTGATAAATTTCAGTATTAAACAGGAATGGGAAGATTCATGTAAATAATACCACATGAATTTCGATAAAGGATAGATGTATTTTAAATTATGTAAAACATTAACGGTTTACTGAACATGCATTTTTTTAGTGTAATTGTTTTGTAGTTACGATTATTTTTATTGTCAAATCGATGAACTTGTACTTGGTTATTAAAACTACTATTCACCAAGAATGAAACAATCTTGTTGAATCCTAAATGAAATCATGATACAAGGTGAAAATAGTCTTTCAGTGGATCACAGTAACAAAATACAATCACTTCATTAAATTGATTGTCATCGCAATATTACTGGTCCAGAATTCAAAGTTCATTCTAACGTCTAAATGCCTTTTAATAGATTATAGTTAATTGTTGAAGATATTCTAGATTATATTTAACAGATATACTTATATTACTTGTGATACTGGTGGTTTTTCAATATACTACACGTATATTAACAATATGTGTTTACAACCCTTATCCGAAAAGTTATATACATTCTATCTAAAGAACTTAATACTGAATAGAATCAGTAAAATTAATGAGATCTCTGTATATAGCCTCTGCCAGGGAAGTCCTACTCATTGCCTTCTCGTGGCGGGGTTGTTGTTCACAAAAGTGAGAGGACGAAAAGCGAATGTCCGGCGCTTTAACCGGGTTGGTGGACACGGAAAGTCACCTAAAAGAGTTGGAAAACCCTGATTCCAAACCAATGGTGCATATGGGCTCCAGTATCCTGAAGGAACAAATGGCGTATGAACCAACTGTTGGTCACCGGCTACCATGGGACTGCATCTCCTCACGATGCTCCACTGCCTTGTGGACTAGACCTTTAGGTCAAAGGCTCCGGGTGTGGCCCCCTAAGAAAACCACCTGTTTCAGTCTGGGCACCTGAGCAGTATCACAGCTCTCACACAAATCGAATGGGATTTGTGCGGCGCATATTTATCTGGTGCTTCCTTGTACCAATATTTGTGTGTTTAAATAAATAAATAAAATAAAATATTATACTTTTTTGATATCATGACCTAAAAAGTCCGCTGTCTACACTAAAAATTGTGTAGAATTGTTAGTTGATATTGATATATGTATTCATGTATAGTTTACTATTCAGTAATATAATACAACACATATTTAAAACGTTTTTCCCTCCTTCTTTCCTTTTTTTTTTCTTTTTTTAAGCAAATTAAAAATTTCAGCGTTAAAAATGTCCCAGAATATAAAATACAGAAATTAACTAAATCAAACTTTGTTCTTTTACATTATGGTCTTTTTCATATAATATGGGATTGGTTACTATTAATATTAACATTTTACATCGCATTTATTGTACCATATAATGTAACATTTGAAAGTCATTCAACACATTCTGGTCGATGTAGAATTATTGATTTATTGGTAGAAATTTTTCTAATTGTTGGTAAGTTATTGGTGCTTTGTTTACTTTTTATATGATGTAATATGTTATCCCACACATTACATTTGAAATTGTAGACATTTGGTTTTTTTCGAAGATCATTTCTTCAAAGTAAACGTTTGAATGATGACTTACATAACATTAACTGGGAGTTAAGGATTTTTCTTATTTAAGATGGCAACTATACAATAGACACATATATATATATATATATATATAGAGAGAGAGAGAGAGAGAGAGAGAGGGAGAGTAAGACCTCTCTAACAAGAATGTTAAACACTTATCAATGAAACTCCTAATTAGTTATTCCTCCTTTACGACATATTCATAACATAGTTAATTCCTGGTAAGCAAAGATGGATAGTGGCTAGCAGTGGAATCCAGGACGCGCGTTTCGTTCTAATTGAGACGAATTTAGGCTATATCGAGGCAATACGCACAGTATGCACATATGCCAATTAGAGACTAACCAGTTGCAGTCCTAAAAACATCAATAGGAAGATCCAAACAAACAATACTAAGTAAATAGTTAATTCCTGTTCATTATTTTGTGTATGCATATGAGACTAAGAGTGAAAGTTATTTTATTATTACTTGTCAGGATTTGTATCTTCTCAATGTTGATAAAAACAACCTCAGTTTTTCAATCACTTACCGGGTGTCGATCTACTTCAGGGGATCCAATTGAACAAAACTCAATCTAATATTTGGATAGTCCCTAAAATTGAAATCCAAGAATTGTGTTTTGCTCTATTTTAGATACACATAAACCCAACTAATATTTTCGAAACAATAAAAAATGTGTCTTGCATTCCATAACAATCCATTAATTAAATATTTATTCCGTCTATCTGTTTATTATCACTAGTTCTTTAATTGTTGAACCATTCTAACATTCAGTCTAGTTTTAGAAAGTAGTTACAAAAAAGGGGTTTTGTGGAGATTTCAGTATTTTCATAGGTGAAATCATGAGTCATTTGAAGCTAGACCACCAGGGAAAATCTAGAAGCACTGGAAAGCCGTTTCATCTCATTAAGGGACTCCTCAGCAGTGCGCATCCACGATCTCACCTCAAGAGATTCGGACCCAGGACCTCCCAGTCTCACGCCAGAGCATTTAACCGATAGACCACTGAGCCGGCCGTCATCCAACGGTGTTAATGTCTCACTTCAACTAATCCACGATTTTGAGCAACCGTTCACCAATTGTCTTCAGTGAGTTGTTATCTCACAACAGACGTGGTTGAACTCCACTGGTCACTGCTTCCCACTAGAACTCCAGGACATGTATCTTGAAGTCAGTCACTAATTACAAATGTTAATTCTTCTCTCAAGTATTGATTTTCATGAAAATGGAATTATGCCTAGTCCGTTTTTTACTTCATTAATCGTCATGTAATTTGTGTAAATAACATGTTGGTCTCTTGATGTATTTTGAGATAATTCGCAAAACAATTCATAAAAACAAGCTGAGCAATGAAATTCACTTGGTATTGTTTCTTTAAATCTTCCCATTGATTTTTAGGACTGCAATTGATTAGTCTCTTATTGGCCATATGTGCATACTCTGCGTATTGCCTGGATATAGCCTTAATTCCTAAGCATTCTAAGTCCCGAATATGACGAAACGCGCGTCCTGGATTCCACTGCTAGCCACTGTCCATCTTTGCTTATGAGCAATGAAATGTTTCTTTTCAATTATTTCAAAATGCGTAGAAATCCGATACTATTTAGATGGTGTTGAGTTAATGTAACCATATAATAATCACTTAGTTATACAACGTTTGAAAAATTAACATTACCAGTAAGACAAAATTTCATAATTAGTTGATGATTACAATTAGTTACATAAGAGTAGGAATAGGAATCGATATTGAATGTAAATTTAAACCATGAATCGATCAATGTTAAACAACCACTGAAAACCTGGAAGCACTGAAAGGCCGTTCCATTCTAGTACTGGACCCCTTAAAAACGCCTTTCAACGATCCCACAAGCGGAACCCAAAAAGTTTTGAAACATGTAATAGTCTCCAAGTACATTTTTTGTATACATGGGTTAGGTTTTCTTAAACATATTCCTATGACTTCTGATGAATGTAAGTGTTAGATTTCAGAAATATAAGGTAAATTCCATGAGAGTTTGGAAATAACTTTAAATGGTGATATTTTACCTATATGATAACCAGCATTGATTAGATGAGCCAAGATAAGGATTCTTATTTGATTTTAATTACAGTAAGTAGTTCTTCGCTCAAAATATGCAATAAATTTCTAAAAATGCAAACCCAAAGTTTAGAAACGGTAGTTAGTTGCCATTCATATTCATCTGTAAATGTTTGTGATCAGTTTTGTCTTCTGTTATCTCTTTTCATTGACTAATACATTTCATGCATGAATTTATGGGATTTAACTCTAGTTTTTCTAAAGGACCAGAGGAGGAGAGAAATATACCAGTTTTTTGTACTATCTAAAGTTGTGTTGATTTTATTTCGGTTATTTATTTACTCTGAAAAAGTGGATTACATTAAGTCACGGAACATCAGAAATACAATTTTCTACTCATTGGGATATAACAAAAATATATTTATTTTGGCAGAGTTATGATTTATCTTCAATCTTTAATATGATTCATTGGACAAACATGTGTAAACGCGGTTGGCTTTGAGCAATGCATCTTATTCTAAAGAGTACTGATCATAATATCTAAATGCATTAAAAATCATAATCTCATGATCGAAAGATAAACACCAGTCACTCTGTATTCACTTCAGTGAAATAAGTACACCTCAGTAACCGCGTACAGCTTTATTCACTTGGTATTGATGTTACCAACTAGCTGTTTTTAATCCTAAATCAGTCGAAGACCAACTTTTAATTTTATATACCATAACATGGTTTTTCTTTATTATTCACAAAAATGTGATGGAATGATAGTTTTCAGTACCCAAGCTTTCATTTAGTAAACATGTTATCATGTGCTTTCAAACAATAAAATATTCTTTTGTCAAATAATCACTTTCAATCTTCATGATTTATTGAGATTTTAAGGCATTTTATGTATAGAGTTATTAGATAAATTAGGCCATTATAAGTCAGTTATTTTATTGCCGACCTACCTTTTATCTCTCAAAGATGAGCATGAGCTGCACACCAGATTTCTCCATCGAAATCTGCCGTCGGTAATCGTTTCCAGTTGTTTCCAGTTCCTATTCACTCTTTTGATGTCTGCTTCTAAGTAGTGACCAATTGTGTTCTTTGGTCCTCCTCTTTTCCTTTTCTCAAGTTGGCGCTTGCCTCTTCATTAATTTTCGAAAATGAGGTATAGTTTGCCGTCATCGTAATTGTTGAGAGATCTGTTTTTACGTCCACCGAAATCTCATTGCTTCTTGGTTTAAGTCATTTTTAATAGCCATGAATGCTGTCCTGTAACACCTAATGATTGTTAAAAACATTTCTTTCCTATAGACTGTCCCAGAATATCTAATAATTTATTTAAATGTTTTACAGACTTATTAACTGTATTTGACTCTGGTCATTAAATGTCAGTCAATACAAATTATTTAGTAAACTGAAATACAAAACCTGTCTCAGTAACAGCCTCTATTTGGATAATAAAACACCCCGTACCAAATACTACGGTAACCTATAAGGTACACCTGTATCGAAGTAACCATAGCTAGTGAAAACTTTTGATCGCTCAGAACCTTCAGAACAAAATAAAAAGTAAAACTTAGATATAAAACAAAAAGTTTAGTGGCAATGCCTCTGACTGTGGAGCTGGATGAAACAGGATCGAATTTCCCAATTAGCACCAGTTCTCTCTAGATTACTAGTACACCTCACTAATCAGTATTAAATAGCATGAAACTTCAATTCATGGTATCTTGTTGACAACGTCTAACTTTCATCTAACATATTAAGAGATTACAGCTAATGTTGAATCATTTAGACTAGTTTCCCTATTAACAACTTAAAAGAATATGATCAACCCTAGGAAGGACTTGACATATATGACATTAGTGGGTTGTTTGTGGAGATTTTTTAGTAATTTTCATAAATACTTGAAATCATGAGTCAATTGAAGCTAGACCACTATGGAAAACCTGAAAGCATTGGACGGCCGTTTCGTCCTATTCTGAGAAGCAGTAACCAGTGGAGTTCAACCAGGTCTGTCGGGATATATCAATTCACTGAAGACATTAGTGAAATGGTCGCTCAACTTCGTGGATTCATTGAAGTGAGACATTAACACCGTTGGATGACGGCCGGCTCAATGGTCTATCGGTTAAATGCTCTGGCGTGAGACTGGGAGGTCCTGGGTTCGAATCTCTTGAGGCGAGGTCGTGGATGCGCACTGCTGAAGAGTCCCACAATGAGACGAAACGGCTTTCCAGTGCTTCCAGATTTTCCCTGGTGGTCTAGCTTCAAATGACTCATGATTTCAAGTATATATATATATATATATATATGACATTGGTAATCACCTAGAGATTAAATGTAAATCATCATAGTCTCATATTTTTTTTTAAAAATGTATTCTCCACATTCACTAACTTTTCTCCCTTTACTTTATTTCTCACCTAGATGTTATATTAAATTTTCATACAACATATGTAAATAAAAATGGTCAAATTGTAAATGATCGTCATTTAATTGCTAAGCATTATGCTAAAGGTTGGTTAATATTAGATTTATTAGCAGCTTTACCAGTTGATTTTATACTCATTATATGTCAAATGACATCAATGATCAATTTACAAAATGTAAATATTCATACAAATTTCATTGAAAAATTGAATTATGTCAATGTTTCAATGAATGATACACAATTATATGATGGCAATAATAAATATGAAATAAGACCTATAGTGAATTTTAATCTGGTAAGAATCATTATTATGTATTGATTTTTTTTTAGTGAAGGGGTTTAATTTTTTATTTCCCCTTTTTGTTTTTCATTCTAGTTTTATGTTTCTATATTTACATGGTAATAAGAGGAGAAGTAATATGAAATATAAAAACAATGATCTACTCTATGTGAACCACTGTCGGTAAATGAGTAAATCAAGTTGACAGTGTATCTAAAAATATAATTCATTTTTATCATTATCATGAACTTGAGATCGTTGCTAGACCTTTTATGGTCTCTCTACATTTCTTGATGTATTATTATTTATGGATAACATTTTCACTTTAGACTTAGTAGAACATAAGTATCTGACAAACTTTGGATGCCTTACTTACTTACGCCTGTTCCCCCTCATGGAGGAGCATAGTCCACCCACCAGTATTCTCCATCCAACCCTGTCCTACCCAATACTTTCCAGTTCTTTTCAGTTAACATTCATCCTTTTCTTATCTGCTTCTATTTCTCGGCGTAATGTTCTTTGGCCTTCCTATTTTCCGCTTCCCTTCACCATTCCAAGTTAGGGCTTGCCTCGTGATGCAGTTTGATGATTTCCTTAATGTGTGAACGATCCACTTCCAACGTCTTTTCTTAATTTCCTCTTCAGCTGGAAGCTGATTTGTTCTCTCCTACAGTAGACTTTTGCCGATGGTATCCGACCAACGAACACTAAGTATCTTGAGTAAACAATTATTTACAAATATTTGTACCTTCTTGACGATGGATGTAGTAGTTCTCCACGTTTCAGCTCCGTACAGTAGAACTGTGTTGACGTTCGTATTGAAGATTCTCACTTTGAAGTTAGTTGACAGTTGTTTTGAGTTCTATATGTTCCTCAGCTGTAAAAATTTTGTCCTTGCTTTGCCAATCCTCGCCTTTACATCTGCACCAGATCCTCCTTGTTTATCAACGATGCGTCCTAGATACGTGAATTTTTTCATAATTCTTGATGTACTAAAAGGCATACTTGAGAATTGTCCTCTGAACAATACCACACCTAAATTATCTAGTATATTATACTAAACAGAGCCTATTATACAGCCATGATGTGATATTTAAGTTAATTGACTACGCATAATTATGTATTATGTAGATGTTAGAAAGTTAGAAGTTTTCACTGAACCATAAACCTAGTTTTCTTACTAAAAATTACAACAAAGTTTATCTGCAATATTGAAAAATCAAACTGTAATTGGGTAAATTGAGTATGAATGAGACTAAGGATTACACATCGCGGCACTGGTAACTAATCTGCAACATTTATTGTTAACATTTTTATCATAAAAACGCATAAGGCATTTTTTTAGTGCTAAAATCTCTGAGTGTAAGTATCGGTGTAGTAGAGTAGAGTCCCAAGGTCAGCATTCGTCTTTCAAGTATCTAAAAAATATTTGACAATGAGTAATAATTTAGAAAAAAAGTCACAGTCGTGTTGTTTTTGTTAACTGCTTCTGGCTAGCTGATATCGTGATTTTTTACATCAATACACTCTTTTATAAAACACCGATAATAAATGTTTAAGAATTGGTTTAAGAATATTTAAATCCGCACATTTTCCCTAGTGTTTCCAAGATTTATAACAAGAAATTCAATATAGCTCAGATCAAAATCATACACTTTACTTCCAACTATTCCAAAGTGAATTCCTTAACTTTAAAAATTTTTATCTGAAAATAAGTAATGAATATCCATTAACATTATGGGTCACATTGGCTTCTGTTAATTCATGATCGAATTAACTAAGTTACTATCAATTTTACAACACAACAAAATAAATTCTCTATAGATGATTTCATCAGACATGTCTATTTACAACAGGATCAGTTTGAAACTAGATTGAGGCAAACATCACTAATAGTTATTGGGCTTTTGATATTCACATAGATAACTTCAAATACCATTACGTATACTACCTCTATGAAATTGTTCAACTTTAACAAAATGAAAAAAAAACAAGTTTTTTCCACGTTTTATACGTTTAGTGTACTCTCACCACCTCAATTTATACGTACAGTAGTTTTTAGGTTTCATAACTACCATTAACAACTTCATTATTTTTTATCTCTATCAATCTATTTATAGATATCATTGTTACAAATGATGAAACTTGCAAGACTATTACGTTTAGCTCGTCTTATACAAAAAATAATTAGATTATCTCAGTACAGTGTAATTGTATTAGGATTACTTATGTTTAGTTTTGCATTAGTAGCACATTGGTGTGCTTGTATTTGGTATGTCATTGGTTTATACGAAATTGATGGTTCAGATATTGGTAAGTTATCATTTAACTAATCTATATTGGTTAAGTTATACGTTTTGTATTTAGTATTATTAATATTCATATAAAAAGTAAAAAAAGTAGGATAACTACTGTATCTATTGGTATCAGATTGTTAAATGATCAGTCTAGGGAAATACATATTTCCATTAATCATGGAAATATTTTATTTTTACATGGAAGATGTGAAGCCGATCATCACTTGGTGCGTGATATAAAAGATACAGAACCTCAGGTAAGTTCTGTTCCCTAATCTGGATCGTTTGCTCGTGGAGCTTCCATTGTTACCAGAACAACAACACCATCACACACAATATCATTTTCCACGTAGACAATGATAAATCAAAGGTCAACAATAATCAGTTAAGATTGAGGTTGACAAGACAAGCTGTAAGTCGTATTTGAAGAAATTCGAACACTTTATTTCTACCTGAAGTTTGTGCTGATTGTGTTGGTAAAAGGACAGTGAAGACTCCATAACCAAGTCAGCAAACTTGGAGAACAAATCTACATCTAATTCGTCAACCTGAGCTACAAATCTTCTCTACCATCTCTACCGAACTTCTTGGTATTCTACCGGAGTCTAATAACAGTGTCCAGAAAAGTTCAGGTTTTCGCTTCAGTTATCACATTGAAAGGTTAGGTAAATATGAATTGATGACTCAATGTACATATCAGAAACAGCTATTCTATTGACTTTAACTGAACAACATTATGTCCAATGTAGTGTTGTTTGCTATGTTGAGCCCGCATAGCTTATTCTAGCCTCTGAACAGACTAATCTGTTCATTCTTTTTGAGTCACTTATTTTTGTTTGACTACAAATATCGATTAACGCTTGATTAAATCAAGTTGGCTCATTCACCTTCTCCATTGCGCATCATTTTGTTTTGCTTCTCTTTATGATCAACGATTGTACGAAATGTACGCATTCAAAAATGCATTCTCGTATTTGACTTATTTAGTTCCGTTATTGACAAACACGATTTAAGTCAATGATTATATACGAGGATTGGCGATATGTATATTCCAATCACAATCAACTGAAGTCAAATATTCAGGTCCACTAAACCAACATACCATCAAAGTACTTAAAAAATCTGTTCATAAGTGTCGCATGTAATGACGATAACACAAAATATATCTTGAAACTCTAGATCTCAAAATCACTGAAAAATATCCCATTATTCCGGACTTGAAAATATCTTTCCCTAGTTCAAAAATGATTCGTTACTTTCTTTAAAAAAATAAAATGCTTTCCGCGGTTACTTCAAAGTACATATATCGTTTGAAACACTCCCACATAGATTCTATCAATGTTTAGTGCTAGTGATAGTCTATGAGATCATAATCTTTTTGAATATATTCTAAAAATTGGTACTGAAAATACTCTTCCTGTCCTGTATACTTTCTAGCATTTTTTCCAGAGAATTCATAATTTTAACACAGGTAATAAACAACTAACATTGAGTCGTAATTAATATTTTTGGTAAATTCTTTAGGTTTATTATATTTTGTTTATACAGTTACATACAAATATTCCTGTCATAAGTGAAGATTTAATTTCGATTCACTGGTTACAGTAGACTTGCGAACGATTGGTAGCTTTACAAGAGAACTAATACCTGTTTGACTTCTCCCTACTCAGTAACTAAAAAGCGTCTAGCCTATTTCTTTCTTAAAGAAATGAAAGAGACATTCTCATGCAGTCGATGACATAAAATAAACATGAATAAATATATTAGACCTGAATATTTTGTTCCTTCTTAGTTTGCATTGAATATAACAGCCTACGTTTAGATACAACTTGGATGTCTGGATGACTCCATAATGCTTAAATTATCTATGTGAGTGTCTAGTAGTTATATTCAAATGCTTAGTATGTTCCACTTTACGTTTTTTAATGAGACTTATCCACGAGTTAGCGAATTTAGTACCCACTGAAGCTACAGTGCGACACAGCTCGTAAAACGGAATGGAAGGAAATAAGCATTCCGTATTTTCCTATCAAATACTGGCAAACAAATAACTTTAGAGTGTGACTAGTAGCCATATGAAAACATTCAAATACAGAGCCAAGCAAATAAACGGCAAAACATCAAAGCATGTGTTAGACGTTTTACTCTTTCTAGAAAATGAAGTAAAAACGAATAATTTGTTCAGCAAAGTTCTGATATTTGAAATAACAGATATCAAGATCAACCTTCTGTGGAAGATAAAATTTACTTTCTACCATATAGTGGATAATATTTTACGTAACGCATGTGGAATTCGTTAACTACCTGCTACCTTAATTTCACTTGAGATTTATGTGTGGCAATCGGAACCACTGTAAACCTGAATCACCTGTTTTCACTTAAGACTTGAAGCTATCCACAGGTAGTTGTGAGCGAAAATAACGTTGGATAGTTTATCTCAGCATATTAGCAAATAAAGATGGGCTGTAAGTGAACTGGCCAATAACATGTAAGACGTTTTCTAAAAGTAAATATCTTTATTACTGACAGGAATCCAAATGGTGTCAAGGAACAGCTTGATGAAGAATTTTAACAGTAAAAGTCAAATAAAAAATTAGATTTACTTGGTGTCGTCAAATTTAAATTATAAGTAAAGGGTTGTGGAGATTGTTGACATCGTTGGATGCCGGATCAGTGGTATATAAGTTAGCGCACGAGATTGAATGTCCTGGGTTCAAATCTCTCGTTAGGGATCGTGAATGAGCACTACTTCTGAGTTCCGTACTAGAAGAAATGACTGTCCAGTGCTTCCAGGTCTTCAATAGTAGTCTGATATTGATAGGTTCATGGTCTCAATTTAAATTTAAATTAGTATAAAGACCTCTTTATTTGATTACGTAAAACATTGAACACATTACAAAATCCTATCCAAGGTCATATATTGCAAAACAGAAAGTTGATGTATATAACTGACATTTGATCCAACCGTTATTGTTTTGATACAAAATTCTATATGGCCACTAGTGTTATCTGATTTGGCTTAAATAACAACTGTTAGTGCTTTCATTTAAAAGTTAAACAGGAAATACTTAGTATCTTCCACTGATATCATTGTGTTTATTGTTTTTATTTCATTAGTCTATTTTGTGTCAATTTAAGCAAAATCAAAAATGAATGGAAAACGAACGTTTGAGAATATTCAATATTCCACTTAATAAATTAACATTTTACAGCAAGTAATGGATCCGTCTGACGAAAAACCCTCGTCATAGGATTAGGTTCCTGGATGCGAGATAGAAGCCGTACAATAAATTTTTGTTGATTTTTTTAATTGTCTAATTCACCTACCTACTTCTTATCTCGGCACACTGATTCGAGCCCTTGTTATTCTTATGAAAACTATTACGTCGCCAGTAATATGTCATTTCAATCTATAACTTTTACTTATGATTATTTGTCTTGTCTATTTCATTGTTATTTTTGATACATCGCCTCAAATATCTATGTACATAGTACTGTATCTTGGAATTAGGCATGTATGAATACCAATTGGTTGATATACTCAAATAAAGGATAACTATCGGTCAAACGAAATAGGCTAAATTGTTGTTTCTGACATTACTCACCAGAAATCTGTACACTGAAGTGTTGTAGAGACTTTGAACGACAGATCAATCATATGTTACTGTAAGGCGAATGAAATAGCAAACGTTTATGCAATAATAAGGTATTAAAATATATACAAAATGGCTAATATTTGACACCAAATATTATTTTACACACAACTGAATACGTTATAAATTTGTATCTTTGAACAGTTGACTTGCATACTAGAACCAAAAAAATGTCAACTAGATCTTTTACATTATTAAAAATGTTTTTTCTTTGAATTTTCGTGAAGTGGTTTGCCCATAAAACTATTATTTCTATTGAAATCATGAAGGAATCAATGTTGGACCATCATAGAATATCCGAAAGTACTGGAAAATCGTTTTTTCCTAGCGGAGGACTCCTCAGCAATTCATCTCAACGATCCTGCATGTGAAAATCGAACCCAGGACTTTCGGTTTCTCATGCTAAGACTTAATTTCTAGACCACTGAGTCGTCATCCAACGGTTTTAATTTTTAGCTCCTATCAACCTACAACCCTATAATGATAATTATCATATCCTCACTAATGAATGGCCTCGAGATGGAATTCCCAGATTTCTAGTGAGAATCCATGACCAGTTGAGTTTAACCCTGTCGGTTGTAAGGCACTTACCAACCGATGACAAAGGAAGATTGTTGCGCGATATCGTGGATTGACAGAAGTTATACATTAACACATTTAGATACCAGCTTAATGGTCTAGAGATTAAGTGCTCGCGGGCGAGATCTAAAGTCCTGTGTTCGGTTTTCGCATGTAGGATCGTTGATGCGCACTGCTGAGCAGTCCTGCATTAGGACGAGATGGTCGTTCAGGAATTCCAAGTATTCCATGAGTGTCTAACATTGGTCGATTCATGATTTCACTGAAACTCAATAACCACCACAATCCTATACTGATTACGTAATCATTATTCAAGAGGACTAAGAAATTTTCAAACAAATATCTCCTCTTGAGATACAGAGTACAAAGTATTAGTAACACTAATAAAATGAGTTTGTTAATGTTTAGAAATTTTGAAATCACTTATATGTAATTTATTTCTTTTCATTTTGAATAACTGAAACATGATAAAACCTTATTGACAAAATGAAATATTCTTTGATAATACATCTGTATTTCGATATAATGGAAAGTTCAGAATAACATACACCATTATTATTCATAGAGAGTTATGTCACCCCTTGTCAGTCTTCCGAATTAATGTCGTCAATATTGACACATGGTTTGTTTGAACTAATTGCTGTGTTTTTCGTCAATTTAAATTATCTTTAGCTCGAAATATCTAAAAATAGATTGGAAAACAAAAATCACTTTCTTAGTAAAACCATATGCTATGAATAGTGTGAAATCATGGTGACTAACATGTATTTAACAAAAAAAAACTGAATAAAATTTGAGAAAGCGACAACAATAAAAACACTCTTGTTGAACCTGAAGTGAATGAATAAGGAGGTTGTCTATCATACCTTAGACAACATGAAGTAAGAACCATATCCTTTACATGATCCATTTACAGCGATCAAGATACCAAAAAGAAAAGAGATCTCAGAAAGTGTGAGAACGGCAGAGGAATCACACTAGTATCGTTACCAAGAAACGTTTTGAACAGAGTGTCGCTGAAGCTAATGAAAGATTTAGTAGACGCCCAACTTAGAGATCGACAATTCGGATGCCATAAGGTTTGATCGAGTTATGACTGAATCGCTTGAAATCACAATTGAATGGGATTCGTCACTATACATCAACTTCCTTGACTATGAGAAGGCGTTTGAAAGCGTGGGCAGGAGGACCTTATAAAAACATTCCTCGACACTACAGTGTGAGTACCTGAGAGGATCATCAACATCATACGGAATTCATACGATGGACTGCAGTGCAAAGTAGTGCATGGAGGGCAGCTGACAGATTCATTTCAAGTGAAGACCAGTGTCAGACAAGACTACTTGCTATCGCCCTCTCTCTTTCTCTTGTTGGTCGATTTGATTATGGAGACACACACATCTGAGGGTAAGCACGAAATACAATGGACAGTTTGGATGCAACTAGACGATTTGGACTTCATAGGTCATTCAGTTCTTCCATCTCATTCATAAGAACAAATACAGACCGAGACAACTAGCGTAGCATTAGTCAATGCAGTAGCAGACTTTAGCATACACAAAGGAAAAAACAAGATCCTGGAATTCATTACACAGAACACCAACCCAATCACACTTGATGGAAAAACCCTGGAACGGGTGGAAACTTTCACATGACTAGACAACTCGATAAACAAGGAGGATCTGATGCAGACGTAAAGGCGAAGATTGGCAACACAAGGGCAGCATTTCTAAAATTGAAGAACATGTGTAACTTAAAACAATTGTCAGCTAACATCAAAGTCAGAATCTTTGACACAAAAGTCAAGACAGTTCCGATGTACGGAGCTGATGCTTCGAGAACTGCCACAACCATCATGAAAAAGGTACAAGTATTTATAATCAATAATCTACGTAAGATACTCAGTTCCCGTTAGTGGAATATCAGTAGCAATAGCCTACTGTGAGAGAAAACAAACCAGCTCACAGCTGAGGAGGAAATTAGGAAAAGACACTGGAGGTTAATAGAACTTATATTAAGAAAATCATCAGATTGCAACACAAGGTGAGCCCTTATTTGAAATCTTTAAGAGAAAAAGAAAGGAAGCCTATTAAATAGTGCATTGGATAGGCAATCGGAAGCAGGTATCGAAAGAATGAATAGCACTGGATAACAACTGGAAAGGAGAACATAGGACAGATTAGATAGAGAATTCTGGTCGGTGACCAATGGTTCACTAAGGTAAAATGTGTAAGTAAGCTACACTTTGATCTGGAAATTTTGAATTTATATATGAGCGGTTTAAAATTCATTAAAATGATCCGAATTTACTCCATTACGCAGAAATGATCAACCACATTGTATAATGAGTTATTGACTATTATTACGCAACAGACCTTCAAATAGCACATGCTGAAAAACAAGACATCTCACTTTCTATCATATCTAAATTATTATGAACGTGAATTCAATTATAATCAATAACTTTGTTTCTCAATTCATCTTCATTTTCAATATATCACTGTTACATTATCTAAAATAAATTTGTTTACAATAACAATGGCTAATTTCATCAAACGAATAAGTTAGACAGAAAAGAAGTACTGTAATATTTTCCATATAGTAATTTGTATTGTAACCCTACTTAACATTTATGCTATAGGTTATTTCAATCGTATTCACTTGTACTAATTGAAATAAAGTTCCCTACATCAAATTAAACAGTATATTATCGTTTTCGTGTCATACCTTTATACCAGATTATTTTTTGTTAGTAAAATGTTACCAAACTTTCTACACCCATATCTAAATGAGTTTTTAAGATAAATCATATACATGGAAGTTTAAAAGATTTCTAATCCTACTGATAAAACTCAATAGCTAGGAACTAAGGTTGAATGAAATGCCTACATAAGAGTTGAAAACGATTCAACTGAAGTAATGCTGACAATGTCCTAATCTAAAGTATATATTTTTGAAAGTTACAACAGAATTATTTTATCCACTTGGTAAACAAGAAATGTAAAAGGGATTTACTTCATATCATAACATTACATATGGATAAAAATAAAAAAATTACCTAATGACTTCAATGTGGTTTTATCCAAATACAAATATTATATTATTTAGTCAACTTTGTCGGTATTCATACACATACACTACAGTGTATTTAACCGAAATTTATGTTTCAATTAATAGAGTCTGAATAATAACTGAAAATTAAAGCAATTAGTCCCTTTGATAAATTTCAATAGTGTAATAAGAAGACGAAGCTTATCAGAACTATGTGATATATTAAATTCATTCAGTATTGCTTGTTTGAATCTTCCCATCGATTTGTTAGGACTGCAACTGGTCAGTCTCTAATTGGCATATGTGCATACTGTGCGTATTGCCTCAATATAGCCTTAATTCACAAGCATGGTATATTAGCGCAATAAATTTCGAACAATTTGATCACACATATATTTGTTAAAAACATTTATATATAAAATTAAAAGATCAACTGTACTGGAAAGGGGAATAAGAATAGACGAAAATTCAAACCCGCTTTGTGTATTCAAAAACAGTTTGTTCTCACACGAACATAAGGGGGAGCAATCATGATCTGAAAATTAGGGTGTGTGAACATGTACAAAATTGGTTGCAGAAACAAATAGAATCAATTGACTCAATAACAGTAGAGGATAAACATCCATCATCCTCTATTGCCAAACACATAATCGAAACAGGTCATAAGATTGATCTTAACTAAGCTTTTGTGTTGTATAAAAGTGTAAAAGGACGTATACTAAGGTTTATTGAAGCCTCAGCCATACGAAAATTCTAACCCCCTTTGTGTATTCAAAAACAGTTTGTTCTCACCTTAAACCTACCCTGGTAATATATTAGCTTATTATCCAGAGTGATTAGGTTTCAAATTGTTTTCACATTATTTATCCTTGTCCACCCTTACCCTTCCATTTCCAGTCTAGTTGACCTTTTAATTTTATATATAAATGTTCTTGAAAAGTATATGTATGATCAGATTTATAGAGTTGAGATCATGAGTCAATTGAAGCTAGACCACCATGGAAAACCTGGAAGCACTGGACGGCCGTTTCGTCCTATTATGGGACTCCTCAGCAGTGCGCATCCACGAACCCACTCTCGCGGGATTCGAACCCAGGACCTACCAGTTTCGAGCCGAAGCCCTTAACCGATAGACCACTGAGCTGGCATCCAACAGTGTTAATGTCTAACTTCAACTGATTCACGAAATTGAGCAACCATTCACCAATGTCATCAGTGAGTTACTATCTCACAACAGACCTGGTTGAACTCCACCGGTTACTGCTTCTCACTAGAACTCCAGGAAATACCTCAAGGAGTCAGTCACTAGTGAGCACATGATCATTATCAGAAGGGGTTTTGTGGAGATTTTAGTAATTTATAGAGTTGAGATCATGAGTCAATTGAAGCTAGACCACCATGGAACACCTGTCATCATGGCACTAAATTAACACACTTAAAAAACAA
>NC_031495.1:57273392-57314426 GCF_000237925.1 Schistosoma mansoni
TTACTAAAATCTCCACAAAACCCCTTCTGAGTATGATCAGATTGTTTGAAATGTATTGCGCTAATATATCACATAGTTCTGATAATCTTCGTTTTCTTATTAAACTATTAAAACTGAAAATTAATTAAGTCAAAATAATTAAATCAGGCAATAAAACTATCGGTAAGCAAAGATGAATTCAAACCTACAATACTAAATAAAACGATCATTAGAAAAAAATACAAAATTTTACATACAAATTTTACTGTCTATAATCATGTTTAGATAAAGATGAAATATTGAAATTTCATTCCCATCCTAGACTTATAATGTCTGTTTTCCAGGATCTAAACAATTTGAATACATATGGTTATGACAGTGATTCAATGAACAACATTGAAAAAAACTATAAAAAAAACACAACTCAGTTACCAATTTCATGTTATGCTCAATCGAAATAAATCTTCTAATTCTGATTAACATAGTCTATTGCATGAATTTAATGTTTTGCAAACTAACAATATGTTCTTTTTACCTCCTAGTATGTTTATAGAACCTGTTTTCTAAAGAAAAAATGGAGTTCTATCCATAAATATTATTATAAATATAAACGTTAGGTTAGTTACTTGACTAATAAAGAATATTATCATAGAGATTATATTAGTAGTTGTTGTGTTTATCAAAACTATAAAATAGTCGAAATAATTAATGTCCTTATTATCATATTTTAATAATAATAATAATGATAATGGAATAGACTCAATGAGCAAGTTTAAAATTGAGATGGGCAACTAATCTCTTAATCCTAATAAAACGGATATTTAGGATACAGAACTACTGTATAACTCTAGCTTAGCTTGAATTCATTATACTGTGAACAACAACTCTGAGATTGAGGTACATCCAACTGACGAGTCCCAAGCAGGACGAAACGCGCGTCAAACTGGATTCCACTTCTAGCCACTATCCATCTTTGCTTACATTATCATTTAGTTTGTTTAACGGTAATTAATTGTGTACAAAATATTATATACAGTAATTTATCTTACCTTCATCATTTTCTAAAGAACACAGAATCTATATATCATTTTAGGCCTTCTATAATCTGTATTTAAGCTGATTCTCATTATATATATATACTGCCGTAAAAATTACAGAAAAGCACGTTACTGTTTAGCGATTATCAACCATCGGTCATTATAGGTTAACAGAAGAAACGTTCTTTTGTAATATAAAGGATGATGAATTCAACAATAATGAGCGGTTCCTAGATCACAAAGTTTGTAAGTATTTCTTTTGAATCTCATAAAAATGAGAAAAAAATAAGTGACTTATAGAATAGTTTTGGGTAATGCCCTGATTCAATACAGTTCCTCATAACTTCCAATGATGTTTTCGTTTCCGTGAACTTTGCGTCCCACTCAGAGAGACTGTAGAATATATTTGTGAACAGCTTAGAGAACAGGAAGTAGTGTAGTGAACAGAACACGAGTGGGGACAATCGAATGTATTTAAGCAAACATTACAGACTATCTCAGTAAATTCTAATAACCATAGAATGGACAGTTAATTTGCAAATTAACAAACAATAGTCTCCATCTTCACTGTTTCTTCTTTAATTCCATTGCTCATGCATTTTCCAAACGATTGCGCCTTATTTCAGTTCTTTCCTCATCGGTCTTCTGCCAAAATACATTCTGTCTGACCCACACCATATACTACTTATATGGATATAAGTAGACCACACCACAGTAGTAACTACAGTCCCTGTGGAGACCATCAAAGAATTACTACTAAAATGTACTATGAATGTACATTTCAAATTCAATGGTGAAATTTACAGACAAATAGATGGTGTCGCGATGGGTTCACCCCTAGGTCCCATATTGGCTGATATTTTTCTCGCGAAACTAGAAAACGACCCACTCACACGACAGATTGAAAAGTTTTCACTTTATTGCCGATATATGGACGACACGTTCATTATTATTGTACCTGAAGTATAACGCAAAGTTCACAGAAACGAAAACATCATTGGAATTTATGAGGAACTGTATTGAATCAGGGCATTACCCAAAACTATTCTATAAGTCACTACGCCGTAATCATGTTCATCCAAACAGAAAAACACTAAAAAAATAAGTGCCGACTTCAAATTCTTTTATAATATTTCCGACCAAACGATCGGATAAAACAGTTATAACCAATTACTTTATATTCTGTTCATATTCTTTATCACGAAAATGGTTTTTTCAAATCATACTACAAAATGTTGTTTGATTGAATCATTCTTAAGGTAGTGAAATTTACGATTTGTATAAAGCAATATAAGGTATTTCATTAAATATATGGTATCAAGACACTGTTTCAGTATAATAGAATAATCTGATAACCCCCTGACTATGTTACATTATTCTTAGTATATACTTTAGTGGCTCAATTCATTGTCTTTCATAGTAATAAATGTTTAGGGTATCGATGGCATAACTCAAGTGAATTTAAATACTACTATCAGCTGATGCCTTAATTTCAACATATTCGAAAGATGACTATCCATGGTCAAATCGAATAAACTAAAGTTCACAAAGTGACTGATTCTAATCGTTTAAAGATCCCCATCATATTAGAAGACTAATATTTGAACGAAGAATATTCTTTTCGATAAATTCTCTTCAGGTTCTACAATTATATATCCAAATTAATAATCGGAAAAATGGCCAGGTTAAAGGCAAAGTACATCGTTTAAAGCATATAAATTTAGGATTGTCAAACCAAATAGAATAAAACTGTTAATGTTGATATGACTCATATAGAATGTCAACTTGAATCTGTATGTCAAGTGAAAATTTAAGATCTGTGATCAGAATAAATATGCGTCAGATAGGGTGAGAGAGATATAATAGTGCAATTGCAATTTGATCAAGTGGAAGATTAAATTGTGTGAAAAATTAGTGAGACGTAATAAGGAGGGATCAATGCGAAGTGAATGAATTTTGACTGATTTTAGTTTTAACTGGTGGAGTGAAATGAACTCTTCACTGTGATTTTCTATGCACTACAAACATGAACATTTCATTCTTCTATTCATAAATTGTATCCTGCTGACAGCTCTGTGATTTTCATTGATTTATGTCCTGTTTGCTTGTATTTGTAGGTTATTTTTGTTCTGTTTGTAATTTAAAATGAATTGAAAATCATATTGATACACTTCAGATTAAGATTCCATTTACTTTTGCTCAAACATTTTGCATAATGTATCTGTAGTATATAGTACAATGTCAAGCCTGCATGAGTTATTCTAGGCAGGAAATAGAAGCAGAGAAGGCGAGGGGACCAACTTGTTTTAATAAAGTGTGACTCACTTGAGTCCCTTTCGGGATTCCATGCCGTTACACTGTGTTGTAACCAAACAAATTACCTGAGATCCTTTTGTACAACCGTTGATCTCTGAATGCAATTAGGACTTAAATTTCACAAACCATCACGTTCCTTCATGATCTTAGATACATCTTACCGATGAATGATGACATTGGTCAACTCTTCCAAATACCTTTTTCACAAGTAATCATTTTCACTAAAATAAGAATTGATAACGAACGATCATCAATAAATAATCTGAAATCTCATATTTTATTCTTAGTTTCTGATTTATTACGGTGGAAGAAACAAATGGAACTATTAGAAACTTACTTTTTGGCATACAATCGCCTGTTCTTTATACTGTTATTCTACAGAAAATTCCATAAAGTTATTATCGGTCAATGAAAAAAACTTGAAACTGGTCAATTGTTTGGTGGCTTAGAAATATTTTGTTTAGAGAAAACAAACTAAACGATATATATTCTAACAGAGATAATAATTGAAATGGAATATAGTTGTCTTATCTCAACATTATCTGAATTCGCCTAATAATTTGAAGAACATTTTTAAATTCTGTATCCTAATCTGTTATGAACTAAGTACTGCTTGTGAATGCATTACTTTTCTACCTAGTGTTGATTGAAATATATAAACCAGTGAGCATCATTTAATCACTCCGCTCCACGAATAGAAATAAGGTAATTTCCATTACGGTTGTATGAAAGGGATTCGGTTAATTTCTTGACTCTACTCGTTAAACGTAACCATGACACTAATTATCCTCCTGTAACCAATTCCCATAGATTTTAGTGTATTAGCTTTGTTAATCAGTCACCTTGATAAATCGCAACGGTTTGTGAAATCAGAAGGCTATAAGAAGCAGCAACTACAGTGTATTAGCGGATAGCACAGACAACAAATCTACAAGCACATCAAGCGGATTTGGAGCAAAGAGGCGAATATGTGTGCAAGTGAGCAAATACAGATGCCAATTTATCGTCCAATCAAATCAAGGCGCAGCGAAGAAAAGGCTATTAATAGGATTCGAGTACATATATACATACGAAAGAGAATGATTTTTCAAGAGATATTCAAGCTATCAACATTTTAGCTAAAGAGAAACATGTGCGTAGGCTATCACACGTTTATACAGATATGATAGCGACCATAATTAGTGTAATGAAATAGATGAGTTGTTATTGTTCGAATAACATTTTCTGTTAAATAAGTTAACAAATGAGCTTAACAAAAGTTCATCATAATCGAAATTAATTGTAGAAGAGTTGCTATATTATAATCCTGTTTCAGTAATGTAAATCACAGTATGCCAATGTCACCAAAACTTTATTTAACAATATTATTAAGTGATGTTGCTGGTGGACGGCCTATGCTCCTCCACGAAAGGTAACAGGCGTAAGTAAGTAGGTAAGTAATCAAGTGATGCTGATAAAATATACTTCATCAAGTTCGTGTTTTATTAATGATTTATTATAGTTACGAAGTATAAAGTTTCTGTTTAATTGAATCTAAGAATAGAATTTACTTTTACTTAAACAGTGTAATCAGTTATTCTGTTATTCATTCACAACTATATTATTACCAAAAATGACAGTTTAAGTTGGACAATAAAATCAAAGTTAGAGAGAAGACATTAACTACAACTATAGATTCTTTAAACATTTTCCCATAACGTTTAATGCTAACGTTAATTATGGTACGTTAATTCTCTTGGACGTTTTCAGTAAATATACATTGGTATCTAATACTTATCCATTTACATCCTAATACTTGATCTGAGTGAAGACGACTAAATATTCTTGTTTAGATACTTAACTACTACAAAGCGTAAGTAAGATGTGACCACATGAATTGTCAACATATTCTTACAATTAGTTTGTGCTATAGTACAAGGTTAGCAATTTAAACCCACAAGAGCAAAATTGCGCATAACAGAATAAAACGAATAATAGGAATACAGAATAATACGAACGTCAAAACAGTCCTATTGTACGGAGCTGAAATGTGGAGAACTACTACATCCATCGTCAAGAAGGTAAAAGTATTTATAAACAGTTGTCTACGCAAAATACTCAACATCCATTGGCCGGATACTATCAGCAACAGCGTTGTATGGGAGAGGACAAACCAGCTTCCATCTGGAGAGGAAATTAGGAAAAGACGTCAGAGGTGGATCGGACATACATTAAGGAAATCACCAAACTGCATTACAAGGTAATTCCTAACTTGGAATGGTGAAGGGAAGCGGAAAAGAGGAAGGCCAAAGAACACATTACTCCGGGAAATAGAAGCAGATAAGAAAAGGATGAATGTTAACTGGAAAGAACTGGAAAGGAAGGCTCATGACATTGTTGGATGGAGAATGCTGGTGAGCGGCCTATGCTCCTCGACGAGGGGCAACAGGCATAAGTAAAGTAATGTAAGTAAGTAATCTAGCACTTGTTCCCGATACATTGTGCTCATTAAATCATCATTATAAGGAAATATTTCAATCAAGTGAGCTACAATATTTACTGTGTGGATAGTAGAAAGTATAAAATAGTATTTTTTGTCATTCTTAAGTTGCTGAGTGCCCAATTAAAAAAATGGCTTATATAAGTACGAATTTGTTGCTTCAGTATTCGAGATTACTTTAACAAAAAATATAAGAACTTTATGTATAGAGAATTCGGTTAAATGCATATTAAATATGAGGTTAGAAATTCAGAAACATATTAGGTTGGATTGCAACAGAAGGAAAAACTATGTTTACCGATGAAGGGTATAAAGTATTAGTCAACTGATCAAATTAACAAGAGATTAAGTATGTTAATCTATATATTCTTGTGTAAGATGTAAGAACATTATTAGTTTTTAGATCATTTTATAACAAGTGAAGCTTCAATCGAACAGGACAACCATGATTTAGGTATTCTCTTCTAAAGTTTAATAATTCTCAACATTCTGATGATTAATCCACTACTTCATGAAAACATGTTTACAGTATTATTGATTTGGTTTAATATTAAAAGCTTTGGCCACCAAATCAAAAGCACAAAGAATTAATCTTGTTCATTCAATTTACTAAAAAGTCCAGAAATTGAAAAGTACCACCCTTCTTATGAACAAACATTATTAAAAACATACCGTAGAAAGATATAGATCAACCTAACAGCTTACTTAAATACTATGAGTAGTAAAACATCGGTTTTACGAATACAAGCTACGTATTCTAGTATTACAATTTATAATTTCTTTTTTAAAAGCGGCATTCTGGTATTTCACAACTTTCTGTGTTATAAACTGGTTTTCTAAATACGATGAATATCATAAAGAGATGAATTCCTTGTCATTTAGGATATTAATAAATCTTGTGTACCATGGTTCCAGGTAATAATTGCTTAACTTCACTTAGAGTGCAAAATTATTGCCCTATAGATAAGACAAATGAAGAAACTGAGAGTGTTCCTAAAAAAAATTTAATTTTTAGAATAACACTGAACAACTTACAGATTCCATTGTCTTATATTTTCATTGAAAATTCATTAATGTACAATGGAAGTGGAAATCCGTCTAAAATAGCAAACTAGACATTTAATACATAAATTCCTGGATTATGTTTTCTGCTCTTAAAAATGTTGCTTGTGATATTGAATTTGAGTTACTGAGATACAACAAAACAATAAACTCTGATCTATTAATCATTTTCACGTTGTCACATGGTTGTTTCGGCAAGTCAACTCACTTGTAAAACTATTAATTGCCTGAAATTACCTTCAAAAAACAAAAATTTGAAAAGTATGATAATTCATTTAAAAATTAAAGTATTTTCGGTCAGATTATAATTTATGGACGTTTGAGTGACTCTAAACAAACCTAGAGAGTATCCACCTAATAACTAGAACCAAATGAGGGTTATAAAACAGTGTGAGAAATTAGAATTATGATTCACAGTTGATAGTTAAGGTTAGGAATTAAATTTAGGATTTTTTCATCACGAACTGATATCGGCTAAAATGCCGAAACCCTATTTAGTCAAATGAATTTCTCGCTGAAATCCAAGACCTGTTATCTTATACCTGATTGGTTCGTCCATAAACTATAGTCTCGCCGTATTTTTAAATGACTATGTAAAACTTTTTTTTCAAAATGCATATTATTGATGGGTTGATATGTGAGTGACTTTAATCTTGAATGTTGAAATGTTCTGTCTGATACATACATCTCATTAGGATGTCACTTCTAACAAGTTTTATGACAGAAACATTTATTCATGATGAAATTGCTACTCGTATTACCTTTTTGTTTTACCTTTTCTCACCTTGAATTCAAAATCACTAGTCACAAGATCAATGAAACAATTGTTAAAATGATCTATTGTAACACATATATTTGTTAAGTAAACGATCTATGAATGATCAGATTGAGACGAAGTCATAAAACTTAATTTAACTCTGATAAACTTAAATGAAATAAATATTTATTTTCGGGAAGGGGTTTTGTGGGTATTATAGTAATTTTAATAGTTGCATTCATGAGTCAATTAAAGCTAGACCATCATGGAAAACCTGGAAGCACTTGACGGCCATTTGGTCCTAGTACAGGACTCCTCAACGATCACGTTCGCGGGATTCGAACCCAGAACATACGATCTTGCGCTCGAACGCTTAATTTCTAGACCACTGAGCAGGGATCCAACGGTGTTAATGTCCAACTTCAACCAATCCACGAAATTGAGCCATCGTCCACCGACTTGTCCTGGGTTCGAATCCAACGAGTGGGATCGTGGATACGCAGTGCTCAGGAGTCCTGTACTAGGACCAAATGGCCGTTCAGTGCTTCCAGGTTTTCCATGATGGTCTAACTTTAATTGACTCATGAACCCAACTATTAAAATAATTATTGATGTTGCAAACTATCGAGTCAGGTAAAACACTGAAATAAGTAGTGGAAGTTGTTCATATTAAATTCAGATCAATTGTATAAAAATAATTATGATTGTTATCCACACATATGAATCATAGAATGTTATGGACCAGATTGAATGAACAAATTTCAATGGATAGAACTCAGAATAAATTGTATAATTCACTAATATCGGCAACATTGATAATTAAAGTAATCACAGTAGAATTGTCGTTAATTATATATTGTGCGCTTAAAATTGCTTCACAATTAAACTGATTATATCGTGTCTGTAATAACTTGACAATGTATACAATTATTACGTTTTTTTTACATTTTATTACCTAGGTTGGCTAGAAGATTTAGCAAGACGGTTAAAGTCTCCTTTTCAGTTGAATAGATCAGGTGGACCTACAGAAGGGTCTAAATATTTTACCGCATTATATTTCACATGCAGCAGTCTAACATCCGTAGGATTTGGTAATGTTTCAGCAAATACAACAAATGAGAAGATATTTGCTATTTGTATCATGCTTCTTGGAGGTAAGTTTTTTTGTAACTGTAAATATATTTATGCATTTTGAATTGTTTACATTATAATTTTCTTTATCAATTCACTCACTGAATACAATATTTTTTTTTTGGAACTGTATATTAAAACCGGATTAAATTAAACCAGTGTAAAGGGAAATCCAAAATTAATCCTATTAAACTTTCACTTCATGAAGAGATTAGCAGAAAATGCTTTTAAGCACTGTTTCAGAAGGGAAAGATTCTTTTTAATCAACACGGAGTGTAAACGATGTATTGTGAAAGCAATGACATGAAAAAAATACGTGCTTTTTTGGTGCTGACTTCACACAAATGTGATAATAATGATAATAATAATCTTTCCTTCTTTTCTTCAATGTAAAACAAATACTCAACTGTGCGATCATATGACATGCCAATATTCATGGAAGAAAGAATTTTTGTGCAAATTATCTCCAAATCATTGGATTGTAATACTACTTCTTCGACATTTTACTGAGTTTGTAAACAGAGTCACAAGAGTTAGAAGAAGATAATTATGTAAACATTTCTTGATTCAAACATTTTTGTATCCATAGTTTTAAATTTTAGTAATGAAAGTACTCTGAGATTATGGTAAGAATAACAATTGTAAAATTTAAAGAGTGAAATAACACATATAAGGAGGTTTTTTTGTGGAGATCTGGTATTTTCATAGTGGAAAGCGTAAGTCAATTGAAGAGATAGAAACTCAATGAAGACAATTGGTGAACGGTTGCTCAACTTCGTGGATTGGTCGGAGTTAGACATAAACACCATCGGATGCCGGCTCAGTGGTCTATCGGTTAAGTGCTCTGGCACGAGACTGGTAGGTTCTGGGTTGGAATCTCGCGAGACGAGATCGTGGATGCGCACTGCTGAGGAGCCCCACAATAGGACGAAACGGCGGTCCAGTACTTCCAGGTTTTCCATGGTGGTCTAGCTTCAATTGACTCACGCTTTCAGCATATAAGGAGATTATAAACAAAAAGCATTTCATCCTTTATTTTATCGAAGTATTCTTCGTTTATACTAACTACTTGTTTATTAAGTAATAGGAGAGATAAAAATGTCAAAATCACTATTGGTCATCAATACTGTTCAGTTTAACTCCATAAAAGGTTAATCTTTATGTTAAGGCGATTAATCGGCATCGACATTTAAATACAGTCATTCAGTAGCCAAATAACTAATATTACCATATTGAAAGTTCGGTTATAAATAACTTTAAAGTGATGAACACATTATTCATGATAGATAATAAGCCACCTAGAAGTAAATAGATTGCATTAATAAACTTTGTTTATAAATACCTAATTACAAACTTTTATATAAATTGAAAGTAAGTAGTTTCGGCTTTTCGATTGACAGTGAGAATCATCAGACATATTCGAAGAAATAATTGAGTTAGAAATTATTGGAGATTAATGAGATCACATAAACATATCGGTGTTAAACTATTTTTCAGTCATGATCAAATGTTTACTTCAATTATAGTATGACTTCAAATGATTTCATGAGCTAAAATTGTGCTTTGTGAAGATGTGAATGTACGTGTAAGGAATTCTCAAAATGTTTTTAGATAGGAAAATAATTGACTAATAATTGGTATTTATATGGTATGAATATGAATTCGGTTCAAAACAGTTTAAAACAAATATTGTTTCGGATCCAACGTTTTTAGTAGGAATAAGTTAAGGAGTAGTAAATGATGCTTTATTACTTCGTTAACTCATTAGTTATCCAATGAAATAATACCGCTAACCGTATTCTTTCCCGTCTATTCGAATTTATTGAATTAAAACAAATTTTCAAGGCGTTGGTTCTCGATTTTTATTGAATATATTTTCAAAGATTTCATATTCTTAGAAGTTAATTTTATGACAACTTTTTATTAAATGTACCCTCTTAGGTGTGCTGTTCTTCATCTTCCTCTGGTTTAGGAAGGAATTAGGAACTTTTTGAACACCTTTGTATTCTTATATCTTTCTATTTAACTGTCTCGATGCATATCCCGTCTACTGAGTACTAGAGTCAGTACATTCGACTAAGTAGAACCAGCTTGTTTTTCTTCAGGAATTGTATCATTAGCGTTTGTCATTGATAAACGTAATCAACTATCCATGTAGGCACACACTTTAAAACCATGAATCATTGGATTTTCTCCCAAGTTTTCCAATCATTAATCGAAAATGTAGGTAGACATTCCAGTATCAATTTACTTTTGCTTTTCGTAATTTTTCAAGTTAAACTGAATTATTTATAAATCTTGAGTGTAATTCTGTTTCAGTCTAACTCAATCGATTTATCTTTGGTTTCCGTGATACTTGATTTAGCTCTGTTCACCAAATAATTAATAACTGTTACAATAACTGATGAAACGTGTACCTAAATATTTCTGAATATTAACTGAAAAATATGGTTTCAAGTCATCATTCTACCTACTTTCAACTAGTTAGTTGAGAAGCGATACGCCTAAATATCTAGTAAACGACTAAAAACATCCAAATAGTTCTATGAGAAACTGAAAAAATGCCAGTGCCCAGCATTATTTTATCCTTTTCAATATGCGTCTCACAGATCGTATTTCTTTAATTTTCATCAAATACATTACTTCATGTCTAACTTATTTGTAATAGGGTTCAATAATTCTGCCTAAGTATTTTGTAAACATTATGTTTATGATACAAGTTATGGATATCCCACATAGTGGATAAAGTCTTCTTTGAAATTCTGGACGATTGATATCACATCAATAACTATGCAAACCGTGTTCAAATCTTGATATAACTTAATTCACAATAAATTTGAATTTACTACCAGTAACTGAATATACTTTCTTGACTAAGATATATTCTAGAAAATAATTGTAGCAACGACGATTATTTTATGCGGCTATGAGTTTGAAACTTGTAAAATGTTTGTTAGTCCAGAAACTATGAATCATTTATTTTACACATCAATTGTGTATAGACAATAAAATTATCAGTCATTCGATGAACAAAATACTAATTTATTTTGGGGCCCAAACTTCTATACAGTTGATATTTTGTCAAAATAATTTCCTTCTATACATACCAAAAGGCGTCCATTATGTGAATTATGAGAATTCGTAGTTTATTTTCATTATGTATTAGCATATCTAACTGTTTCCCGTCGTTTGTTTTTGTTTTTAATTATACACCTATAAAATAAATACAGGTTAAACTAATCACTTGCTAATGTTTTTCAGTAGTGTATTACCTAAAAGAAGAAAATATCAAAAGTTCATTCTCATCATCACGATCTTAAAAATAAAAAAAATGACATAACAATTACAATTTACCCAAATATTAATTAAATCAATTCAATCCCCCTATTTTTATTCAGTTACTTATTCAGGATTAGCGTAACCTTAAACATACAGTGAATGTCTTCAAATTTTACAGGAGTAATGTTTAGTTCACTTGTAATAACATTAGAAACCACTTTTCAATGTACTATATATCTTTAATAGGTCGCTTTTCAAACTGACAGAATAATGAAGAAATCTTTTCTGTTGAGTTGATTACTTAATTAATAAAATAGTTGACCAAATACAAGGCTAAGAAAAAGTGTAAAAAACAAATGGATATCGAATAGCTATTTAATTATTTTTATTTATCAGAAGGGTTTTTTGTGGAGATTTAGTATTTTCATAGTTGAAAGCGTGAGTCAATTGAAGCTAGACCACCAGGGAAAACCTGGAAGCACTGGACGGTTGAGGAGTCCACAATAGGAAGAAACGGCCGTCCAGTGCTTTCATATTTTTATTTAAATAATTCTGAAAAAAAATCTAGTTTTCCCGTAAAAAAATATCTTCTGAAGAATCAAAATCTCTTCAGCTTAATCCTAATATGAATGAATATTCAAACATTGATTGTCTGATATTGATGTAAAAGAATAATTACTGTTTGTAATAAATGATAATGGTGATCAATGTTATGAACTGACTTTAAAACGATAAATGTATTATTTATTTTAGAGGTCTTTCAGAATATCTCTTCGGTTATTAAACCATAGGGTCCAGTCAAATACATTGCTTGTGGTACATTGTACAGTGAAACCTAACTAATCACATATTTAGAGGACAATTGAGCAAAACCATCCACAATAATAAAGTGATAAACAAAACTAATAGACGCTCAGAATGACCAAAGAAACTTTATAGTCAAACTAGCTCGGAAGAAAAAAAACAAAGGACTTATATGAGCCAGAAATCTCTTACATTTCACAGCCTATTTGAGATTTTCATGATTTCCGATAAGAAATACACTAAGTAGCATGATAAATTACCATAAACCATGATAATTGAGTTCATTTCATATCTTATTCAAAGATTTCATCATTGTATTACACTGAATAAGGTAATAATAGTGGTCACCCACGAACGTACATATAATGTAACGCAGGACATTCAGGTCTCTCACCTACCATGATACTCAACTAGAATTTCATGTTTCTCCTTCTCAACTACAGTCAGTGTATGATACTTATCAGTCATCAATCTATTTCTTCGGTTAGTTATTTTTTGTCTTTTTATCTTCTCTATAACTTTGAAAAATCAATATTGATGCAAGTCTTTAGTAGGTTAATGATATTATTTAATTAGTTGGCTCTGTGAAGACTTTAGTCTGGTTTCTAGATAGATTTACTCGTGAACTGCCATCACCAAAAGAATAATTTATATATATTTGGAAAATAAATAAAAATGATACAACAAACCTATTAAAGTACTTCATCTTGCTTATTTAATAACACTACCTTTTACAGTATTACTGAATGAATGAGGAGTTGATTGAAAGGCTAGTAAAAATAGAATTGACGATGGTCAGTAATCTTAAATTAGAAAGAGTGATGTGGCATATTTTGTATAAAAAGCAGACGCTAGTGCTTACATGTATGAAGAATAAAATGTCTCGAACTGTGAAATCATAGCTCAGATTCATATTGGTCATTTAAACCTACATTCTTCCTAATGATTATTTGTCACACAATTTTATATTTCGATAGTTACTCATTTCTTTTTATTTAAGCTAACTAATTTTTGAGAAAGGATTAAGATTCTACTCATAACCATTCATCCTTGTTTCCCCTCCCCCAATATAAATGGATTTCAATCACATTTTTATGTCTCCTAATAAAATTTATTATCAGTTTGACGCTATGTAAACTGCTATGTGGTAATGATAAAACAATAAAAAAGCGATAAAAAGTAACCGTTTCATGTGTACTTTCCAGTGAAACAAAGTCTCAGTTTGCTTCTGTAAATCTCCTATTTAATAGAAATGAATGATTAAATTCACGTCCGTATACATGAAGATGGTAGTGTGTCCATATTTTTTTTATCAATATGTATAGGTCTTTCAATCGTTGGTAAAATAAATAATTTTTTGAAATAGTGATTTATTGATTACTGGTTAGCGTTTTTTCGCAAGGTTGCTTTCTATGAGATGAGAATGGTGATCCTAAGTCCACCTCTCTTCCTTTATCCGGTTTTGAGATCAACAGTAGCTCTAGAAGAGCTACACCTAGAGGCGGAGTTATTGATTTATTGATAGTGAATAAACAAAAACCAATAAACAGTTTTATTCTAATCTAATTTCTCATAAATTAATAGAAAAGTCATGATATTCGAGTTCTTTTATTGATGAAAAATAATTAACTAATTTTTTCTTCAATTTATAATAGCACCGAATCAATGGTGTAACGAATGAGAACACAGTTGAGGACAACGGACTATGTATTCAGTATAAAGTATAAAGTTCTTTGATAAAATACAAAAACCATACTCTATTTGCAAAATTTTCATTAATTGTCCCAGGCTTCATTGTTCCTGGATTTCAACAACAATTCCTTTCTATTCCTGTTCTTCTCGATCTTCTCAATCTTCTACTGCCAGTTATTCTATTCGTCACTAACGATATATACTACTTATGTCGATATAAGTAGCCCACAACACAATGGTATAATAAAAAAAAATCAATGAATAAAGTTTTTTTAGTTCTAGAATAGGTTTTAACATTTATTATTACTAAGCATTTTATCATGTCACTCAATCCGATAGTTTTAGAAGATTTTTTAATTCATTTATTTAAGCTTCATAGCAACTTGTAACAAAACAATCAATATTTATTGATTTTATAATAGATTTTTAATTGAAAATGATACATAAATAATCAATATCACATAATACTTTAAATAACAAGTGTAAAAAGATATAAAGTTTATCATTCATTACTATAAAGATTGAAAATAAGCCCACTCTAATTTTCAACTATGTTTAGATGAATTATGTTGAATTACATTTTAAAAAGAATTTTTCAATGTAACCCATCTTTACCTTGGATGTAGTCAGCAAATTGAAATGTTTAAATTTGACTTGTTAAGTTTACTTAGGCAACTATTTCAGTAATATAGGTTGAGACTTTTCACAGACTACAGGTTATATATATACGAGTTGTGTTATTGAAGAGTAGTATTGTGGTGTGGTCTACTTATATCTACATAAGTAGTATATGGCGTGGATCAGGCATAGAATGTATTTTGGCAGAAAACCGATGAGGAAAGAACTGAAATGAAGCGCAATCGTCTGGAAAATGCATGAGCAATGGAATAAGAGAAGAAACAGTGAAGATTGAAACAATTGGTTGTTAATTTGCAAATTGACTGTTCATTGTTTGGTTTTCAGAATTTACTGAGATAGTCTGTAATGTTTGCTTAAATACATTCGATTGTCCCCAAACAGTGTTCTGTTCACTACAGTATTCGCAAAATAAAGACCAATTTCATTGTGGACTACTTTAATTTATATATTTTTAATTCTAGAAATCTCAGTTAATTTAGATTATTTATGTAAATGTTAAGGAGTTCATTAATTTTTCTATATCCACTAATGAACAACTAGTAGGATTTTATTTCTGTTAGATAATAATTTTAATCTTAAATTTTGTGTAAGCAATATAAATATACTTCTTACAAATTGAAGATCCCCATTTAGATATCAAAAATTTAAGCACTGATATGAAATATTTCTTTTAAATTAGATTTGTGGAATGATACCACATAAACCAATTGATGGAGGATTAAGATGGAAAAGAATCAAGTTTCCAGGTCTATTTAAGTGAACTTTTATTAGCTACTGTTGAATATAGACGATTTCTAGATGCGATAACCAAAATTAACACAATTCAGTATACTACATGAATTATATATCTAGATCTATTCTACTTTATTTGTACCTATTCACTTCATTTTAATGTAGTCATAATGTGATAAATAGTAAATAGATATGTATTTATTGGTGTAAGGCTACACTATTTCTTTTTTTCAATCTGTGATCATATGTAACTGTAGCAATAGTAAAATTCTCAAAATCTGACCTTAATATTTTTCTTGGACTCACTCATATGTAGAGGTGTTTGATCAAATATCCTCTGATCACGGTTAGATTAGCAATTCTGAACATTTCCTACAGTAATCAGTCAGCTCAAATTTCATACATTACGTTACATCAACTTATAATTTGAATATATTTTTGCATCCTATCATCGTTGACTTCTAGTTTCATTGGCTTTATTGTCATCGCTTAAGCAGATATTCGGACAGCAGTAATGTAAACTTCTGAGGATCCGTTGTTCTCTTCATAACCACTGAAAATAACTAACTGACACTGGAAACCAACCTTACACTTACATAGTCGGCGTCTTCATTCTTGTGTAATTAGTAAAATTAATAAACTAAATGATCTTTGTTTTCAATTCTCTTTTGAGATTATTTCCCGTAGTAAGGTTGTGTATGCAGACTTCTGATCAGTCGTATATTACCGTGAAACAGCTGTTCAGTTCTTCCTTGCTTTCAGTAGTTGTTTAACCAAAGTTAGTTCGTGATATGAAACATTAAATTATTTACATGTTAGTGAGCTGACCTTATTTAATTAGCATTGAACTCTTTATTCCAATGTAAACCCAATAATTAGTGTCAAGCCATAAAAAGGAACTAATTAAAAAAAATATGTCTTTGCTGAAGTTAGATTTCTAATTAGCTTGTTATCTTATTCTTTTACCAACCAACAAATTTTATAGCACGAACCCATATTTTGTCGTAGAGAGATATTTTTATGGAATTTTACATCTACAAAGTATATTCTACCAAAGCGTTTCCTCACAATACTGAGTACAAGAACAAACGTTTCACCCTATACGGAATTTTTTTCATGAATCAGTAATTTTAATAGAGTGAGAAAAATCAGCAGAATTCTTCGGTAAAATGTAAAAACTATACGTTCAGTACTTCATTTGGAAACCCTCTATGAATTGCCCCAAACCAGCAAAATCCGTTCGCGTTCTCCTCGATTCGATTTTCCCAAGCTTCTACTACCAGGCATTCCACTTTTGGTTGATGTTATATACTACTTGTGTAGACATAAGTAGCATACATCACAAGGCTATGTATTGCCTATAATAATTTCGACTTTTTAAATATATATAAGTGTTCATGTTTAGCACTAAACACAGGCTGGCATCAATTATCCACTTTACAAACTATCAAACGTTGACAAAATAAAAGTATAAGACTGTAAAATAGTTGGAATTATTACTATTTTGTCATGATCTCGTTTCATCATTATTCCTTACCTTTTCCGACTTAAAGTTTCACATTTCTTATTACATTGAAGATAATTCAACGGAATGGTATTGCTAGTAATATTTTATTGCATAGAATAATTCTTAAGTTCATTTTGTATTGTTAGTTTGAATCATTCCATTGATGTTTAGAACTGCAATTGATCAGTCTCTTATTGACATATGTTTATACTGTGCACAATGCCTCGATATTGTCTTATTTCACAAGCATTATAAGCAAAGATGGATAGTGGCTAGCAGTGGAATCCAGTTTGACGCGCGTTTCGTTCTATCTGAGACTCGTCAGCTGAATATACCTGCTTCTCAGAGTTGATGTTCACTCTGGGACTCGAACCCAGTACCTTTCGCTTCAAACACCATCGCGTTTTCCACCCAGCTACTAAGTCCTGATAGCCACTTGCTTGTGCAATGTAGTGAAGTTTAAATTCACTTGGTATTGTTTGTCTGAATCTTGCCATTAAAGTTTATGTTGTTTAAGACGGATGTACCAGATGTTATTTATTTTGTGTCGGCTTATAAAAATAAAGTGAATGAGATTACTGAAAATTGTTTTCTGACTGTCATTGAAATATCGTTTGAATGCAAACCGGATGGTGAAAATGGATCTTTACGACTTTTTTCATCGAATGCACATTTCTGACTATAATTTATAGGATGTTGTAGTAATGGAATATTGAATGTGTCAATGATATGTGTTAATTCGGTTTGCTCCAATGTAACTCGTAGCTGAGTACTCGGTTTTTATTTACACTACGTCATGCTCACATAGGTTATTCTAGCCTCTGGATAGATCGATTTATTCATCCTTCCCAAGCCACACTTTTAACCTGTCATTTATTTGCTTATTAAATTTGATTGCTTTTGTAAGATCGTACGTGTGTTAATTACTTATCCTATTCATCATATGTCTTTAACTCATTTTTGTTTAACTATACATATCGAGTCACGCTTGATTAAGATGAGTTGGCTCACATGCCAACTCCGACTCGTTTCGTTTTCCTGATTGTCCGTTCAGATCAGCGATCTCATGAAGTATACGTATCCAAAATCCATTCTCATGTCTGGCTTATTTTGATTCATTTATTCACTAACGTGAGTTAAGTCGATGATTATGTACCAGGAAAGGCGGCACGTATATCTCGATAGCAATCAGCAAACGATCTAAATGCAGTCAGATACTGGGCTACTAAAACTTTAATGGTATTGTAAATGAGAAACCTATACTTTCCGAATTCTTTCCAGTCGCTATCTGAAAGTCTAATTCAGGTGACACATTTATGTGTGACATTGTGCTATGCGGATATAGTTCCCTATGTTTTGGTAGCTTCTAGGTTAACTACGATCACGGTATCAGAAACTTGAAATAAGAGTTTTTCAAAAATTCCAAAATTATATTGTCTCTCTATAAACAGATCAATGAATCTACTGGTCATTGAGTAGCGCTTGGTTCATTTTAATAACATTATTGTTCTTTGTTCACCAAGGGTTTTTTTGATTATTTTTATCATGCTCTAAATATGCTGCTAAGGATTGGGATTTTTTTAATTTCTGAAGAACGATTTATTTCACCTCAATAATATTACATTTTCCTTACAGTAATTTGTAAACCTTCCAAAAGGACAATTGTTATGTCTTGGTTATAATTTATAAATACAGGGATATTCTTATTTTCCAATGTATTATCATATTTTCTTTGTACGTCTTTCGAACACTTCAATTATACCTGAATTTCGTCCTGATTATATCGTTCAGAAGGACAATGAAAGCTCCACGACGATCAAACCATCCAGCTTAGACAACAAAACTCCATCAAAGACAACTATAGGTGTTCTAACGATTAAGTAATCTGGCTAAAAAATGTTAACACCTTTAGAGTAAAAATATATCTAATATTAACGGACAGTAATTTTAATGAACAAACTAATATAAACCCACTACATTTAGTTGAATTTTCAGTGTGTTAACTCTGAACAGACCATAAATAATATAATATGAATAATGGTGAATAAATATCGTAATCATATGTCAGTATACTGGATGATTGAAGTTGGTTGACAAAATCTATGGACCTATATTTCATGGTGGTTCCTCATAGTCAGAATGATGTAGCTTCATTTTTGATCGGAATGATGCTCCAGTAGAGTACAAAACCGTTTCATTCATATTCTAAGTGTATGAAGTGGACTCAAATTTCACCGTACTCATAAAATCAATAAAGATTGCAGATCTTAATAGATGTTGATAAATTTAAATCAGTGGCCACATTATCACTTGATCTTTAAAACTTTGTCGTCACTAAAGTAGTAGACAAACATGATGTAAGTCATTACCCATTGATTAGTGAATTTAACGCCCCAAAATAATTACTCGAGAGAGAACTAGGTTGACAAAAACATTCTATTTCTCAATACACTTAAGACGACTGAACGGAATGTTGTAGTCCCGAACATTTTTAGAAAATTGTACTGATATGAACATAATCTTTATGGTGTTAAGTGAATTTTTGAATCTCATCGAAGGCATGAAACAATCTAGGTCAGATTACCGTTGAAAACCTGAAAGCTCTGGATGAAGGTTTCGTTCTGGTATAGGACTCCTCAGCGATCTAATTTTCCTACTCATTGGGATATTACAAATATATTATTTGTTTATAACGAATTTGTTGCATCAATTTATTTAGCTCTTATGCATGCTGCAGTTTTTGGCAATGTCACTGCTATTATACAACGGATGTATGCACGTCGAACAACTTTTCAATCAAAAGTTCAGGATTTAAAAGAATTCATTGAAGTATATAGAATACCTAAAACACTTAAAAGTAGAATGGAAGATTTCTTCCAAACAACGTGGGCGATTAATCGCGGAATCGATGTACCAGAAGTAGGTATTTTGCCTGCTATTATTTTATTTCTTTCCAATTCATAAATTTTATTTCCATAAATTATTTTAAACAAATGTAAAGGGGTTGCGCAAGAAGTTATACGTTAACACCGCTTGATGACAGCTCAGTGGTCTAGAGGTAAAGTTTCTGCGCGAGACCTAAGGTCCTGAGCTCGAGCCCCGTGTGGGGGGTTATGGATGAGTACTGTTCAGGAGTCCTATACTATGATGTATTTTTTCAGTGATGTTCTAGCTTATACCGACTAATGAACTTAACTAATAAAATATAAAACAATCATTATTTTAAATACACTTCGTAAATATTTCTCACCGTCAAGTCACTTAATTTGTTAATTGATGTGAACAGAGAATCAAGAAGCCTTGACAAACTACGGAAGCTGTTTATAGGGACGGTATTTCATTTAATTCAAAGCTTGTAAAACAATAACATTTACTTATGTCCCTAGTCTATTCTACAGATCATAAGCTTTCGTTTGATGTATGATTCATTGCCATAGCATTTTCTGTTCCAAAGCTATTGTAATTTAGATGTAATCTTTTGTACCCTATTTTCTACTCTAATCCCTCGGTTTTGGACAGAATTGTATTTCCCCAATTGTTGTACGTTGTGTCATCTATTCATTCAAGTATCTTTCTACACTAATTGGAAATCAAGTACCAGATCGGATTTTGGGATAAATCACGTAGTGTTCCAGTGTCTTGTCTTCTCTCTCGCGCGCGCGTGCCTGTCAGCCACTCAAGTGGTAGAATAGTTTCCATCTCTCTACCCCACTTCGAACTCACGCATACTAGCCTCAAGGTTAAGTCAGTCAGCCTATGGCGTCAAGGTCTTAATCTACATTAGACAAGTTAGCCTCGGCACGAAAGTTGGTAGACAGATCAAGGACGTAACATTAATGTTAAACTCTGTTGATTCAACGTTTTGTTCCTAGGTGTATTCATTTCACTGTAGATAAATCGATATATTTTGTATTGTCAGTCCTCCAAATGATTTTATTCAGCAGCACAGATTATTCATCACGAATTAATTGTATCAACATCGTGAGATCATAAATTAGCTTGGGAGACGTTGACTACTAAACAACCATCTAATAGTTTTTATTAAATATATATCATGGTGCTTCTAAAAATTTGAAATAAGAAATGGGTCTACTACTTTTCATGAATTCTGAATGATGTTTGTAAACAAAATAGAAATTACCTTCCCATCGATTTAGGAATTTACATTAAGTTAGGTTCACTCTTTTTGTCTAGATAAATTAATAGGTTAGTATAATTTAATACTACTTAATAAAATGGAAATGTTATGAACAGTGTTCTGGCGATAAAAGAATAAGAACAAATAATACACTCTGTAAAGTCGAGACAATAGTTTTGATATATGCATACATTGATAAATGAGTAGGTTTACAGAGTTTCCAATAGAAGTCGCTAGGTATCTAGAAGTACCTAGCAACGATTAAGTTAGCTCCGTACTTATCTCTGTCTTTAAGTAACATTTAATTAAATTTTGTTTATGTTTAATTTGGCAAATTATTCTTTATAGGGACATATAATTATTTAAATTACTATCTTCTGGTCTAGTTGAATTAATAGGCCGATACCGGATGGTCGCTTAATTTAACGTACCCCAATAGTTTGGTACATGTAGAGTTAAGTAAGCATTGAGTAACAATATATTTTAAGGACTAGTTATACCATATAGCTACTGAAACTAAATAAGGGAGGGCAATATTCCAACCTGATAGCCAGTAATTAAAAGTTGACTAATTTAATCCTCATGCTGGAGTTCTACAATGAACTCAAATGTGGGACGATAGAGAAGATTTCTTAGAAAATGTAAATCACTATGTACATACACAAAATTCAACTGAAGTAATGTGACAAATTATGTATCAGATAACGAACAAATAATCAAGTATAGACATGAATGTTTCATAGAAGTTTCATGGTTATCAATTATTATGAGAGGTTTATCAAGATTGTTAGATTTTTGTAGTTTACATCATGGAATAATCTTAGTTGACCACGAATAACTGAACAAATGTTTTGTTTTATATTGGGACTCCTAGGTAGGATGTATTCTCAAGTCTACTGAAAATCGAAATCAGTACCTTTAGTTCTTGTCAGGAGCACACAACCTTTCGACCATTGAGTCGGTATCGAATGGTGTACACTTTTGACTTCAATCAATTCCCAATATTGAGTGAACCTCTTCCATTGTCACTGGTGGGTAACGGTTTGACATTCAATATACTCGGACTAATATAGCTCTCGTGGGAAGCCGGGACCAGTTGGGTTAAGAATGCAAACTACTGAATGCCGACTCAGTGGTTCAGAGGTGAGGCACCTCCAAACAGAAGTGAAGGTACAGATCTCAATCTTCAAAAATCTGGTGCACGGGCTCTCCCCGAGGGTTCCACGCTAGAACGAAACATCTGCCTAGCGTTCCCTAGAGTCATATAATCATCTAACCAAGAACAATCTGTAATGTGAGCTTCTATCCGTTGTAATAAACTGGAAAAAATTTAACTAAAGCTTTTTCCTAATCATGTTCAACATTGTAAAGTTAGTATACATCTTGTTGTAAGCTATCTGTTTATTTTTGTGTTTGTAAATATTATCTTAGACTACATTTTACTATTTGAATAGGTGTTAAAAATTTATCCCGAAGAATTACAAGGTGATATTTATTTACATTTAAACCGTGAAGTGCTTGGCTTGAAAGTATTTGAAAAAGCTAATCGTGATTGTTTAAAATCTTTAGCTATTAATTTTAAATTAACATTTTGTACACCTGGTGAATATTTAATACATACTGGAGATATTCTACGTCGTTTATATTTTGTATCAAATGGATCTTTAGAAGTATTAGAAACAGATGAAGTGGTTGCTTTACTTGGTAAGATAAAACAGATGAAAGTTTGATTTATTGCCTTTATTGTTACTCAATATGTATTATAATCACAGTATTTGTCACCTCACAATTGTCAGTTTAATGTTCTATCCAGTATATAGTTTGATCAATATGGTTGTTCAAGCAAATGTTTTGAAACAAAAATGAGTCGCATGGAAAATGGTTTTAACATCATTGAGGGTTATCGATTTTATCGATTCGGATTCTGATTTATATCATACTAACTGACTACATCTTGGTTAAGTCGTTTAGGAAGATTCAGTAAATTTGATCACAGCTTACGATACGGAATGATCAGCCCTAGAATTATCAGATGAATAATATTAAGAAGCTGAAAGATTTATGAGATGGGAAGTATCTACAACTAGAAAACTGATAATATCAGTCACCTATTAATTGTAAGGCAACGATTTAGAGGACTTACACGTTCCAAAGAATGAGCAAATGGAAATTACATAATGAGAAAAATGAACCTATGAATTAGATAAGCTACTAAATAAAACAATATTCAAAAAAAACTGTTAAATAGGAGGACTATAGAATGACTGTACAACATTATCAGACTATCTCCCACTACCTTATTGCGCAATTTATTCAATGCGTACTGATAAGCTAAATGCTAAACAGATAACTATCTGTGTTACATCCATTCTGTTTGAATAACTTCAACATCTCTGAAACCGTGAAATGACAAGGAAACGTTTATGGAGACCCATTCTCCAAATGTTATAAAACGCTCCTTATGACACAACTGTACCATAACGTTTCCGCGAAAACGGAGGTATCTAGTATTATTATAGTTACCAATCATAATAAACATGCCGCTTTGAGTCTAAAGTTAAATGTCTATAGGTTATTCTCATCTTTACTTAAATACTGGTCACTCTAATGTAAAGATAAACAGCATTTCATGTACGTTCTTGATTGTACGATAAAAGATCTTTGCTGTGAATACTCCAGTTTGAAGAAAATGTTCAGTAATGGTTGACATAATCTAAAGAGCAACTAAAAGGTAGTAATTGGTGAACAATCGTAGCAGTTGGAAATGCAAAATTCTTATGACGGCTCATTGTTCAAAAGATAACGTTATCACAGATGAACCAGAAGGTTATTCGTTCGAACCTGTTATAAGCAGTAAACACTGTTGAGAAGTTTCCAACTACGATAAAATCAATATTTTTTATTGCTTAACTAATATATATTTATGAAATACATCCATGATTGAAGTGCCTCCATAAGTGATCAATCGAAGGCTATATGAACATTTAATTTATCTTAGTTTTATCATAGTTACTAGCCAATACAGATAGTAATAAAAATACTTAAAACATATGACCTTTTGTCTTTCTCTTTCAGGTAAAAATGACTGGTTTGGTGCATTCTTAGAAACTGATATGCCAATAAATGGTACAACTAATAATGTATCTTCATCAACGTTCCCAATTATACGTTCAAGATGTGATGTAAAATCATTAACTTACTGCGATCTACACTATATAGATTTAGTTACATTAAGTGAAATATTAAATCAACATCCACGTTTTAAAGCTGAATTAAAAAGTTATTTATATGAAGATTTATCATTCAATATACAAGAAGGAGTTGTAAGTGTAGACTATCTAGTAATTTTCTGTTTTCTCATGTATTAACACTATATGAATAATTAATTTAATTTGTCATAGTGTAGTGAACATGAACACAGGCAAGGACAACCAAATGTATTTTAATACAACATTACAGAATATCAAAGTAAAATATGAGAACCATTTACTAATACTTCATTTGTAAAATATATCTCTCAGACTTTGTTGTTTCTTCATTTCCATACCAATCACGGTCTCTTCTCTTCGATTTTCTTAACCATCTACCGCCAGGTATTCCACTTCTGATTGGTGATACATAGTACTTATACCTCTTGACATCAATAGCACAAACCAAAACAGTTCTTGGAAATTTTCAGCAACTTCACAATAGTGAACAATCGTAACCGCATACCGAAGTACATTCCTATTTATGGGATAACATCCCATCAGATAGAAAATAATTATTAGTTTATCTTTAATTTGATGACATGAATAGATCAATGTTATGCCACCATTAAAAACCTGCAAGCAACTGACATCAAGGCCGTCGGATGTTAGCTCAGTGATCTAAAGGTTGAACGTTTGCGCACGAGACCGATAGTCCTGGACTCGAGTCTCGCGTGCGGGATCGTGGGTACGCACTGCTGAGGAGTCCCATACTAGGATGGAACAACCGTCCAGTGCCTCCAAGTATTCTTTGGTGGTCTAACATTGATCTATTCTTGATATCAACATAAACTCAACAATCTCCACAACCCTATACTCATAATTATCTTTAGTTCATATAAAAATGTAGGGAAAACCTCAGTCAATTACTCAAATAATTAGCTTTCGCAGATTGTTCTAAGACAGATTTTTTCAATGGTTGTCAAATGGTGATGGATATTCGTTACATATAGTGTTGTAAGTTCCCTTTGCGACTTAGTAAGTAAATCTTTCATGTGGAAGCGTTAACAAACTGATTTAATTAAAGATAAGTATTTTGGACTATTGGTTATCTAAACATAGAGACTTCAATGTCTATCTCATTTTAAAGTTGACCATTATTTAAAATCGCGATCTTGGTATCACAAACGTTTAAAACCATTAATGAGGGACTTTATCAGCATACATTCATATGTATGGAAGCCAACCTTCAAATTCAAGTGAAAGCACCGAACTTCTGGTTTTAAGTCATGACCGTTAGAGTTAAACTCAATTAATCGTGAGACTGGTTTCGGAAAACGATGGATGATAGCAAAAAATCTGAACCAGTGAAATTAACTACAAAACTCACTTGTCTTACAGAGTTTTAGTCACAAACTGATGAATATTCTCGTATTAAAATTAAACTGCTATACAGTCCTCCCCTCCAGTTTTTAATGACTATCTATGATGTAAACTGTTTTTTCGAAAAAGGTTTTCTATTAGTGAACATGAGTATTAGTTGTAATGCATTTACTTACATACTTTCACAGTCTGAAGATAATATTCAATGGTATTGTGTAGTAAATCGTTTGAATCAGATTTCTCGATGTTTAATTAAAAACATACATAAGTTCACTGAAATTTGATATAGAAGCTCGGAATGAAAAATATCCTACAAAAATGCTTCAAATCACAAAGAACTAGGCCAACGATATAAAGTGAATTTGAAACGATTGATCTCATCGATACTATAATTCAAACCTTTTATGGCTTACCAACAGCCAAATTCATCATACATATTGTCTATCATTTTCAGAAGTTCCAGATATACTAAATTGTATTAACTACACATTCCTTAAACAGATGGCGAATAGTTTGAACTTAATAGACTGAGTTGTCAAGTTGATACAAAAGTTTATTTCATTGAAATTTCATTCACTGGGCTGGATGATTTAGTGTGCCGCAAAAAATGAAACTCCACTAAAATCATCCATTTGAATTGCATATCTTCACCATTATAAAAACAGTTTTTTTTAATAAGGATTAAGGTCTTAGAGGTTGATCATTTTCTTTTTTAACATCACTTGATATGTCTTTGTATTTCACGAATGTATGCTAAACGGTAATAGTAAATATCGTATATTTTATTATTTGATGATTGAAAAATGAACAGATGTTATGACATGTTACAATGGTAGTGTAGCTCAAAGCAAAGACATTTCTAATATCTTAGTGTAGTGTAATGGAAGATGAAACTTAATTACATACTGTCTACTGTATTGTAAGGTAACAATACTGCTTAGAACCAATCAATAAATTATTTATTACACATTCAATTATATAATACAACACAGTACAAAATATCATGTGATAGATGTAAACATGAGAATAAATAAAATATTCACATGTAGGTATCATTGTGGTGTGTGCTACTAACGTCGATAGATATAAGTACTATGCATCATCAATCGAAAATAAAATGTCTGGAGGTAGAAGGTTAAGAAGACCAAAGAGAACCAGAAAATAGAATAATTGATGTAGAAACGAAAGAACAATAAAGTCTGAGACGATTGACTGATATTTGCAAAGGAATAGTCAGGTTTAATACAATTAATTGACATTTTGTAAATCAGGTATTTATTGTATGGTTCTCATATTTTACTATGATATTCTGTAATTTCGCGTTCAAATACATGCGATTGTCTCTACTTGTGTTCTCATTCATTACAACATTACCACGGTTTGACTTGATAATTTCAAATAAATTGAGCATTGGATAGATTGTTATCAATAGAAATAATATATTTGTATTATCCGAATGAAAAGAAAAATTAGATTTTCTGATGAACAAGAATGAAATTGAACATGGTTGGCTACCATTTTGAGACTGCTTAGTCAAAAGAAATCTAAATAGGATTCTAAATCTATCCATATACTGATAACTTACACACTCAAATCGTTATATTAACTTCAATTCAGCACATCCATTCAGTGCAACAATCTCGCTAGCCCTAATTTTTTTCAGAACAGCTAACAAGATTATCATATCTGAAGAGGATAAACAAAGAGAACGAAAGCATGTAATTACCATATTACAATTTAATAATTTCCCTATAAATATTATTAGAAGCGTAATAAAACGAGATGTTTCACTGCTAAATAATAATCCGAATGAAATAGCATGGCTTGATACCATACCGGCATGGTACAACAGAAGAACTCCAAAGAATTTTAAAACAGTACGGGATTAATATATACTACAAAATAAGGAACACACTTCGAAATACTTTAGTTCGCTTAAAATAAAAAATCCTCTTTATGTCAACACAGAACAGTATCTACAAATTAAAATGTGTCGATCGTGATGCCTTCTATATTAGAGAGTCATCTGGCGAAATCTTACTTCCAGCCAAAGAACATCTTAGGTACACAAAGAAACCACCTAATAATCTAGTAGAACTGGATAGACTTCAACAACAGCGGTTCAGGCCATTTTCAACAACCACCAAATCGATATCAAAAACATGAAACTATTACAAAAAGATTTTTCCAACTACAAAGAAAAGAGAGTAGCTGAAGCTTTCCATATAATTCTTAATCTTACTGCCCTCAATAGAAAAGAAGGCCTCACTATCCATCCAACTTTAACTATATATCCAAGCTAACATGTCTGATAAAATTCACATTTCACACTATTATCGTACATACAAATTAAACTCTATACTTTCTCAACACAAAGGTCATATTCTTTCATCCCTGACCCTGTACACACAAAAATTTACATACATGTCGCATATAAATTACCTTGACTGGAACGACATGACATTGACTTGTTCAGACCTGTTTTTTTACTGTTCGCGTCTAATATTTTCACTTCCTTCCTTTGTATTATTTAAACTGGGATTAATTTGACTTCGCCCTATTGTGGGACTCCTCAGCAGTGCGCATCCACATTACCACAATCGGATGCCGGCTCAGTGGTCCACAGGTTAAGCACTCGCGAGCGAGACTGTTAAGTCCTGGGTTCGAATCTCGCGAGGCGGGATCGTGAATGCGCACTGCTGAGGAGTCAATCCCACAATAGGACGAGACGGCCGTCCAGTGCTTCCAAGTTTTCCAAAATGGTCTAGGTTCAATTGACTCATGATTTCAACTATGAAAAGTACTGAAAACTTCACAAAACCCCTTCTGATTATAATTTTGATTTGGTTATCGATTCTCTGAAAAAGTGGCTTACACTGAGTCACGACACGTCAGAAAATCTCATTTTTCTACTCATTAAGATACTACAAATATTGAAAATTGAACGATATTTGAGCGAACAATTGTTTTCAATAACTTTATCAAGCTCTACAGTTATAAGTCCATAATTATTATGATATTTTACAAATGCCAAAATGAGGCATGTATTAATTAATTTGACATTGTTATATGTTAAAAATGGTGAACGTTTGCATCTGTTACGACATATATACTTCAAAATTGTGTTATTTGTAAATTCGAAAGGTCATTTAATTAAGGTCAAAATGATTTGCAATAAAGTGTCCAGTTACAATCGGTATAATAGTAATATAGGAAAAATGAAAATGCGAAAAAATTGTGTGAATAAAATGCATAGTAGGAGAATTTCATCTTGTCAATTGAGATGATAATGATAAATAGTAATAGTAATAATAATAATATTGTTGCGTGAATATAATACGTAATAAGAGGAGTGTTATCAAGGTAATTACGATAAACGAATTGAGAATGATGGATGTGAAGATTAGGATAGAGGCGATCAAAAAAGGTGGGGAGAGGTTTAGGATATTTAGTTTTGGTATCTGGTGATCCAGTCATAGGCCAAGGTAAACATAGAAGTTGGATATACCTTTTCTGGATACATAAGTTTGGTTTTCTGGAGTTGATCCAGATGGCTTCGCCTATGTAGAATAGTCGTAATCTAGCTCCTTGAGGTAGATTTTTCGGAACTTGATATAAAACAGAGAAAGCTTCTTCTATTTTGATATGATGTTCACTATCTACCAAGTGAGAAAGGATAGTGCTGTTTATGGATTTGGTGACTCCTTTTCCAATACATCATTTTTATTTATAAAAAAATATTTACATATTATTGGAAACTATGTTGTATACAGTCAATAATTTAAAATCTTAATTATAGTAGTTTCTTACCAAATACACTTCTTTATTTAGGAAATTTTTCATTGTTGTGTATTAGTAGCATGTGAGTAATTGAATATGAATATACGACATTTTTGTAGTTATCTACACACATAAAAATGTTTATCACTGCCGACATAGTTATTTCTTACTAACGACTAATTTCTATTTATCTTATGTAGAATTATGTCAATCATATAACTTTTTAATAGTTTACTAAGTGTACCACACACTTATTAAGGCGTTTTGAAACTTTAACTTAAAAAAAGACACAAGTAAAAGTTTCATTTAAGTATTGCTATTCGAACTTGTATGCATATAAACAATCTCTAGAAAACATGTCAATCAGAAAGATGGAAAATTAATGACTTAAAATTATATTATACTTTACTTTTACTTATATTAAATTTTAACTTATTGGTGCTTCCAGGTTTTCCATGATGGTCTAGCTTCAATGGATTTATGAATTCAACTATTAAGATTATTATAATATTCATAAAACCCCCTTTCTGAAAATCAGCATCATACGCTCACTAGTGATGACCTCTAAGAGGTATTTCCTAAAGTTCTAGTGAGAAGCAGTGACCAGTGTAGTTCAACCGGGTCTATTGTGAGGTAGTGACTCACTGAAGACAATCATGTACGGTGACTCGATTTCGCGGATTAGTTGAAGTTAGACAATAACACCGTTGGATGCCGGCTGGGTCAGTGGTCTAGTGGTTAAGCGTTAGAGCACGGGACAAATCCTTCTCAGCTTCGAGTCCTGTGGGCGGAATCGTTGATGTACACTCCCTGAGGAGCTTCAAAATAGGACAAAACGGCCGTCCAGTGCTTCCAGGTTTTCCATGGTGGTCTAGTTTCAGTTGACTTATGAATTTACCTATTAAGATTACTATAATATCTACAAAACCCTTTTCTGTTAAGTATATAAAACCGTTTATATGAAGTAAAAAAAAAGCAGAAAACCTTCAAGTTATGTGTCCAATAATAACTTTCGCATTTGATCCACTTCTTTCCTTCTTCTCGTTAACTACAAAATAGAAATAAACTCTCGAATTACTGTTCAAAAATCATGGTTAGCTAAACTAATGGTATTAATGTTATAAATTTGAAGAGCGTACACGTTTATTAAAAACGTATTGTATTTAATCATTGAAACTTTGCCTGTAGCTCCTTCGGGGGCTACTGCCGGTCCCAAGCCCGGATAAAAGAGGAGGGTTGGCCATGGGGTTAGTAACCCCATCCCGTAGAAAACTAACTCGCTAAAAATAGCTATTGCTAACCAAATTTAATCATTGAATTATTCAACATACCTCCCTAAAAATGAACCGTTCAAAATGTTAAACAGTCTAACAACACAACTTTCTCCGATCCATTTATAGAGTATATCTGACTTTCTGGCAATACTTGTTCAAACTTTATGGTATATTCAATAAAAAAACAGTATACCTTCTAAAAGTTAAAACTTTAGCATTACACGCTGACAACACTGTTATTAGCATATTTTTACACTTTTGAAACTATTTAGAATATACAAGTTTCGAAGAACTTAGTTTGTATTTACTTTATCAATTTTCAAAATGTGAAGTGATGATTTACGTAAGATTAAAGAACTTTGCTTTCATACAAAATAATGGTATTTTTATATGAATATATACTAGTAGCCAAGTTTTTATGTAGACTGTCATGTTTTTTTTTATCGAACAATATTTGCTTACAAACATTAAATGTTATATTGTTGTTATTTTTGTTTATTAGAACTTCACGTGAATTGTTAAATATTTTTCAACTTATAAAACAGTTCCATTTACTAATTTGTGTTCAATATTTCAATGTAATAGTTCGCTTTCATGCTTTAACTCTAAAAGATAGTTTTAATAGTTGAGATTATGAGTCACATGAAGTTAGACCACCATGAAAAACCAGGAAGCACTGGACGGCCGTTTCGTCCTATTATGGGACTCCTCAGCAGTGCCCATCTACGATACCGCCGCGCGTGATTCGAACCCAGGACCTATCAGTCTCGTGCTCGAACGCTTAACCACTAGACCACTGAGCCGGCTGGCATCCAACGGTGTCAATGTCTAACTTCAACCCAATCCACGAAATTGAGTGACACACCCATCATTGTCTTCAGTGAGTAGCTATCTCACAGCAGATCTGTTTGAGCTCCAGTGGTCACCGCTTCTCACTAGAACTACAAGGAATACCTCTTGAAATCAGTCACTAATGAGCACATCTAAAAGATAAGTATGAAACCATGATATAATATTCTAAATATTATAAAAATACACATAAATCATGGTAACAATATAAGTATTGACTTTGTGAGGTGCCTCAATGAAAATAAAATTGTTGACTTTTGGCCCCATAATTAACGAATGTCAGAAGGTGAAACAACAAGACAGCACAAATATACTTCCACCAGTAAAATTATACCTAAAAATGTGAAACAAATTCAAAATGTAGACATCATTATCAAGGTTTTACTTGATAATTTCAAATAAATTGAGCACTGAATAGATTGTTATAAAGAAAATAATATATTTGTAATATCTCAATTAGTAGAAAGATTACATTTCTGACGTGACCCAGAGTTAGCCACTTTTTCAGAGAATAAATAATCTAATTCCGTAAAACTAAAGAACTCTATCATTATCACATTGGAAGCATGTAAAGTGATTCGATGAATGAGTATAAACAAGCTTAATGAAGGCGCAACTGAAATTTCCAAACTTAGAATCCAAACAGATTTATGAGGCTACTAAACCTTTCAAATAGCATCAGTAAGCAAACGGTAGGAAAAGTTCAAGTACATTTTTTAAATAACCCGTAAAATGACACAACTATGAATGAGACAAACAGAAAGGGACATTTTTTTTAATGAAACCTAGCAACTATTTGTTACTTCTAAAACAAACAAAGAAACAGTAAATATAAAATTCTGTTCTTGAATTTGTAAATGTGTCTTAATATATTCATAAACAGTACGCTATCTCTTAAATGTCATTCATTAAAAGGTATTCTTTGATTGGATAAAACTTCAGTTAAACAAATCAATATGTTACATAATTTAAATCACGAATTGAGATTTAGTAGACAGCAAATGAAGACTATGAAGCATTGGACACATGTTTCGTTCACGTATAAGGTTCCTCGTTGTCGGATGTAAGGCAACTATCTACATTTTCCTTAATAAAATTGGCAATGAAAACCACTGGATCCCAGCTCAGTGGTTTAGTGATCCTACGTTAGTCCTTGACTGGGTGGTGATAACACATTTCAGAGAACTCCCATACTAAAATGAAGAGTCCGTCCAAAGCTTCCTGGTTTACAATCACTGGCTAACTAAACTTTGATTATTATGAATGATTTTGTCTGCTAAATAGCTAATACACATTGCTTTATTTCTCATCACCACAATTACTTATAAGTTGAACTAATAATTTGTCTCAGTATGTCATTACATTTAACAAACATAATATAACTTGATACATTCGTGTACATTTTAATTTAAATATAGTTAATCTTCATGTAATTAAATATAATATAATAGAAATGATTAGTTTGGCTTGTAGAAAGAAAGATAGTAATAAATAATAACTGTAAAGAAAATACAAGAAGAAATTATTTAAGCTCAATGAATATGCTATTAGGCTTCACGTTAAATATCGGGCTACACTACAGTTTATGTAGGGATTACAATGAAAGTTAAATGATGAATCCATATGAATTCAGTAGCATGAAAATCATCTATGTAGTGTTTAAGATTTTCTAGCTTATGATACTTAAAAATTTCAAGGCATAGTTACCATAGCAATAGTAGTACTTTTTTTCCTCTATACTTTTCATAGTAATTTTTTTCAAATATGTAGGAAAATTATCTGTCAAATGATGTGATTACTGTTCCAGCTATTACATTACAATTAGCTAATGATGAAAAAGACTGGGAGGGGAGTGAAACTAAATTGAATGTCATTAATGATGTAGAAAGTTTGAAACCACCTAAATTCGTATTTGATAATAAAGGAAGAAGTTGTAGTTTAACAACATATGATGAAGAATCTGGCCTATTAATTCCTTATGCAAATGATCGATCAAATTCTGAAATAGCAATTACTAAACCACTATCAACAAGAACAAAGCCAACAATAACGGGAATAAATCAGATTGGATGGCAATTTAGATCACCATCTCTTAGCACAAAATATCTATCACATTATCCAAGACGTTTGCAATCCACTGATAAAATTGTAACAAAACGACGGTTTTTTCTACTAAAATCATCTAAATCATCCGGTTGTTCAAGTAATATAGACTTGACACAAAAATCAAAAGAGAATAAGTCACCACCTTCTAATTATAAACCCATAGAGATAAATGAAACTATGAGTCATAAAATATTTACTTGCAATCCGAAATCATTTAGCCCTAAACATAATCGTCGACATACTATGCCAACAGTTGAAGCTCGAAATTCTGAATCAAAATCAACAAGTTCTAGTGTGATGAATAAATACCGAAGATCTGATCTTCATACAGATGATACATGGATATTTTCAAATCACTCAAGTGGAACACAGTCAAACGACGAATTATGTTCATCAAGTATAACATCAGCACAGTGTTTATCATATAATTATGGAAAAACTCTATTATCCAGTCAGTGTCTTTCAATTCCAAATGTAAATTTTACAGATAATACACAACCACAAATGGTACCTATTAAGCCTATATGCGTATCTATGCAAGTGACACAATTCAACTCACTTAATTGTGATATTAATACAATTTCAACATCAAATTTGTAAGTTGACTATGAATTCATTTTGTTCATTTGAACATTATCTAATAGGAATATTGAATTTAAAGTTAATCTACATCATGAGTGGGTAATTAATGAAAATCAGAGAGCATTGAACAACCATCTTGTTCTGAATTAAGACTCTTCATCAGTATGTATCTATGGCTCCATGCTAGAATAAATCAACAATCTTCAATTATCTATGTAAAGTCTTTAAATTTGATTCCTACTCAACAAAAAACGTGAAAATGCTCTCTGAAGATAACAAAGTGTACGGGCGTCATTATAAGACGAAAGATATTTCAAACACACTTATGTATCATCAAAATGTAGACCCTATTAGTTGACGGTATAAGAGATTACAAGAATTATCTGATATCACTGATGTACAGTGTGGAATTTAACATAAAGTAATTGAATAGACGAATTCATAAACTTCCAGCTGTTCGAATGAAGCTTTAATTAGTCATGATTAGCTATCATCATTACTGTTGTATACCTTAACAAAATCGAAATCTCACCGTTTGTTCAACGATCATCCTAAATAATATATTTAGAAGATACTTAATTGATCTCGCTTGTGGTTATGGTTGCACACTGCCAAATATTTCAAGATGGTGAAAAATACCGGTTTATTGTACTGTAGTGTCAGTTACTATGGGAAGCACACATAACTTATTTTAATTTCTGGATAAACCAATTTATTCATTCTTCATAAATCACATTTTTACCTTGTTAATTACTCCTTTATCAATCCTGACTGTTTTTAAATGAGCGTATGTATGTGTACATCTTATCCTATTCATCCCATGTCTGCAAATTATTTTTATCTGGCTATAAACATTGATTAACATTTGATTAAATCAAGTTGGCTCACCTATTTTCTGCTTCGCTCTTCCCTCTTTGTATTGTCTCCTTGATTTTCTGTTCAAACCAAAAATAAGTGCATGAAATATGCATATTCGAAACCCGTATTTGGCATATTTTAATTCGTTTATCAATTAACACGGATTGAGTCGATAATTATATACGAGAATTGGAGACATTTATACTTCGATAACAAGCAGAAATGATCTAACTAGAGTCAAATATAGGGCCAGTAAAGTATCTTACCTGGAATGATCCACAAACTGATATCACTTCAGAATAGAAATTACTTGGAACAATATTAAACTCACTTGCTATTGTTTGGTTGAATCTTCCCACTGACGTCTAGGACTGTAATTGATCAGTCTCTTATTGGCAATATGTGCATACTGTACGTATTGTCTCGATATAGCCTTAATTCACAAGCATCATAGGTAAAGAGACTGATCAATTGCAGTCCTAAGTAACAATGGGAAGATAAAAATAAACAACACCAAGTGAATTTAAACTTTACCCCATTGCACAAGCAAGTGACTATCAGGACTCACTAGCTAAGTAGATAACGCGATGGCGTTTGAAGCCAACAGTACCGGGTTCGAGTCCCAGAGTGAACATCAACTCTGAGGTGCAGGTACATCCAACTGACGAGTCCCAAACAGGACGAAATGCACGTCCTGGATTCCACTGTTAGCCACTATCCATCTTTGCTCATCATTATGAACAATTTCATAAATGGATAATCATGAAACCGAACATTACTTATATGTTATATATTTAATTCGAATTCTTTTCTTTTTTCTTCTTTCATTTCATTACATTTAGATGTTTATATACACCAAATACTTCTCCTGTTAATTCAATTTGGTCATGTACAAATGATTATAATCATAATCGATATACATTATCAAATCGTGTATATCATGTACAAGGCAGCAATTTAAATGAAATTAATTTAACTAATGAATTACGTAATTTAAATAATCGTTTAGAATGTATAGAATTACAATTTACAAAATTATTTAAATTAATAGAATCTAAACAATTTTTATAAATTACAAAAAAGAGAGAGAAGAAGAATAAAAGAAGAAAAACTTCCAATTTCATCAGTTTTTATTTATATACTTACTTACGCCTGTTACCCCTCGTGGAGGAGCATAGGCCACCCACCAGTTCTGGTTAGAGTTTTCTCAGCGAGTTAGTTTTCTACAGGATGGGGTCGCTAACCCCATGCCCAACCCTCCTCCTTTACCCGGGCTTGAGACCGGTAGTAACTCTATAAGAGCTACAGGTGGAGTTTTTTTATTTATATTTTCAACTTTATTATTTTTCTTTTTTTCTAGATTTTTCTCTATATATTTCATTATCTGTAAAATAATCTTGAAAAAAAAAACAAAAAAAGAGAATGATTAGTTACTTAGCATAATATTTAACTAAATATAATTCAGGTTAGTACAAATGAATAGTCTTATTAGATGTTCAATAGTTTGTTGTGTATTATCTGATTACATATCAGTGTAATCTAAGAAGAAAAATATGGTGTTGTATACAATCAGGGAAATTAATTAATGGCTTTGTTGAATATGTTACATCATAATGGGTGTTTTTTTACTTTTTGTGGCCCTAAGATCTGACTCCATTTGGATCATACGAATGAATGTTATTGAAATATACATATCGTCGATTCTTGTATAAAAAATTGTCGACTTAGATCGTGTTAGTGTATAAAGGAATTATATAAGTCAAATATGAGACTAGATTTTTGAATACATATATTTTGTACACTTACTGATGTGGAAAAACAATCAGAGGGATGAAGTGAGGGAAACCAAGAGAAAGAGTATGAAGCGAAATGACGCGTAGTGGAGAAGGTATGTAAGCCAACTCGATTTAATCAAGCGTGAATCAATATTTATAGTTATACAAAAATAAGTAACAGACATGTGATAAATAGGATAAGAAGTGTACATACATACGCTCATATAAAAACAGTCAAGATTGATAAGTGAATAATTAACAAGGTAAAAATGTGATTATAGAAGAGGGAATAAACTGGCCTGTGCAGAAGCTAGAATAAGTTATGTGGGTTTAACACAGCAACTGATACTACAGTTATATGGATTGAATAGTTTAGTTGAATCAATTCTTTTTTTAATGATTCAGACAATTAATGCATTTAATTATAACTAATGAACAAAGTAATACGCATTTAAACATTATGCTATTTTACGTTGAATACTAGAAAAGTTATTCTAATCATATTTAAGATATTATCATTTTTAATGTAATTCCATATACTTTTAGTTACTAAGTTATTCGTAAAAACTTTCATGATTTAAAATAACTAAAATAATTGTGAGCAAAAATGGGTAGTGGCTAACAGTGGAATCCAGGACGCGCGTTTCGTCCTATTTGGTACTCGTCAACTGGATGTACCTGCATCTAAGAGTTGGTGTCTGCTCCGGGACTCGAACCCAGTACCTTTCGCTTCAAATGCCATCGCGTTATCCAAGAAAAGGGGCGTCCTGGATTCCACTGCTAACCACTATCCATCTTTGCTTATAATGCTCGTGGATTAAGGCTATATCGAGACAATACGCACAGTATGCACATATGCCAATTGGAGACTGACCAGTTGCAGTCTTAAACATCAATGGGAAGATTCAAACAAACAATACTATGTGGATTTAACTACAATAATGTTTTTCTAAAATTCTCTGAAAGATAACAAATGATTCACATTAAAAGTCATGTACATCTACTTTTCCATTGTAAATAAAATAGATTTAATATTAGTGTATTTTTGGTTTTTGGGTAGCAGTAGAATTAGATAAATGTTTCTTTCTATCTGAGGATCATCAGTTGGATGTAACTCCAGTTACTGCTAAGTATAAACTAAAAGTATCACAAAGCTTATAATTAAATTCATTAATGAGGTGTTAAGTAGGAGTAAGATGTATAATTTAATTATTTAGGTGAAACTGTTATTTATTGTAGTTTAATCTGTTGATATTGAAAATTATATAAATGCATTAACAATATTGCTTCCCAACTAATGCTTAGTTCTATGCATTCAGATTCAACAGTTGACTAGATGATTATATTATACATAACTCTGAATATTTTAATATAGTAGCAAAATCAGTGGTTGCATCTGTTGAGGATGTACGAACACCAAAAAGCCCGAGAAAATTTCAGCTATCAAGTTCACACACCAGTGTCTTGTCAGGTCACAACATGTAACATCTGTCCAAAGCGAATAAATACTAGTTGAAACAATGAAAATTTAGTGTTGAATAATAAATACGGGAAGAAACAAACAAATTTAGAATCCTCTGAAATGTGATTGGGAAACAATTTTCAACCTAGATACCCAAATCAATTGAAATTAAATCGTTTCATTATCACAAAATGCTACTCTTGGATTAGTCTCAGTCAACGTCTTAACTAATGATTGGGAATGAAGAAGTTAGTTCCATCAACCACTCCACTTATCTTGCCAGTTCCGTCAGCCCTGGTCGATTGGCATCTGATGGAGTCTCGAGATGAATTTAGAAGACTCAGCAAGCTTTTACTAACCTGCATTATTTATGACTTAGACAAGATGTAGGTCTTGCAATCAAAGGACGAATTTACACCACAACAGTTCGGTTATCTCGGTGCAAAGCATAGCTATTAGGAACAGAGAAAATTCGTAGGTTATTAATGGTCAATCACAGGTGTTTTCTAGACAACTCTCAAGTATTTTGTGGCGACTGTTTGAGCAGTGTAGAAGTTAGATGTAGGGTACCATATAAAGATGGTAAATCAATTGATGAGGTCGTGAGTCTTGTGGACCAAGGTGGTTGGGACATGAACTACGTATATCTAAGCATTCTCAACCTCGATATGCGATACTGCTGTTGTACGAGTAGGTTTCTAGATAGCTAGGAAAGATATCAGTTCATGAAATCCTCTACAGCTAGACTAAACTTGGCAAATATATGTAGAATAAGTGTTTAATGTCCGCACAGTCATCGTAACCATTGGTTGGGAACTGATTAACATGATTCAGAATCCCTCACAACAGCGTAATTACATTCACTCATCGTCTACCCACTGATCCTGAGTCCTAAAATCTAATTAAGCATTTTTAAAATTTTTTTTCAAACATAGTTTTCTTTATTAATATTTATACTATTTATTATTTATTATTTATTTATACTACTTCCACTACTCCAAGATTTGTCTTGATAATTTATTCTCTCTGTGTTGATACATTGTGACAAATTGAACCGATGCACAAATGTACCAGATCTTACACTGAATCTGACTAACTGAGTGTAAAGATAATATATCACAGCAAGACGTTCTTAGGCAGCTTAACGAAGTGCATCCAGCCATTCTGTTTACATTGGAGGAAGAGAGTGATGGCCGAATAGCCTTTTCGGACGTCCACATAACTAAGAGAGCGGATGGATCGTTAAAAAGAAACGTAGACAGAAAAAATGCTTGGACTGGGAAGTATACACATTTCCTTAGCTTTGTACCTCTACAGTACAAACGAAACTTGATCAAAACCCTTAGTTACCGAATACTCACTATATGTTCGGCAGATATAGTTAAAGATGAACTAAACGCCTTGCATAATGCTCTGAGGGAGAACAGTTATCCAAGAAGGTTTACAATCAAATATATGGTCATGAAAGTGAAAATAGGCGAAATTCAAACGGTCAAGAAGAAGTCCTTGTTCATGCGCCTACAATTCAGAGGGGATGCAGCTAGCGAAATACTAACTCAGAGATTACGCAGATCAATCCAAAAATCTTTCAACGCCGGTGAACTACCATTAGTGTTTTCTACGCGCCCAATGGTGACACCGATGATGAATTACCTAGAATGATCACCTCATTTTGTATTTATCAGTTCGACTGCTCCTGTGGAGCAAAATATATTGGTCGAAGTTCCAGGAATTTACATTTTCGTGCTCGTGAACACCTCCCAGCGTGGCTAAGTAAAGGTTTGGTGAAGAAAGTAAACAGCTCGATATTGGCCAATTTAGTACACACTGGTCATAGTGCTAGCATAAAGCAATCCTTCTCAATTATTTATAAGGCCAGTAATTTTTTACCAAAGCTTGTCAGGCTTAAAGTCCTTCAAACGGCGGAGGCCGTGGCCATCAGGATGAAGAAACCTGAGCTATGTGTACAGAAGAAATATCTCCGAACCCCTGCTCCTCCCTTGGCCAACCACAAGGCCAATTCATCAATAGTAATCTTACCTATTGGATGACCTAATTGGACTATGTACTTACGACCTTTTGTAGTCAAATGTATTTGTCTCTCTTATCTTTATTCACAAATCTTTGTATTATTTAAGAACTCTCGTCTAAATTAGAGCGAATAGTTTCACAGTATTTGAGCGCCGAGTTGATGTAAGACATTAAATAGGAATAATATATTTGTA
>NC_031495.1:57314626-57397145 GCF_000237925.1 Schistosoma mansoni
TACAAATATATTATTCCTATTTAATGTCTTTGTATTATTATTATTATTATCATTGGTTAAATATAATTATTAATCCCCCCTAGACATGATTCATTCACTTCGCATTGATCCCTCCTTATTACGTCTCACTAATTTTTCACACAATTTAGTCTTCCACTCGATCGAATTGTAATTTGAACTATCATATCTCTCTCACCCTATCTGACCCATATTTATTCTGATCACAGATCTTAAATTTTCACTTAACACATATACAGATTCAAGTTAACATCAACATTAACAATTTTATTCTATTTGGTTTGACAATCCTAAATTTACATGCTTTAAACGATGTACCTTGCCTCAAATCTGGCCATTTTTTCGGATTATTAATTTGGATATATAATTGTAGAACCTGAAGAGGGAATTTATCGAAAAGAATATTCTTCGTTCATATACTAGTCTTTAAACTGAAATGAGAATTTTTTTTCACTTCCATTAGAAATAATTCACGATTCGGTGAAAATTTATAAATGTTTGAACTAAATAGTTGATTTGTTCAGGAATAAATTTCGTTGTTGTATGAAATGAGTTGAGTTATTTACTAACCACTAAACCAAGTTACATCACAGATCCAATTTAAAAATCATATCACATAGGACATCTTCTTCTTAGTTAGTTTGAGAACCTCCAATAATGAACACTCCAGCTTCAAGGTTCATAATGTTTTCATTATATATTGGAAACAATTATTGCAAAAGCGCCCCAGAACACAGTTGCTTTTAAATTTTATGCAAGAGACAATCTACACTGAAAATGTACATAGTAAGAAACACTATACATAAGTAATTATGTCAGTATTCTCTTGTAGAATACGTTTTTCATTCACGCCTTCACTCATATTTCCTTTTGCCATACTGCTATCTTCGATCAATCTACTTCCACGTTGTTTTAGACGAATATAATTCATCAGTTTTCGAAAAGAAAAATGTACTCGAATTTAGTTTCACCAGAGTACTTAATATAAATGAAAATAAATTACATCATCCACTAGGTACTTGAGGGTAACGATATTACCCGGTTCTGATTGGAACATCTGTCTGTTACACCTTTATTCATAATTATATCACTCCTCTTGATTGAAGTCTATTTGGAGCTGACGAGCGAAGGTTCTTCTTCTTCTTCTTCTTACGCCTGTTACTCCCAATGGAGCATAGGCCGCCGACCAGCATATTATTGACGAGCGAAGGTGATATAGAATAATTTCATTTTATTCAACAAACCTTGTGGCTCTTACTCTTTCTATATTCATTTCAACAGTTCGTTTAGAACTCACCTCCTTTTTAATTAATTCATATCGCCTCAAGAATTATTCAACACTCGATCGAATATTTCCTTCGTTCAATAAACAGAATATAATAATAATATGGTGGTTTTACGGAGATTTTTAAAATTTCCTAGTGAGATGTCACGATTGGTTCAGTTCCATCACGTCGGATATCGAAAATTTATCCGCCACAGGTATTGGATGATGGTTATATAATACCACGAATTCATTTACGTTAAACGCATACACCATTTCGATTCTAGCCCATTGATCAAGAGATCAAGCGTTCACTTGCATAACCAAAGGTTGCGAATGCGTACTACTAACAAAATTCCATACTAGTACGAAAACGTTATCTAGTACTTCCTGGTTTACAGTAATGGTTTAACTAAGATTAATCAGTTGTGTAAACCATGAAAATCTAGTCATTATTTCTATAACGTAATGTATTCTATATTTATTCGTACTGATCTACAAATGACCATATTTCTATATAAAATGCGTGCAAGTCATTTTACAAGCTCTAACATATTTAACTAACATTCCTGATGTCCTTATTGAATAAATATCTTATAAATCTATTTCCTCTAAAGTTAATTAATCCCCTGTAATCATGAATTTAAATTGAATTCAAGGAATTTTAACCATCAAAAATCTCCATTACTTGTTTGTTGATTTCATTTAATTATGTAATGACAGTAAATATGACTGTAAAACTGATTTTGTATAAATGTTCTCTTTCTGAAGTATTCGTCAGTATAATGATCTCTTAGGTAATAATATAGTTTTTTTGAAAAAAGTTTGTATTCAATGCAAAAAGAATCATTGTGGAAAATTTTTTTCAAGTTTTAATATTTGGATTGTACCATTAATTTTTATTCTCGGTTTCATAATCAAACTTTCAAATTTCTTTGATGTAAAACTGCTGAATAATGGAACGACAACATAAGTACCTCAAAAGAAAAAAAAGTTTGAAAATAAGTTTTACGAATGTCAAAGTATTCTACAAATAAATTTACTTAAAAATTATGAATCAAATGATAACATAAAGAATATTGAACTGACTGAGAAAGGGGAAATCTTTTACTTTATGGTGGTTGGTATTCGATATTACACTTAAACTTCGTGTATTGTTCGTCTTGATGACCGTTGCTAGATAACGCCCCAACGGTGCATAAATCAGAAGGTGAATATGTAGTGTTGATTGCGTTTGTTATTGAACCACGCACAGATCGCCCAAATTACAGGCACGTTAAGCAAGCATGAAAGAGTAGTGCCGTAAAGCAAGCGACTGAGCGTGCGAGTCGAATGATCGAGCGAGTGATCGAGTCAATGAACAAGTGTGAGAGTATGCAAGTCAGCGAGCAGGATTAAAATGTACACAATATACATAGTGAAATGAATGAACAATAGCATCAATTGAGCGACTGATAGTAAGGCTAGCAATATGAATATATGAGTAGTCAGTAAACAATGCTCAAGCAAACATATTCATACAAGTGCAAAAACAACAAAGGTACAATAGCATAGATAAATTGTTATTGTACGAATGACTCTGTCCGTTAAATGAGTTAACAAAAGAGCTTAACTAAATGAATAACGATCAAACTCAATTGTACGTGAGCCGCTATAACATAATCTCTAAGGCGATAAATAATTCACTGTTTATTGTTTATACAAATGGAGTAGATTACGCTATACTATTTTATCTTTAACATCTACTACACATGGAATATAAATGAGTATAAAAACACAAAACAATAGTAATTTAGAGTATTATTTTTAATAATGGCACTGCCATCCTTTTATCAAACAGCCTTCGCAATATGAAGATAATTTGGATGAATTCCATTGATATTCAGAGTAAATATATTTGTTGACTAATTGATGATATGTAAAACAATACGATTTCAAAATCTACACAATGAGATACTAAAAGTATTCAATCTCCGAGACCAATGTATGAAAATTTTGCCTAAAAGGAACAATTGTCTTCTGAACAAAACAATCAAAGTAATTATATATTTTAGTCAGGCTATACATTTTAATAATCACTGTAAAACTACTGACTAGTAGACAATTACATGTTGGTACATATTTTTTTTAAAAGCCGAAAATGCACTAAATTTACATGAATAAATCTGGCGAATTTCACACCCTAATCTGTAAAATACTGAGTATTGTTACAAAGATGGCTAAGAAAAAACTACGATAGCCAGTATTCAATACTATGAAAGAAGGAGGTTGGAAAATAGTTACTGTGTCCTAGTGCGATTCCAAGGAATACAGGACGAATTTAAATGGAAGGATGAAATAAAAAAAAACTATGTATAATAGATATGTTGAACAAAAGCAGCCTGCCAACGCATACCCTGAGAAGTTTCACTTTCAGTAATAAGGCTCAAAGACGTTACGTTAATCTGATCTGATACATACTCGACAAAATGTAGGAAGTTAAAACCTTTGAACTAGTACATTTAACGATAGTAAATATTACCTAAGTTCTGCAGCACAGAATACCAAAGGTTTCAATTGTGTCTCTATAGTATAAGAATTTATCTCATTTTAAAGTTAATTGCTTTCGTTTTGAAAACTCACACTGACTTACTTACTCCTGTTACCTCTCGTGAAGGAGCAGAGCACGCTCACTATCATTCTCCATCCAACTCTGTCCTACGTTCTCCTAACCAACTGTAACCATTCGGTATTCATTCTTTAGATGTCCGTCACCAATTCCCAATGCAGTAAGTTCTTTGGTCTGACGCTTTTCTCTTTGCCTCCAAGACTCCAAATTGAGACTTACTTCGTGATTCAGTTTGGTGATTTCTCCAATGTATGTCCTATCCATTTGCAGTGTGTTTTCCCTATTTACTATTCAGATGGAAGCTGGTTTGTTCTCTTCCATAGTAAGCTGTTGCTTATGGTATCCGGTTAATGGACATAAAGTATCTTGTTAAGACAACTGTTTATAAATACTGGTACATTTTTCATGATGGTTGGAGTAGTTCTCGAATTTTCAGCTCCATACAGTAGAATTGTCTTCAAGTTCATATTGAAGATTCTCACTTTGATATTATTTGAAAGATGTATTGATATGTCCTTGATTTACCAGTCCTCGCCTTTACGTCTGCATCAGATCCTCTCTCTCACATTGTTCGAACATTCCATGTACTTATATTAGATGATACTCTGGTTTCTTCTGTTTGTCATTTAATTGATTCTATTGGTTATATGAAAACCAACTTTCCAACCTTCCGAAATGAATATGTCTTGAGAACAAAGTACGAAAAAAGACATGTTTTCCATAGGAGAAAATCTTATAAGAAAAGAAATCAATGTGAAGATACAGATTAATATCAGAGTTAGTATTTTGCATTTAAGTTCATCCTATCACTGAATGTTACTACTTAAACAGAAGTCTGGGATTTTAATCGGCTGAAAAGTTTTCATCATCACATAAAGATAGAAGTAACATCATCGACAGTCAAAAGAATTGCTAACTAGCTGTTTCCTTCAAATTTGAATCCGTTCAAACCGATGATTTAAACTAACAATTTTCGGCCACACATCAATCATAGTATATTCAATGCATTATTGTTTAAATTCTTCACCTTCAATTTATTTGTGATGCAAATTGAATATATTCATTGACCATACCTCTCAACCGTCGATTTGATTAGCATCACACTTGATCATAAATTGAGGTTGCCGAATTTGAATAAAGATTTTCAGAAAACGTGAAATAACCGATTATAATGTCCTGACTAAGTAGTAACACTTTGGCAAGAAAAAAGTAACGGTTACTAACCCTATTAACTAGAATAGTCATTGATGTCCGATTCTGTGAAGTCTTAAATTAAAATTGTCAAGATTTCCATAAACAGGCATAATATAGTTGAGTCGAAAATGTATAAATAATGATAGATGAAGTCAAAATTTCATGCTTAAATTATCCATGTCAAGATACTTTTTTAGAAAATCTATAATTAAGCAAGAAGATTTATTACCCATATAGTCTAATTTCATAAAAATCAATACTTTATTGAGATTATTTTTGATATGATGAAACTATCAGATTTATTTGCAAACATTTACGAAATCGATCAATCGATTTTAACAGCCTTTAAAAGGATAATTTACAAACTGCCATTAAATTTTTAATTACCGTCTGTATCGATCAATATTGATTCGTCTGGGATGAAATTTCTGTTGTTCAATCATCCAAGTCTTGTAAGTCAATTATTATTTTTACTCAGAAATCAGAAAGTCTATTGTTATTATTAGGAACATAAATTTAAAGGCTTAGATATTAAAATCATCACTGATCACAGGCTTAACTAGTTAAATAAACATTTCGTTGATAGCATATCGAAAATTTCATGCGCTAATATTCAGTTCAGTTTTTCCAATACGATAGTACTCTGCAGGGTTTATTGATTGGTCTCTTGATTTTGAAGATTGTTCATTAATTACTTGAAAAACTGCTTTATCTTTATGCTTCAAGACCTTGGAACAAATAATTGAGAGTTTGAATTTAGTTACATATATTTTTAAAGAATCACTTCAATAAAAGAAAATAAACGTAATCATAGTTGGCCCAGTTTCCAATCTACGCTTTTCACATTGATAACTCTAAATGCAAAATAAGAAAGTTTCTTCGCCAATTTGATCAACAATGAATAATCTTCAACCAACAAGACTATTTCGACTGAAATCTTTTCATGGTGATAAAATTTACGAAGTAAATCTTCATAATAGATTATTTTAGCTGAGAAGTGACTTCCTGTTTATGACTGAATGCCGATGATTATACATTTACAGAAACTACTTAGAGAGTGTTTAGTCGATAAAACTAAACGTCGGAACAGAATCCATATTTGTACATTCATGTAATTAATAAACTTTCAGTGGATGATAAAGAAAAGTGTAAGAAAACAGTGAATCCAACTAGTGAATGACATAGTTATATTACAGATTATAAGGTTGTTACAGGAACCCATACTTTCATCAATCATCGCCTACATCTACACTATAATAGATGTAAGCAACTGAACCTCAATATATTTATTTACGTATTTCATATTATGACTATGATCTATTCACAATGATGTACATTGATAATACTAAACGTTCTCATGCCTATCAGTTGAATTCTATCAATGGAAACAAAAATATCGATCGATTTTTAAAAAAAAAGAAAAATGAACTAACAGAATCTTAATTAGCTAATCACTGATAGGAAAGTATGTAAACACATATTTAAATACTTAAAATTAAATGCATGAATATGTTTTTGCACAATTTTTACATGAAAGTATTTCTAATCAATTGGTAAGTGAATAAATGTATTTAATATTTCTTATTAAAGTCTGAAATAAACTAAGATGATTCATAATTGAAATCATGAATCAATTGAAGCTAGATCACTATGGAAAACCTGGAAGCACTGGACAGCGGGATCGTGGATGCGCACTGCTGAGGAGTCTCGTGATAGGGCGAAACGGCCGTTCAGTGATTCCAGGTTTTCCATGGTGGTCTAGCTTCAATTGACTCATGATTTCAACTATGAAAATACTGAAATCTCCACAAAACCCTTTCTAATTAAGATGATTCAATTGAAATGATTAATTATGTGTGTATTACGTAACTATAGATGAATCTATTGACTATGATAGGGAAAAAAATAATAGACAGAATAATTTTGACCTAGGTTTCCTGACATTTGGTATTCGTTATCTAGATATATATCTGTAATCTTGATAGAATTGATACTCCCTAGTGGGTTGGTTACTCAGTAGTGATTAGTGACATGTTTATCAAGTCCTTCTTAATGCTAATCAATTTCAATCGATTAAGATTCATCGTAGCCTGTAGTATAAGTGACTCAACATCGCATGCACTATTATGGGATATTAGGTGATCGAAGGGCTTGAAAAAAATGACATCGTTTACTATTTGGGACCAATCAATTGTGAATAGTTTATTGTTTATCTCATTTTAGTATTCCATTATTTTTTGAAAGTGTAGTAATTACACTTCTTGAAATGCCATTCAATCTCAAAGAATGAGCTTAAGATCTCTGTCCTTTTATAAAGAATATAATCGTCATGAAGAGAAATAAATATATTGAATGAAGTAAATCAAGTATTAAATAAATTATTAGGCTATTATAATATCCTAATGTATTCAAGACATTTAGTTATGAAAATGAGTAAGGACATTAAATTTTAAGTCTCAAAAGAACAGTATAGTTGTTTTCACTTATTTTCTTACCAAAAATTGTAAATGGTTTGAGCCTCAATATAAACAGCAATACCGGTGTTAAGGTCGACTCATCTGACAAGCTCCAAACCGAAAGAAATACGCATGCCGAATTCATCTACTATTAAAAATCCAAAGTGCTTTAGACATCCCATCTGAGATTTTGAATCGTAGATTACTGCTATTTTACAGATTTCGAGCAATAAATCTATGCTTCAAATCAGGTCAATGTTCCCCTTAGTTTTATGCTAATATAACCCAATACTAGCACTGAAACTAGACAAGATGGGAATGAATAAATGTCTATGACGCATGACTAACGTTAAAATCTTTCTCAGTCCATCAAGCTCTCCTACTTTTTATCTTGTGCCTAACCTTAAGATAAACCACCACAAAAAATCAATATATTTTATGCAAAGATACTGGCTAGCAGTGGAATCCGGGATGCGCGTTTCTTCCTGTTCGGGACTCGTCAGCTGGTGTTAAGGAAGATCCAAATAACAAGCTCCAGACCTAGCAAAATGCGCATGCCTAATTTCCCTACTATTAACAGTCCACAGTGTTTTGCTTGCTTTGCTTATAATGCTTGTGAATTAAGGTAATATCGAGATAATACGCACAGTATGCACAGAATGCCAATAAGAGACTAATCGGTTTTTATCCAAAACATCAATTGGAAGATTCAAACAAACAATACTAAGTGAACTTAAACTTCAACCCATTGCACAAGCAAGTCGCTATCAGGACTCAGTAGCTGAGTGGATAACGTGATGGCGTTTGAAGCGAAAGGTACTGGGTTCGAGTTCCAGAGTTAACATCAACTGTGAGATGCAGGTACATCCAGTTGACGAGTCCCAAATAGGGCGAAACGTGCGTCCTGGATTCCACTGCTAGCCACTATCCATCTTTGCTTATAATGCTTGTGAAATATGGCAATATCGAATCATTAAGCACCATATACGCATGTGTCAAGAAGAGACTCATCAATTGCACTCCTAAACATCAATGAGATGATTCAAGTAAATAATATCAAATGAATTTAATCATTACATTTACATAGAATATAAACTGAAATTGAAATTCATATGACATAGATACTGTCTATTATTTATTTTGAACAATACAACTCCATAAAATAAACTAATCTCTATCATTACCACATTTAAATGATTTTGATTTATGACTTCTTGATTATAAACAAAAAATTTAATTACTCCACAATCTCCATCTTTCCGATGTGTGTGTGTGTGTTTCGTTTTTGGAATCTACATAAAGTCTACTCTTTTGGTTTTTGTTTTATTCATAATGATTATTTTTAGTAGAAAGAATATTGATATTAAATAAAGAAAACTAAACAATAAGTTAACTTTCATTTATCATATTTACAATAGAATGATTTTGTAAATTTTATCAAAAAGATTAAAACATTAAACCTTTCAATTTTTGTCATCCATGTGTATTTGTTTGGTTACATTAGGTTAAATTGTTTTTTTTTTGGGGGGGGGGTGTTTATTTTCATTAGTTAACAAGGTTATTATTTGTTTTATTAATCTAAATTAAAAGGAGTGAAAAGTTACTTTAAATTTCTTTTACGGTTGTTTAGTTAGTAAGAATTGATATTGGAAAGTTGCGAAGTTCCTTTTTTGTGAATATTTTTTTCATAGTAACATGTAAATATAAAGCAAAAGTGAATCTATAATTTGTAACTGTGTCAAGTATCTTTATTGAAAGTTCTTTTAACCGGATAATATAAGACTGAATTCAACTTTACTCATCCATGAATATAGATCAACAGTTTAACAACACAGTTACTTCTTTCAAATAGTTGAATATAGATAACTATGAAAATGAATTCATTTGACAGAATACTTCAATTTTAGTATCAGTAGATGCTGGTAGATTTCCAAACATCTTCGATTCAGGTATCACAATTGATTGATCACTGGGTGGTGATCAATGTCATGTGTGTCAAGTCCTTCTTAGTGCAGATCGAATGCTATCGATCAAGTTTCGATGTGGCCACTAGTCTAGGTGGCTCTATGTTGAGATAAGATGCTGCTTGAAGGTGGTCAACAGGGAACCCTGGACCCGGGTTTTGTACTACATAGCACTCCTCAGCAAGGTGTACTTGTAATCAGCCAGGGAGCACCCGTTCCCTCAAGATTATATATATATATATAGCCGTCTTGTTCTACTGTGGGACCCTCCCAGCCCTGTGCATCCAAGCATCCACTATCCGGAATCGAGCTAAAGATCATCGGTCTCGTACGCGAACGCCTAGCTTATAGACTTTTGAGCCAACATACAAACGGTTTTCAAAATTATGATATTTCTGTAATCTCCACAATGGGCATGTTTTAATTTCAAAGGCTATTTCTCGAGTTAAAAGTTTTGGGATAAAGTTCTTTTTAAAGCACATGTTCTTGATATATGACAGAAATCATTTTCTCTGAATTGTTTCAATAATCAGATTGTTGAATATGAAGTTGATGCAATAATTACTAGAACATGATATATTCTTTTTATCAAATTAATTTCGACCCGCCGTCTTAATCCAATCTTTTAAAGTTTTATAAACACAAAAAATCAAATGATATACCCCTAGATATATTTCAGAGAACCAGACTATAATGAAGGACTACATTCATCTATCCAAAAAGTAAGCTGTAGACATGTTTATGTAAAAAATATATGACTGTCACTTAACCTCGTTGATGTTAGTTTCATATTTAGCAACAATGTCGAAGCGAGATTAATTATTGATTGAATTGCAATTGTTAGTCTTTTAAGTATTATCGGACTAGTAATTTCAATCAAATGAAAACAGTAAACTAGAAATTAAGGATGCATTTTATCGCCAACCGGATAACCTCAATAAATCCCTTTCAACATATTCTGTGCTTTAAACCAGAACGTTGGGAATCTAAGAAAACAATAGAAATCCAGGGTATTTTCACACTATACTTCAATCCAAAAGCTTCCACATCATTCCTTATTGTTTCAGATTAGTGTATTTGGTGACAAATTGAATAAGTGGTCATCTATGGCATATTCCTATGAAATGAAACCCACTTCTACTGGATTCCATTCATTCGCTTCAGGATAAATTCCTTATTTGTTTACTACATTTTCTTAGGATTCTTTAAAATATAACATTTCATTTTTATATTGTCATACTCATTTTCCAAGTATACAGCCAAGTTGTTTTAACTAGACCGCTTTTCCTCACTTTTAATAACTTCAAATACTGAAGTTAGAAGTTTAATGATAAGAACAAATGACTGTTCAGCAAAAACGCTTACGGTTTATAGTCAAGTTTTTATTATTTACTCTTTAAACTACATTTTGTAGATTTCTTCTTCAACACATCTTGTACATTATAACATTTCTGGAGAATCGTGAAATATAGTCATAAGCTTATTGCATAAATATAAAATGTAAAATTTCATAAATGAAGATAAAATTTAAATTCACTTAGTATTGTTTGTTTGAGTCTTCCCATTGATGTTTAGGACTGCAACTGGTCAGCCGCTAATTGGCATATGTGCATACTGAGCGTATCGCCTCGATATAGCCTTATTTCATAAGCATTATAAGCAAAGATGGATAGTGGTTAGCAGTGGAATCCAGGACGCGCATTTCATCCTATGGGAGGATTCAAACAAACAATAATAAGTGAATTTAAACTTCACCCCATTGTACAAGCAAGTGGCTATCAGGATTCAATAGCTGAGTGGATAACGTGATGGCGTTTGAAGCGAAAGGTACTGATTTCAAGTCCGAGAGTGAACATCAACTGTGAGATGCAGGTACATCCAGTTGACGAGTCACAAACAGGACGAAACGCGCTTCGTGGATTCCACTGCTAGCCACTATCTATCTTTGCTCACAATGAAGATGAAATTATTGTGCTTAACACACACACAAAAGTTCTCATTGGTGTTTTGTTTATTACTAGTCAATGATTAGAATAATTTTCTTACGGTAATATAATTACTTAACTGTTTATAGTACAAAGATTTACTTTTGAAAACAAGAATAAAGAATCATATGACTCATAGAAGGTATTTACTAGGTGTCATGATCTCAAATATTTGATGATCTAATGTGCATTTTTTTATTACAGGAAAATTGTTTTTATAGTATGATTTGATGCATAAAATTCGATAATGTAAGACTATTTCATGTAAGTAAAAACGGTACTACATTTCACTCAACGTAATAATAATGATAACAGCTTTATTCAATACCGCAAATCAAGCTACTGTAAATAGTTGTCAACAATTACTGTACTACATTACAACAGATATCTCTTTCTAAGCAAAGATGGATAGTGGCTAGCAGTGGAATTTAGGACTCGCGTTTCGTCTTGATTGGGACTTATCAGCTGGATGTACGTGCATCCCATAGTTGATGTTCACTCTGGGATTCGAACTTCATCTCTTTGACATGAATTTGATGTGCAACTATTCAAAATATGTTTCATGGATGTTTTTAACAGTTTACCTCTTCCACACGCATTCATTCATCAAAGTTCCCTACCAGTTCTCTCAAAAACATAAATTAGGTGCTTGAATTCCAATTTCATTTTTAATGCAAGGTTTTGGGGAGATCATATAATTCTCATTAGTTTCTAATCCCTAGCTAAATCACCATTGAAACCTTTAACGTACTGGATAGCCGTCTTGGTCTACTGTGGGACCCTCCCAGCCCTGTGTATCGAAGCCCTCACTTTCCGGAATCGAGCTTAAGATCGTCGGTCTCGTACGCAAACGCCTAGCTTGTAGACTTCTGAGCCGACATACAAACGGTTTTCAAAATTATGGTAATTCTTTAATCTCCACAAATCTTTACACTTATAGTGATCATGTTCTCAATAGTGACTAGCATCGAGATGTAATTCCTAGAGTTCAAATGAGAAGCGGTGACCAGTGGAGTTCAGCCATACAAGATGTGACACAGTTATCCACCATAGGCGATGGATAAGAGTTGCACAATATCGCGAAATGATTAGACATGTACATTATTGAGCTGCTGCTCAGTGGTATAGAGTTTAGGCGTTTGCGCAAAAGGTTCGTTTCCTGGATGTGGAGAAGGAAGTAAACACTGCTGTGGAGGCCAAAATGGCTACCTAGTGCCTTTAGGTTCTCATTGGTATTCTAGTTAATATGAGCTGGTAACCTGAATATTACGAAAATACAGTATATTTGTCTCACGTTTTTGAAAGCATAAATAGAAAGGGAAATTTCTTAAAACTGAGGTGCTTCTGTTTGAGTTTTTTAATATTTTTCATCGCAGTAATTTATAATTCATACAATATAGCTTGTGAGAACACATACTAAGCCTTCATAATTATCCAGTTTAAATGAATATAGAACAGCTGGTTTGTGAAAATAGGTGCCTCAAGCACTTAAGCAGACCTCTTTGACATAGAAAGAATTCTTACATGCTATCTTAGTTGTCTAGTGATTTGGAAACAAACTGTTAGTATATTTCTCATCATATTTCCACTTTCTGCCGATAACCTTCGATTCAATAATAATGAGCATCACAATTTGTTTACTATAACAGAAGTTTCATAAAAAAAATATTTTAAATATAAGTAAATAAATTCATGACGTAGTCAACCGGAGAAAATATTGACACAATAAGATTAGTAAAAGCAAAAAACTGAATAAACTAATAAACAATTACTGAATGTCACATAGGTAAATCATTTCAAATTAAAAACAGAATCATTGAACTTCATTTATTTCCTTTTTTTAATTAACTCTATTAATTTTATTGATGTCAACTTTCAGTAATAGTCAAAAAAGGAAATGAAAGCTATTCATTTCTTTTATCTAAGTAAATCGTGGAAATCCGTTTCCTGTTAACTTGAAGAACGTTCTGAAACTAATTTCGAGAAGCTGGATGTTCCACTTGATATTAGTTTTCCTGTCCTCCACTTCACATACAAAACTTAAGATCGATTGATAAAATCATCATAACAATCATGACAAAAAATTAAGGTTTGGTGAAAATATCTGAAACGATGTAAATGATCCAGAAAGATAACCGTCGATAAAATTGATTCATTTTTGGATTGGTTGTTTGAATATTCTCATTGATGACACTACAGATCAATTGAATGGAATTCATCATTATACATCAACTCCATTGACCATGAGAAGGAGATTGACAGTGTAGATAGGAGAATCATACCCAACTTTCTTCGACACTATGGAGTGAGTAACTGGGGAGATAGTCAATATCATCCGAAATTCATAAGATGGACTACAGTGCAAAGTCATGTATTTAGGACAGCTGACAGACGCATTTGAAGTGAGGACCGAAGTCAGACAAGGTTGCTTACTATCCTCCTTTCATTTTCTTCTGGTGGTCGATTGGATTATGAAGACCCCCACATCTGAGGGGCAGCACGGAATACAAGGAACATGTTGCATGTAACTAGACTATTTGGAATTCACAGATCAACTAGCCCTTCTATACCATAAACGCGAAAAATGCTGATCAAGATAACTAGTGTAGCAACAGCCTGTGCATCAGTAGGCCTGAACATACACAAAGGAAGAAGCAAGATCCTCAAATATAACACACAGAACACCAACACAATCTCATTAGATGGAGCAGCTCTGGAAGAGGTGGAATCTTTCACGTACCTGCTTAACATTATCAATGAACGTGGAGGATCTGATGTCTATGTGAAAGTAAGGATTGGTTAGGTGAGTTCAGCATTCCTAAACTTGAAGAACACATCGAACTCAATGCAACTATCTGTCAATGAACGCCAAAGTGAGAATCTTCAAAACGAACGTGAAGATAATTCCACTGTATGGAGCTGAAAATTCGAGAACTACTACAACCGCCATCAAAAATGTACATGTATTTATAAACAGTTGTCTACACAAGATACTCAATGTCTGTTGACCTGATAGCATTAACAATAGCCTACTGTGGTTTAAAACAAACCAGCCTCCAGCTGAGGAGGAAACTAGGAAAAGACGATGGAAGTATATTGGACACACATTGAGGAAATTACCAAACTGCATCAAGAGGCAAGTTCAAACTTGGAATCATGAACTCAAATAGAAAAAAGATAGATCAAAGAACACACTATACAGGGATTCGGAGGCAGACATGTAAACAATGAATAGCACGTGGAAATAACTGGAAAGGATTGCCCAGTACAGAGTTGGATGGAGAGTGCTGGTGTGCGACCTATACTCTTCCACGAAAGGTAGTAAGGGTGAACAATAAACAGTATATGGTTTTGAAGATTGTTGAGTTTTAGCTGAGATCAAAGTTAGGTTCATAGTCAACTTCCAATCATTGTGTTCAGCGACATAAATATACATATACTACTGATTTCCCTCTCCTTCATCTAAACAAAAATCCATTAAATATGTGATTATTATACTTTAATCCTTTGCATAGTCGTTCCTATCGTCTTAGAAATTATTCACCCACTTTTCAATATATTCGTTTAAAGACTACTTAAATATTCACTAATCCTACATTTTTGAAAAGATTGGACAACAAAGATAAAGTTTTGTGAATATATGTAACCACTATTATTATGGTGTTACTACCGGTGTAATGAACATATCTTTGAACGTTATTTATCCGATACATAAACTTGCGTTTCAGTAGTTGAAATTGTTGATAGACTATAATTTTAGATTGAAGTGACTTCCAGATGCTTGTCCTCTATCAGCAATTTATCTTAATTATACTTAAAAGCAAAAGCGACTGATCGAAAACCATTATGTTGGGCAGATTTTATAGTTCAGATAGTTGAATTTAGTGTTGTGACGGAACTTTCATTTTTTCATCCAAAACAACACCCAAGAATAATTTGATCGACTCTGTAATTAAATAGCGCAGTTCAGAGAACATAGTACAAATAAAACTTTATCTAATTATTATGATTATATGTCAATAAGTGACTGTCAGTTAATGTTTTCCACACATTCCACATGGGACTAGTTATTTTAACGAACTACCTTTACTACTGTCTTAATAATTTGAAATCATTTCATATCAGTCTTAAGAACTTTACTGTTGTGTTAACTGGCTCCAGATTGAATTCTTTTTGACGTAAAGTTTATCACTGACATTCCCCCTTAGGGATCTTTGATGAAAGTTTGTTGATTACAGAACAGTATATTATAATATTTTGACACTCCTATCATCAATTTGTTTTCACATGAATCCATAATTTGCCTCCAGTTTAGTGCCAAACTATAAGTGGCAGCCTGCTTGAACATTTGGGCTACCTGTTCCTGCTATCTAGATATTTCAACAACTTATCTAATTTTGTTGTTTTAATTCATCATTATGGCTATTAATCGCATAATCTATTCAGGTGTATTTCTGAAAAGTGTACAACATTTCGCTGTACAAGTTAAAAATACCGTGGTCGCTGGCAATATCCAGCAAAAAGAATGTACGTTATTTAGATGTCGATTGACTGGACTACTAACTTCTAATTGGAGATCACTCAATATTTATTGTCATGATCGATCAAGAAGTAAGCAAACAGAAACTTGTTGAAATACATTGTGCTGAGAATTCTATAATGTACCAAAAATATGCTCTTGAATAAAGCTCATGATGATAATACTAATCATTCTTGTATTTGAACAAATCATGTGTACTATAAGTATAAAACAAAAAATTCTTTTTACATTGTTCACGTGGTTATAAGTTACCATACGATAAAATGATAGATGTCATCCCATTTACATATTACACATTTTACTGACATAATGAAACCCATGATGAGTTTTGTTGAACTGCATAAAAGACACATAAATATGATCTACATTGACTAATGCTTTTTCTACATCTTTTAAAGTGTTGATTTGCAAACCATTTTGATTGAGCATATTTGTTAGTTAGCAAAATATACTAAAAAAATTGTGAAGAGTTAGATATTGATTTGAACTTAGTCTACGATTATTTGTAGGGTCTCATCACCAAATCAATGTAATTTCTTGTTATATCTCGAACTTAGATTCATAGTATGTTGAGCACTCGAACGCTAGAACCCTCCCAAGTCGCAAAATTAGACTAGTAAGTGGGAATGTTATTCCAAACAGTGTCAAATATAGTACAAAACTCTCATGTATTTATAGTTTTTGGCTGAAAGTAGATCATCATTTCGGACAGCCAATAAGCACTTAGGGGGGCTTATTTATTCATCCAATAGGAGAGCCACACGTCGACATTCTAGAACGTTCCTCTAGTGGTGATTGGATGGAAAGTCTTCGGCTCTTTCTGGGCTTCTTAGGGCTTCCTTGAGTTTGCCAACTAGCCATCCTTACATTTCTAACCGGTGATTTTGATGTGACTCAATATGAACATTATCATTATATTTTTGGTTTGAATTTAAATGCCCTACATTTTTTCAACCATATTGTAATGTAAGAAAGCTCAGTCGAATGAAAAAATTGTATGGCATTTTTGTAAGAAATTACTCTGATCACCTACCTCCCAGGAAATCTAAAAATATTTGTTACATTATCAAGAGTACAAACTAGAAACAGTGAGTTTTCTTGTTCTTAGTAATTTTCAACTGATACTTCAGTTATTCAACAAAAAACAGTTTTGAACATATATGCCTCACAAGAGATAAGTAGTTCTTGTTTTCAAAAGGGGGTTTTGTGGAGATTTTAGTAATTTTTTATAGTTGAAATCATGAGTCGATTGAAGCTAGACCACCATGGAAAACCTAGAAGCGCTAGACGACCGTTTCGTCCCATTGTGGGACTCCTCAGCAGTGCACATTCACGATTCCGTCTTGCGAGATTCGAACCCAGGACCTATCGGTCTCTCGCCCTAGCTCTCAACCTCTAGACCACTGAGTTTTGCTATTTTTAATCAAACAAAATAAATGTTTAACCTATTTAAGTATGTTTATCGTAAATGTCATCAGTGCTTATTATATTAATATTTAGCAACTGATAAACGTCAGGCCTTCAATCATCATCATTTATATCTAATTAAATCTACAAGGAACTTTAAATCTTAGTACTAATTATCTCGAAATACATCACCAATGGATATTTGCCTTTATGAACGATATCAATAAGTGTGAATCAATATCTTAAACTGAACAAAAGTCATTTATACTTAAATTACAGTCCTAAAAATATTTATAAGGTATATATAATTGAAGAAATGATTGCTAAGATTCAGTTATCATCATAGGGAAATGTCCTTTATAAAAATTGAAAGTTCATTTTACCACTAATTCTTTCTGGTTACCCCTTTTCGGATATTCCATTTACAAGTTACATAGTAAATAGCAATAATTTTGTTTTGGTATGAACTCTTAAAAAACTTTCTTCAGTATAATCTGAAAATAGCCCTAAGTTATTGGTCATATATTACTATGTTCATGATAAATGATGGACGATTTTGGAAAATAAATATGTATTCAAACGTACTGATTTTCATAGCTGTACATTTATACTTATAGGAATATATATTAAGATCTAGATCATCAGATAAAGTTAAAAGAGTGATAAAAAATATACGCTACGAACGTACCCTGATAAAAGATTATCGAATGTAATAGTAGCAAGAAAAATCTATATCCAAGCAAGCTTCATTATAGGATAAATATCTAAAAGTAAATGAATATCTGTAATTTTACGCTATAATTAAGATCAGTGGAATCCAAGAAATGGGTTTATTATATTTGGTACTCATCAGGTGGATATATTCAAAGAACCAATTTCTATAAAAGGAACAATTATTGATAACCGATATACATACTTTATCTCATATTAGTGATGATTAGTAGAATAATAACGACAAGTATGGAAGTATTAGAAAGTGATAGAGTGGTTGAATATTTATATGTGAAAATTTTAGAAGAATAATTTTGAAACACATGGATGCACACTGCTGAGGAGTCCCATAACAGGACGAAACGGCCGTCCAGGGCTTCCAGGTTTTCCCTGGTGGTCTAGCTTCAATTGACTCAAGCTTTCAACATGAAGACACGTTTGTATAGTATAAATATTCATATTAATTGGTTTATCAGCTCACAGTCAAATATATAGCTACGTTGATATATTTTATAACGGAAGATTAACATACACTAATACAGTAGCACTGTTTAACTATTAAGCCCCATAGAAACTTATATAATGGTGTGTTCAAAAGTAATCTTTTTATGAGGCATTATTCGTTATATTTAAAATTTCCATACATTATCCTATATTTTAGATTGATATGAGACGTAAAAAGCAGAATAGTGATTCAGAAACTGAGTGTAATGGAGTTCCACTGAATTATTGTAAGTGGAATCTTGTAAATATGTCTAATAATTTTGTACAACAAAATATTTGTTAAATTTTGTCTTCTGAACAAGCTAACTCAAGGAAATATATGATTATCCCCAATTAACGGTATAGAATAAATGAAGATATGAAGAAAGCGTATACACAATTACAGAAGTTGATACCTATTGAGTTAATATTGTATTGTTTTGTTGTGACTTTTGTTGTTCGAGGGGATTGACAATAATCTCTGAACTTAAATCTTTTCAATGAATACATTTTTTGTTCTATACCAATGAGTAGAAAAATTGTGTTTTTGGAGTTTCGTGACTAAATGTAAGTTACTTCTTCAGATTGGCTTACATTAGGTTACGAAATACCAGAAATACAATCTTTCTACTCATTGGGATATAACGAAAAAATATATATGCATTATCAACTATCGACTCAATGCTCGACTTATTTGAATCTGTCAGGTTCAACCTTGGTATTATTACCTATAAACTTATTAAGTCTTATTCGTGGTGGGATTCATCAGTGAGGCTGCATTATTAATAATTTTCACATTATCTGATGTCACAATTAGTGTCGTCATTAGTAGAATATTTTAGCTGCGACTGAAACTAAACTGCTACACACCTAAAAATGAAACAAAATCAAACTATAAACAGAACAGTGAACTAAACATTAAATTTTATCACAATGCAGTTGAAAATTATGGCTGCAAGTTAACATTCAGAATATCTAATTGATAAAAACGAATCATGATTTTGAATAGACGATATTTCCACCAACCAAATGAACTTAATTATGAACTAAATTCAATTAGTATTGCTTGTTTAAATCTTCCCATTGATGTTTTTGGACTGCAATCGGTCAGTCTCTAATTGGCATATGTGCACATTGTGCGTATTGCCTCGATATAGCGTTAATTCACAAGCATTATAAGCAAAGATGGATAGTGGCTAACAGTGGAGTCCAGTTCGACGCGCGTTTCGTCCTATGTGGGGCTCGTCAGCTGGATGTACCTGCATCTCAGAGTTGATGTTCACTCTGAGACTCGAACCCAGTGCCTTTCGCTTCAAACTATTCGTTTAAACACGATATTAACTAGACAGATATACTTTAATTCGGCATCTTATCTTTTTGATGGAGTTTTGTTCTTTGAGCTGAATGGTTTGGTCATGGAGCTTTCATCGCTCTTCTGAACCACTTCATCAACACAAACTTCGCGTAGAATTTCAGAGAACAAATCTCCATCAAAATCATCTACCTGAGCCACATATCTTCTCCACCATCTTATCTTTTTATAAATCGTTGCACGTTAATTAACTTATTATGAATCTTATATATGATTAAGGTCTCCTGAATTTGACCGCAAATAGTATTGTGAGGGTGTACCTATGATAAATTTGAAATAACACTTTTATAACACCCATATTCTTTCCCATTCCCAATAGATTATTTCAACTAATTCTAATTCAAATATAATAGTTTCTTTTTCTTGTTTTCCAACTGATAGTGGACATTCTTAAACCAACATTAACAGAGAAACGAGTACAATTTAATTTAAATATACCATGTTCAATTACTCCGAAGGGTTATGCAAAGGTAAGTTAAATTTAAAATTAATTGGTCAGATGAAAAATTCGATTTTTCATATAAATTCATGAAGTTCAATGGCTTGAACTACATCAAAACAGAATATGATAATAATTCAAATTAAACAAACAAATTATCTTATGCCATTGATAATTAGTAAAATAATAATAAATGTATTTGGGTGTTATTCTCAAGTGTACTGTACTGTTTGAGTTGTCACGTGAAAGTCTGGATGATGTCTGGTTTTCCTGAAAACCAGTGCAAAATTACCTTGACCAACAAGGGTATATTATATAATTTGGCTGTTATATTTAACCTTTATAAGATTGTAATAATATTACAAGTCATAATTAGATTAGATTGTCGTCTGGTACTTCCAGGTTTTCAATAGTGGTCAAACATTTATCCATATATGGTATCAATCTAAACAAAATATCAGTGAACTGAATGTGAAAAAAAATTCAGTGATTTAAGAGTCTCATATAGATTAGTCAAATTCTTTGAATTCAACTCCTTATAGAACAGTGAGTTTGTACTTGTAAGTAACACATTAAACTAGAAAGAAACTTGTTTTGCGTTGAATGACTTTGAATCATTCTAACAAATAGAATGGAACAGCTGGTTAGCTAACTTATGTAGTTAGATGGCACTAAATAGAAGGAAATTTTTACACACCCTGCGTTATAAAATGTTGAATATCTGTAAGATATAGGACATCATTAAACTATTTGATTGCTATTGAAAATGTTTAGTTAGAGATGGTTATTCTAGTTACTATATTGATTCAAAGTTAAAAAAGGATCTCAACAAAGAATTTGCAAATTCTAACTTCAAAAAGAGCCTTGATTTTAATCTGCAAAGTTTATTAAAAAAATGATACTCTCACAAATCGTCTATTTAAAACGATGAGGAAAGCTTTTACTACAAATAGATGTCAACTCGAGCTTGTAAGCCATCCCTTCTTTTCTGAGTCTCTGAATGATAAGATTTCCATTTTAGTTATCTCTCTGCACACTCATCTGTTCATCAACTCCTGTAGATAGGGTACTTCGATTATAGCCATTATTCACTTTCAAAATATAAGAGAGCGAATTTCATTACGGAAAATTCGACCCTGGAACGTTAAATTGACTTTGATCTTTAATGTTATTCAGAAAAACTATCCGAATTGCTTAAGATCTCTTCATTTTCAACGCTTCAGAAACTTTAGTCATTCCATAGATGATATCTAAACCAGATATAATTAGAAATTTGTTCAGTCATTCTCTTTGATTTTACTCTGACGTACTATAATTATTTTAATTTCCTAATGATTTGTGTTTGAAGTCACCACCCATCCTTGAATTATTGTCATATAGCCTTGGTATTATTCACGTCATATCATTTCCTGTATAACCTCAGTAAACCTTTCTAACACATATTTTTAATGAGATTAAAGAAACAGTCAGTTTACTCCACTCACATCATAAAGAAGTGTAAGTCATTTAGCATTGTATTCCTTTATTTATCCACATCCTGAATATATTAAGCAGCTTTGATTACTATCGTTTATAATATATAACATTATTACTATCTTTATGATTACGTTGGAATGCATGTTCTCTGTCCGCATTTCTGACAATTTCCTAATTTGTGTGATTACTATAGTTGACATATAATTCCCGCTTAAACAATAATAATACGAAGTTCAGAGAATGGATCTCTTTTCAACGAATTTAACATCGTGTTGTACAGTCGCATATATCCACGAAATTGCGCCACCGTCCACCCTTGTTTTCAGTGAGTCACTGCCTAACAACAGACACGGTTGAACTCCACTGGTCACTGCTTCTCACTAGAACTCCAGGATATACACCATGAAGCCAGCCACTAGTGAGAACATGATGCTTATTTCCAGAAAAGGGGTTTTGTGGAGATGGTAGTAATTCAATGATATATATGTTTGAAAAAAATATTTTAGTAGCTGAACTCATGAGCCAATCTAAGCTGAACCATCACTGGAAACCTGGAACCACTGGACGGTCATTTCGTCCCAGTGTGAGACTCCTCAGCAGTACGCATCCATGAACCCTATGCGGGACTCGAACCCAGGACCTTCAGTCTCGCGCGCAAAATGTTAGCCCTTAAACCGCTGAGCTGGGATTCAACGGTGTTAATGTCTCACTTCAGTCGATCCATAATCTTGTGCAAACATTCATCCATCCATCCACCTTTTCAAATTCATCCATTTTAGTTAGGAAAATCAAAAGTACTTTTAAGTGACATAATTAGTAAAGGAATTCCTACCGAACCATGTAATATAAGTAAATTATATACTTGTCAAACAACATGATGACGCTTGTTTATTTGAGAAATGAGAAAAGTCATATTACGTCAATCGGAATACAAAAGTGGTACGCATAATATGAAAACAATAGCATAATAGTAATTTTAAACTTACTAATTGAGCAGGTACTAATGTCATATTTGTCTAGTCCTTTATCGATGATCATATTCCATTGATCAAGTCACAATCTAGACATTCCTCTATGTAACTCGACTACGTATGCACTATGCCAAAATGTTAAATGGTTTGATGTAGTAGACAAAATTTCCCTGAACTAAGAACAAAGTCAATTATGTATGATAATTAACTCAAGATTGCTGTTATTAGTACGGGTTTATGTGAGTGAAAACTGATTTCTAATGATTAAAACATTGATAAATTCAAGTAAGCACTTATAAAAGCCTTCATAAACTACAAAAACCAGTATAAGGTCTACCTTGCAGTCGTTCTCAAATGTGTTTTGCTATAGATTGGGTGAATGTTTATGATTTGCTTCCACTTAATCATTGAAGTTCAGTCATATTTGAAACTATTTAGGTACAGCCTCAACCAAGCTAAATTATATATCCATATGTATGTGTTCACACATAATAAGATGTGAAGTAATGTTACATATTTTGTTTTGGTTGACGAGGTGAGCTTGACTTCATAACAGATGTTTAATACAAGAACATTTATTTCCGCTCTAAACCTCAGGGTGTTGTGGACACGATTGTAGATGTTACAGGCGTAACAAACTTTTTCCATCGCTAGTTAATTTGACAAGATACTTACTCAACATCAATTTTTCGTCTGATAACTCGAGCTCCTCTTCTGTATAATCTATGTATATGAGTTCGATTCCCTTAAACAGATCATTTTGAACTAGGCTGTACAGCAGCCACAAAAACTGAGATGATAACCTGTTCATACATTTTTTCGTAGATGGTATGTCTAACTGTTCCATCATTACCTCAGTCAATCATCTGAGTATTCCTCTCAATCTCACAAAATAATTTAAATGTATAGATCACTTATTTCACTAGAATTTAAGTATTGATTGATATGAAATTCACCATAACCTAATCAATCACTTATAACCAACGTCATGTTGTCTCGACCCTATAACTGGTCAAGTTTCATCAATCAAACTAGAACATGGCCACCAGTTTGTGACTAGATGTCATTGCACAAGTTATTCGGTAAGTTGTTCAAGGCTATCGGCAGAAGGTCCTCGCCATAGGTTCTAGGTTATTTGATATTACTCAGTGAAGTGTATGAAATTTATTGGCAGAAATAATGTTCTTTGTTGGTTTCTAACCAGCCTCATAAAATGCTATATATCAGAGCTATCACTGAGTTATTCAAACAGCAATACTATATATACAACATAGATTTATTTTAACAAAACATCTATATTTACACTATCCTGACTTCTGATGTGAAATATTTGTCAATCCATAACTTAAAAACAGGAAGACAAAGTTATTAAAAAAATTGTTCATCCAATATAGTAATTGCCTGCGAATATCCAATCAGGATCCCTAAATCATTAAGAGGTTATTAGGGCTGTACATGAAAATCGAGGTGATTCTCTCAGGAAGCACATATCCCAATGGAAACTGATCAACTGCAGTTGTGAATCATAAGAACGGAAAATCATAAACTCTTACTAATATTAACCAACAAATTATCTACTTCTAACTTTTTCTAACTTAATTACTGTTTATCAAAACCACAATTGTAAATGATATTATCATTTAATTTTGCATTGATTTAGCTGCATGAAAAATTAACTTCACCATGCATCCCTCATTCTAAGGGAAAAGCGGATTCCATGGCTGATCGTGTATACAGACAAATATTTCTCTATTGTACAAACAGTTTGAATGGTTTTACTCATTCTTCGAAAAGTGAAACAACTTATGCAAGTGTAAGTTTTTTATGGTGAATTCATTTCGTTCAAAATGACGATTTACCTAACTGAAATTATTTAGAGAAAAACATATATTCACTTTGAAGGCATAAACTTAGACGTTATCGTTGTCTTAATATCAACATACATCGATATAATTCACTTTCGACGGCATATCAGGCAATATTTATTTTAGGCCATTTCATGTTGTACATACTTGCTCATACTCGATTATTTCAAGTCGACCATGTGGTTTCTGAACAACTATTCTTGTTACATTAGTTATAATGCTGATTTGCACTACAGTAATGCAGTCAGATTCAATCACATACAATACATACCCATAAATATATATATCAATCATCAATATACGGAATAAAAATGAATCGTAGATCTACCTTAGGCAGTGTAGTACACCAGGTCACAAAACGTGATTAATCCATATCACCTTGGTATCAGTAGGCTGTTTGAGAACTCTGAGTGGAACAATTAAGTATGTAAACTATTTCACATTTTTAACATGTTTTCGTTGTAACGGGTGAATATAGAGAAGCCTTGGTTAACGTTTTCTGGCCTACTCACCTACTATACTTTAATGTTTAATAGAGATATATTTTAACATACACTAGTCAATTTAAGTCAATAAACGGGTATGTGACATTAGCTTTGAGATTGTGACACATTAATAAACATTCAGTATCGACTGTAAATGAAATATCTGTGCCTAGGGAAATCATCTAATGTGCAACGCTTATTTTAGGTTGATAGATCTGGATAAAAATATTAAGTCAGTCGTTAAATTTATATTTAGCTATCGAATGGAGTGTCTGAGCAAAATCCAACACATTAAATATTACCATTTACCCTTCATAGGATTCTGGTTGAAGAAGAATTAGAGCCAAAACCTGGGAGTGCCGACAAAACTATATATATCATAGGTTCAAAAAGTCAATCATTTTAAACCTCGTATACCCAAAAATATATATGCTTTCCATCTTTTGTCTTTATGTGAGAAAAAATCAGTAGTCGAAGACCTAAGGATGCACGACCGCTAATTCAAAAAAAACATATTGGAAGTGACCAATGCCCGTAGAATTCATATGTTTCAAGAACTTGTCATTAAACAGATAGTAAAGTGTATAACCTTAGTATTATTGATTATCAAGTTCGTCTGTTTGACTTAGTAATCAAAACAATTGTAGCTAAATTAAGATAAACTTAATCACTCTTGTGTTCTGAAACGAATAAAATATTTTAATATCTCACTCCATGTTTAATGATAATATATCCAATTAAGTTAATCGGTTAGTGGACAAACGGAGATTGCATTCGATGTGAGCATTGATTTGAAGCAAGTATTGACGAAGAATTTATATACATTAACTTACTGTATCCATTCCTATGTGATTTAGCGGTTGTATGCTTCTAAGAAGTCCCTAACTAGAACGAAATAATTGCTCAGCCCTCCCTGAAATATAATATACCTAACTGATTTTAGTGATGGAGATCATCTATCACTTAGAGCCTCCATGGAAATAAGTAAATCGCAAATGTAACTTAAACACCATCCTTAGCAATATAGTTTTATACTGAAATCTTACATGTAGTTTGTAAGACATAATAAATGGCCGAAATGCGTCCACTGGATTCAGACTTAACTTAATTTTAGTTCTAAGCAAACGTTTCCAACGTTTAATCTTAACTATCTAAAGTTTCTTAGGCATCACAATAACTACATCATTTGAAAGCATTTTTTCATTCTATATGTAGCCTACTGCGATGAGGAAAATAAAAATTAGTCAGTATGAAATCATTTCAGCGAAAATGGTAGAAGCAAAAGAACTTTATCAAGATCCTGAGTTTCCCGCAAACGATGCTTCAATTGGAAACTTGCCACATGTCTCGGGCAGAGTAGAGTGGAAAAGACCCAAAGTATGTTCCTATTTAGCCATTTCTATTTATACCTATGAACATAACTAAACAAACTACAAATTGTCTTTTACCTATGTGATAATCAATTTAAATCAATCTGACCCAAGTTATTTATATTCACTTAACTACTAACTAATGATAGTTGAAATTTCTTGATAGGTTCGTAGTCTATCAAAAATTCAACAATCAGTCTACACATTCAGCTGTTTTTCATAACTCTAAATCATACTCTGTATTCCATAGGCAGCTTCGTGAGATTTGATTTTATACCAAATGTGTTAAGGCATTATAAGTAGACAACAAATCATAAATTGACAAAGATTAAAGGCCATTCCTATGTTTAGTCTTATTCCCATCATAATGAATTAATTTATCGGTTCATGATCTCAACTAAAACTCAAAATTCTCCAAAACCCTATACAGATAATTATCATGTACTCACCAGTGACTAACTTCAGAAAGTAATTATCGGAGTTCTAGTAAGAAGCCTTCACCAGTGGAGTTTAATCATGTCGGATATGAGGCAGTCACTCAAAGAAGCCAACGGAGGCTGGTCGCGTGATATCGTGGACTGGATCAACTTAGACAATAACACCGTTGAAACCCGGCTCACTGATGTAGAGTTCAAGCGTTTGCGGGCGAGACTAAATGTCGTATGTTTTAATCCTACGTACGGTATCATGGATGCACTATAATGAGGAGTCCCATACTAGGACGAAACGGCTTACCAGTGCTTTCAGGTTTCCAATGGTAGTCTAACATTGATTGGTTAATTATCTCAATTAAAACTCAATAAACTCGAAAACCATATACTGTTAATTGCTCACCCATACTACCTCTCGTGGAAGAGTAGAGGTCACACACCAGCACTCTCCATCCAACTCTGTACTAGGCAATCCTTTTAGTTATTTCCACGTGCTATTCATTGTTTACATGTCTGCCTCCAAATCCCTGTATAGTGTGTTCTTTGATCTGTCACTTTTCTATTTTCCTCCATGATTCCAAGTTTGAACTAGCCTCGTTATGCAGTTTTGATTGGCACAGTGTGCGTTTTTTATGGGGTTTTGTTCTCTGAGCGGAATGGCTTGGTCTCCACCATCTCGCAATGTGCGTCCTATCCATCATCGGTGTTTTCCCCTAATTTACTCTTCAGCCGGCAGTTGGTTTGTTCTCTTCCACAGTGCGTAATTGCTTATTTTATCAGCTCAACGAACATCGGGAATTTCGCGTAGATGATTGTTTCTAAATACTTCGACTTTTTGATCATGGCTGAAGTAGTCCTCCACGTTTCAGCTTTATACAACAGAACTATCCTAAATTTCGCATTGAAGATTCTGGCATTGATATTGGTTAACAGTTGTTTTGAATTTGATGTTGGTTTGTTCTCTGAGCTGGATGGTTTGGTCGTGGAGCTTTCATCGTCCTTCTGAACGACATCATCAGTACAAACTTCGGGTAGAAGTGAAGTGTTTGAACTTCTCCACATGTGATTCACAGCTTGTCCTCTGCACCTCGATGTTAATTGGTTCTTATTGACTTTAAATCTGTCATTGTTTATTTCTTTGTTTTGGTTGTATTTCCTATTGGTTTGATTTTTGTTCCTATGTTCCTGCATAATTTTCTTGATTGGTTGATAGATTGGATTGATTTCAATATGTTTGTTTAAGCTTCTAAAAATTCTCTGGTATTTTTGGAATTGCCTCTGTCCAAAATCTGCACATTTTTCCAGTCGAATGTATGTCTTGTATGTTTTGAATTCCATATCTTCTAGCCTATTAATGTAAAAACTGTTGCTACACTGGACGTCTTCACCTATATTTATTTCTGTGTATGGAATAGAAGAGCTAGGTCTCATGTGAAGTCAAAATCTCTCAGTTGCATCCAAGTTATCCATTTTATTCCACGCTTTCTCTTAGATCTTCAGATCTTCAAATTCCAGTCAAGCACTAGAAGAATGAGAAAGGATGAGAGTGAGAAGCCTCGTCTGACATTGATCTTCACTTGGGATGCAATCCTCCATGCACAACGTTTCAGTGCAGTCGGTCATACGAAGTCCGTATGATAACGACAATCTTCTGGAGTGTAGAGTGATGTGGAAAAGGGTTTCATATGATTCTGCTATTCACATTGTGAAACGCGTCATCATAGTAAAGGGAGTTGATGTATAGTGAGAAATTCCATTCAACCGGTTGTTAAACTGTGATCCATATTGTCGCGATTTGGTCTGTGCGCGACCAATACTTACGGATTCCAGCTTGTTGATCTCAATGTTGGACGTCTACTGAATCTTTCATCCAGTTCAATAATACTCTGTTGAAAACGTTTCCTGGTACTGGAAGTAGTGTGATGCCTCTGCAGTTTTCGCTTATACAGAGATTTCCTTATTTCGGTGTTCAGGTGAGGTACTCTTCTTTCCAGTCTTTCGGCACTTGTTCTTCTTCCCAAATCTTCCTAAATAGAACGTGTAAGATCTTTGCAGCTACTTTTATGTCTGAGTTCATTGCTTCAGCTGGTATGACATCTGGTCCAACTGATCTCCCACTCTTCATTTGTCTGATGACTTTCTTGATTTCTTCGATCGTTCAAAAGGTAAGATCTATAAGTAGGTCTGTGTATGCTGATTCGCTGTCTGGTAGGTTCAGTGGAGCTGTTCTATTCAAGAATTCCCCAAAGTGTTCTACCCACCTGTTCCTCTGTCCTTGAATTTCAGTGACTGTCTTGTCTTCTTTGTCCTTGACTGGTCACTCTGGTTTACTAGATCTCCCTACCAGTTTCTTCCTTGTATCATATAGTTGTTTCTTACAGTTTCTCTTACAGTTTTATCCGTTGTCATTCCTAGGTCTTCTACATATTTCTGCTTGTCACCCCCAATGCTCTTATTAACTTAATTATTTGCCCCATTGTATTCAGCCTGTGCCTTCATTTTCTCTGTTCTTATTCGACTGTTGTTAATTACTGTCTTCTTGTTCTTCCTCTCTTGAATCCTGTCCTGGGTTTCAGTAGTGATCCATTCCTCATGATGATGTTACTTGCAGCCTAGCAACTACTAACACGTTGGAGTTAGTGCTTCTTTCATACCTTTCTAGTTGTCCTCCATTGTAGTTTCTTCTTTCAGTAGATCCTGTAAGATTTGGAACCTGTTGTTGAGAGTTAACTTGGATTCGTTGGGTTTGTAAGCATGTGAAAGGAATGCTGTATTGGAGCTTTGTAATGCTCTTTTTCCAGTTGTTCAGTCCTTCTATAGCTTCAGTTTCATCTTGGCCACAACCAGGTGGTGATCTGAAGCTTTGTCAGCTCCTCTCCATGTTCTCACATCTTCCATTGTCCTTCGGAATTTTCGTTCATACAAATATGATCGATCTGGTTTTGTGTAGTGTGATCGATGAAATCTATGTAGCTTTGTGTGTGCGTTTGTGTTGGTATGTAGTGCCGCTTATAACTATTTTGTATGAAGCACATAGATCTGTAAATCTGTAACCATTATCGTCTTTTTGTGTTAGTCATTCTACCTCGTCTACACGATATCTTTATACCCGGTGTTTTCTATCTCGACTTTGGCGTTTAGGTCTCATATCAGGATGGTCAGGTTGCTTCCTGGTTACTTCTCTACGATCAACTCCAGCCTCTCTTCATTGCTACCACTGGTGGACGTAAAGCACTGGATAACACTCATACATTTTGTTTGTAAATTATATTCTGTTTGTTACATAGAAAGTTTTTGTTTTAATTTTTAGGATATTAATCCTCTTGCTGCTTTTTGTACAAAATCCTATTCTCGTTTTGATGTTGATCAAGGTGCTCTTGGTAAGATCATTCTCCCTTTTTACTTCTTTTTACTTTCGAAAAATCCGTAGCTAATTAAATTATTGAATGATGTGACCATTTACACCATTAAATCAAGTGATGACAGACTTTCTACCTTTTAAATAGACATCAGTTTTTTATATGCTTCAGTCATTGTTTGATAATTAGCCATTACCAGAAGATACCTTCAAGAAAATGTGGACGAATACATAAAAAAAAATAGTACTGAAACACGGGACAAACCAGATAAGCTAATACTAATACGTATTTTATAACTTAGAAACGTGTGTCATTATTCGTTTGATATACTTTGTTTCACTTATGGCCATCTGAATACTAACCAGGTCATGAAGTTGTATTTATCCAAGATAAAAATGGTTAAATTATTTATGAAAAATATCAAACTGTGTGAATTTTTATTATTTAAATGTAGAGTAGAGTCTAATTCCATCATTGTTTCTTTATTATATGTAAGGTGACTGTTGGTTCGCTTCGGTTATGGCTACAGTTACGAAATATCCTTCATTGATGAGTAACATTATACCACCAAATCAAACTTTCAAAGGTTCAGGTTATACAGGAGCATTTGTGTTCAATTTTTGGCGTTTTGGAGAGTGGGTGGAAGTTGTAGTTGATGATCGAATACCAGTTGTTAAGGGAACATGTAATCCAGTATTCATTCATTCAACGGATAATAGTGAGTTTTGGTCATGCCTACTGGAAAAAGCATATGCAAAGTAGGTTCAAAAAAGAATACTATCTTAAATATTTGCATTTGAACTACTTATTAGTAGCATAAAATTACGAACAAATAATTCAAAATTAACCTGAAAAATTGTCTCTAATACTGTTTCCTAAAATCATTTTATTCATCGTCCTATACACTATTTCTATTAGCCTCGTTACGGTATCAAGGTAGCTGATTATCCTACACAATCCTAATATATCTACAACATCGTTTTTATGTTGGAACCAAGTGTGATGTTTTTCAACTTCAAAATGATCACAGGGCTAAATACAATTTCACCTAGTAAATCAGACTTATACACTTTGTATCTGTTCACTTTTTGATGAACAATATAAAATGGATGACATTGGTTATCATTATCTGTTTGTAATTCATGAATCACCTGCACTCTTAAATCACAGTTTGTTACATATGATGAAGGAATTTATTAGCGAAATTCAGATATTCTCTTTAAATGATGGTATGAAATATATTTAGCAACAATTACGAGGGTGGAGAAGATTTGTAACTCAGGTGTATGATTTTGATGGAGTTTTGTTCTCTGAGCTAAAAGTTTCCCGAACAAATCATTCAGCACAGTGAATACTCTATCAGAAACAATGTTAATATTTATTTACTATTCAGAATAACTGACAGATGAAGTATTTTTATAGAGTTGAGATCATGAGTCAATTGAAGCTAGACTATCATCAAAAACCTGGGAGCACTGGACGGGACTACGGGACTCCTCTGTAGTGTGCATCCAATATCCCGCCTCGCGCGATTCTAACACAGGACTTATCATTCTTAACCGATAGACCACTGAGCCGGCATCCAAAGGTCGTCCGGTGCTTCCAGGTTTTCGAGAGTGTTCTAGCTTCGACTGACTCATGAACTCAACTCTATAAAATTGCCGAAATCTCCACAAAACCCCTTCTGAAGATGAAGTATTTAACAAATGACTTTTGCATATATGGTGTTTAAGAGATAAAATATTACTTCTGAAATTGTCTTTCTTAACAAAATATTATTTTAAAGCGATAGTATTATTTTAACAGTTGAATTCATGATTCGATCTTAACTAGATCACCAAGGTATATAAACAGTGAAGATCAACAGGCAATTTTATAAAATGTGATCTAATAGCTGAACAAAACACTTAGATTGCATAATTAAAGGCTATGTACAATGTTCTTCCTTATACAGCAAGGTATGATAACACTAGCTTACAATGAGGAGAATGAAGCAACTTAAGTTTAATATTTGCTCAACATGCTAGACAATTCGTAAAAAATCCACTTTGGACTTTTAGAAAACGCACTAGTTAAACACTATGGTTACCATATATTGCAACAAATGAATAGAATATCGTAATAAGATATTAGGGGATTATAGCGTGAAAGTTTACTCTGCATAACTGATATTATCCAGTCGGTCTAAACGGAATTTTGTAAATGAAATCAAATAAAGTAATTAAAGTACTTTTCATGAATTAGATTCATTAAGATATTTAGAATAAACATATATTAAAAAAGTGAAAAGAATTTCCATAACTTTAGAAAACCTTAAACAGTATTAAAATGCTTGTGAATTAAGGCAATATCGAGGCAATACGCACAGTATGCACATATGTCAATAAGAGACTGACCAGTTGCAGTCCTAAAAACATCAATAGGAAGATTCGAACAAACAATACTAAATGAATTTAAACTTCACCCCATTGCACAAGCAAGTGGCTATCAGGACTCAGTAGCTAGGTGGATAACGTGATGGCATTTGAAGCGAAAGTTACTGAGTTCGAGTTCCAGAGTGAACATCAACTTTTAGACGCAAGTACATCCAACTGACGAGTCCCAAATCGAACGAAACGCGCTTCGTGGATTCCACTGCTAGCCACTATCCATCTTTGAGTATTAAAATAGATTGATAATATTATGGAATTCAATAGAAACTCGGAAAACTGATGAAGCTTTAAGTATGCGAAAGAGTTTACCTTTCTAAATAAGTGCATATATTTAATATATGTATGCATATATGTAATTAATATAGATATAAAGCCTGTTAGCTTCATTAAAAAAGACAGTATTAGTTAATAAATAATGCATAGGACTTTACCACTTCTATATACATTCTAGACATTATTACTATCCACAATTAAGTACATTTTTAAATATACATGTTCCCTATACTCTTCTATTAACATATTGTTTCACACAACTTGTGTTTAGATCAAGACTACCTTAATCTGTGTACACATTATATTTATATGATTAGTGATTATTAATAGAATGATTAATTATTATATTTGTGGTTGTATTAAATTACCATAGTTCAATCTTGATTGCATAATTAAACACAAATACACTGTACGATTAACTCCGAGGTTTACCTAACACAAAAAATACTAAATGAAGTTAAAGGATATAGTTCATGTTCGCTATATTTTGTATAATACTTATCAAGTCCTGATTACAGACGATTCGACAATAAATTTGAATTTATCTTGTTTTCAACCATTACTTCATTGAGTTTATTATAAATTATTCCCTCAATAATTAATTTTTATCTAGGCACTGTAGTTCATTAAAAAGCATAAACTGATATTGAGATGGTGAAGATTCGTAGTTCAGGTGGATGATTTTTGTGAAATTTTGTTCCTTGGGTTGGATGGTTTGATAGAAAAGAAGTCTTTGTGATGATGATGTCGTTCAGAAGAACAATGAAAGCTCCACAATCAAACCATACAGCTCAAAGAACAAAACTCTACCATAAATTGATAGTGTGATGTTAGGTGTACCAGTTGTGATAATATCAACAAAAGCCTTCTATGTTTCATGATAGGAAGTTATCTTAAAAATGTGTGGAAAAGATAGACATTGAAATAGTAATCACATAATGACAATAGAAATTACGTAACGAGAAGTGTTCAAATAATCAGACAATGAATAATAGTAGTATTTTATCCTTTATTATTCCTTATGAGGTTCAATGTCATCTACATATGACGGAAGTTATAACGATTCGTGCTACAAATCATCAGAAATTTGTAACACCCTTATCTCTCCTTTAGTCAAATTAAACTGAATAAACAATTTTACCCAGTATTATTTTCTACATAATTTGTTCCTTGGACCCCTTATTACAAATTGTGAAATATTCAAGCCTTTTATTACTCTTACCACAACTAGTACATATTCTAATTATTGTGTTTACCTGTGTAATCTAATGGGACCTTCATCAAACTATATGATACATACTAGCTTAATAAATTTCGGATCTGCTTGAATGTTTAAAACTTTAAAACAAAAAGTCAATCTAGACAAAGCGGTAGTTCAGATTAAAGTAGATAATAGAGAACGATATTAAATCACAATACTATGGATTGCATATTTGAATGTTTTGTAAAGTCAAAATAAAGATCATAATGTGTTGATAAGAAGTACTTTGAATTCCGTACATTTGCACTAATTTTATGGGTATAATGTTTTACAATAGTGGTATTATGGAAAACATATATCAAGTAATTCAGTTTGTTGATGAGGAAAAACTTAAATTGATTCTCATAATCGTACAAGTTCATTTTATTCATGAAATAAATAACTGTGATAGATTATAACAGGTTTATATATTTTCACAATTAAAATCACATGCCAATCCAAGCTAGACCAAGTTAGAAACTATGAAGCACAAGATGGCTGTTTCGTTTTAGTATGGGATTCCTCAGCAGTGCACATTTACAATCAAGACAACGATATACATAAATATATTTTGTGATATCCAGATGGGTAGAAAATTGTATTTCCGACGTTTCGTAACTTACTGTTAGCCTTTTCTTCAGAGTAAATTAATAACCGAAATGAAATTATTACAAGTTTAAGTAGTACGAAGGAAACAATGCAGGACATTTTTAGTACATTCAAAATCATATTAGGCCTGAACATTTATATATATATACCCTTGATTGAGAATTAACGCACTTAATAATTTCATAGTCTTTCCAGCCCTGACCAGGTAGTCATGATATCCTTCTTCCTAAAGTTTATTATGTAAATTTATACACAGTGGTGAGTCATCTCAAGGTCAGTCATGTTTAACGCTGAGAATTAACTCACCTAATTTGGGGAACCGACTAATGAGACTTGATGATCTCCCAGATAATTTATTATGTTTTCCCTTTCCACCAACCTCACCAAGTAAAAACTTGATGTTGTAAATCCTCATCGACTATGGTGATTGGGATATATATTACATGTGCCGAACAACGCACGATATCATATTGTTTTAGAATAGGAAGAAAAAAAGCTATATTTGACCAAACCAAAATCAATCATCAGTTCATGAAATCATTAGCGGTTAATCTCAGTCATGTTCATAGATGTATACTACTTGGTTAGGGCCAGGCGCAACAACCGCAACTAGTTGTTGGAGACGCTGAAAGAAATTTCAAAATCAGTCACAATGATGTAAATTCATTTATTCTTTATCTTTCTCTAGAACATAAGTTTCAATATTTCTTCACAAATACCCTTTTCTTCCACTTTTTAAAGTACATACTCTCAAACTTAAGTCTTTTTCACCATTACTACCTTATTTCGACTCCTTAGCTAATCATCTCATTAATTTCATTTTGTCGTGACAACTTGGGCTGACGTATTGCTTTTTCGGGCTCTATTTTGACGATAAAGCCATAGAATTTCAAAATTGACAAGCATACCTCCCAAAGGAAGGTCAACATATAGAAGATATTAATTTATGTTTACACATTTGCTTTTTATGTCAATTGGAACTGTCAATACAGTATTGTGTTAAGTGTGCCTACTTACCATTCAAATGAAATTCCATATTGTTTGTTATTTAACCTTAAAATTTTCTAATGGTTTGGAAACATTTTTTCTCTCATTTCTATACAGATTATGCGGTAGCTATGCACATCTAACTGGTGGATTTCAAAGTGAAGCAATGGAGGACTTTACTGGTGGAATATGTACTACTCTTATTTTGAATAAAAAAGAACGCCCACCAAACTTATTAAAAATGATGGAACACTACACAAAAACATGTTGTGTAATGGGTGCTGATGTTGGTGTTAGTTATTCTTTTGGGTAACTTTAAATAAGTCTGTAGCCGTCTTTTGACATCGGTTAGATGAATTTTTATTGAAGTGTTTGCAATTTAGGTCCTTGAAACAATTTAAGTGTATCTGCTAAATTATTCTTCATGGGAGTTTTGATAAAATCACCACTGAACCACATTAAATTACTATTTTCCAATAACTTATGTTCTGGTAGGGAATTCCAATAGTATATAACTTGATGTGAGAAACGAAACTTTAGATGCAAACGACTCAGTTTTGCCTTTGAACTTTCTGAAAATCCACTATTAGATGATCTGTTATAGATATATGAAAAGTAAATGGCAAGTTATTATCAGATCGCCTCGAAACCTATATCGGGTCGGGAAGATCTTCGGTAGTGAACCTGTTCTGGTATATCCTCTTCATGTTTGAAACATGAACCTATTACCTGGACTTAATGTTCTAAATTATACCTCATATAGGTCGGGTAGAATATCCAGAAAATATCTTCATCCAAGTGCCGAAACGCTTCACGAATTACACACAAGATCTGGAAGCCTGTGGCAGCTGTCCACCGTGGTTCTGAGATCATCACTTACTATGACTCCCAAATACTCATAATCAATAAAAGAAGATGAAACCATTTCATTTATTGTGAAGTTGTGTAACTTGTCACGACTTTTCATTCGTAAAACAACATTTTGCTAGAATTCGTCTCTAACGACCATCTATCCCCCCCTTTATTCAAAAAGTTCAAATCTCTCTGTAATCCCTAATGATTACTATGAATGAGTATCCACACTTTAGTTTCGCTCATAAATAACATTTTCACTCTCAATAGATCATTTACATAAAGAGAAAAAGAAGACAACCTATAATTGTCCCTTGAAGAACTCTACTCTTCACAGATCCTCATGTAACTGAAACAGTCATCATTCCTATCTCTAACCCTACAGTCGACAACAAAACCGATCTTTATTCTAAGACCCGTATGAGAATCATTTTTGAGTGGTTGGTTGATTCCTATAAAATGTAAATTCACCGGAATATTTTTATCTTTTGCTGCAATCCCCTCTTGTATTTGATTTATTTTAGGGAGATAAAAATAAAAGACGCGAAGAACTGGGACTGATTGGTTCTCACGCTTATAGTGTAACTGGGGTTGGGAAAGTAAGTTATCTTATAGTTACTCATCATAAAAAATGTGATTGGCAGTTATATTTCTATATGTAAACTTTGTCCGTAATCAAATTTGATCATGAAAGACACCTTAAAGGAAGCGTATACAAATTATTTTATGCCAACTGTATAACTAAAGCACAAAAATCGTTAATCAGCCTAATCTCTGTTTTAAGTAAATATAACCAAAAAATTAAGCGAGTAATGATACACAAACTTCAAAGTTTAGAGGACACAACAACGCCAAAAGCAATCACGTGAGTTAAAACCCTTTTCAATCATCAAGTCTAGTAGTACACAGTCCCGTAACTATCAAGAATGAACAATAAGTTTATGTATTTAGCTCTTGATTTCTTTTAGTTTTTTAATGTATCGCTCTCTCTGAAGTAGATCATACTTTGTTTAGTGTACAAAGAAAAACTGGAGATTTAGGTCGACATTAGGCCTCAACCTTTTAAATGATCAATTTACAAGTATTTACACTAATTATGCTGATACTCATGAAATACCCAAGTATTGAATTTCTTATTGTACTTCTTAACTAATAAAAGTTATCAAGGAGTAAACAGCTTTTTATTTGAAACTTATTTTGTCTACTTTTTTTGTCATAGTCGAATGATTAATAATAATTCCAGTCAATTATGAACTGCTACGTTACATGAATGTAGCATGCAAACTATCTTATTTCTTACTGTTTATTTTTAATATATTAAAGGTTAATTATATGGGTAAAGATGTATATTTAGTACGTTGTCGTAATCCTTGGGGAGAAAGACATGAATGGAAAGGACCTTGGTCAGATAATTCACCTGAATGGAAAGATGTTAAATCTAAAGACAAAAGAGCATTACAATATAAACCAAAAGAAGATGGAGAATTCTGGTAATATATATTTATTGGATGAACTTATCTAAATAAAACTTATTCACCATATTTATATTTTTAGGGCTTTTATTAATTCTATAGTTGAAATCCTGAGTCAATTGAAGCTAGACCACTATGGAAAACTTGGAAGCACTAGACGGCCGTTTCGTCCTATTGTGAGACCGACTCCTCAGCAGTGTGCATCCACGATCTCGCCTCGCAAGATTCCAACCCAGGACCTATCAGCCTCGCGCCAGAGCACTTAACCTCTAGATCACTGACCCGGTATCCAACAGTATTAATGTCTAACTTCTATTAATCCACGAAACTGAGCAACCGTTCACCATTGTCTTCAGTGAGTTGATATCTTACAACAGACTTGGTTGAACTCCACTGGTCACTGTTTCTCACTAGAACTCCAGGAAATATCTCTAATCGTTTTTCAGTAATTTGTAACAGTCAGGTATCAGATTCTTAGTGAATTTAATGAACTACAAAGATTATAACAATTTAAGTGAAGATTTGAATATATATGTTTCTTAATGTTATATCAGTACAAAATATACATCCAGAAAAGATTCATTTAAAAGCTTAATTCCTGAAATAAATATTAAAGTTTTTATAGACTTGCCAAATCAATTTTAGGAAAAAAATGTTACAAAGTGATTTATATGATGATAATAAACTTCATTACTTTTATATTGAGTTGTACTTGTAAACAACCTGAACACTTACTTACGCCTGTTACTCCTCGTGGTGGAGCATAGGCCGCCTATTAGCATTCTCCATCCAACTCTGTCCTCAGAAATTCTTTCCAGTTCTTTCCAGTTAACATTCATCCTTTTCATATCTACTTCCATCTCCCGACGTAATGTGCTCTTTGGCCTTCCTCTCTTTCGCTTCCCCTCACCATTCCAAGTTAGGGCTTGCCTCGTGATGCAGTTTGGTGATTTCCTCAATGTATGTCCTATCCACTTCCAACGTCTTTTCCTAATTTCCTCTTCAGCTGGAAGCTGCTCTGTTCTCTCCCATAAAACGCTGTTGCTTATAGTATCGGGCCAGTGAATGTTGAGTATTTCGCGTAAACAACTATTTATAAACATTTGTACCTTTTGACGATGGATGAAGTAGTTCTCCACGTTTCAGCCCCCTACAGTAGAACTAACTGTCTTGACGTTCGTATTGAAGATTCTCACTTTGAAGTTAGTTGAGAGTTGCTTGGAGTCCCATATGTTATTCAGTTATAGAAATGCGGTCCTTCTTTATTAACTATCACAACTTTATGGTTTTTTTTGTCTTTGATTTCAATTTAGAAGAAAACTAGTATAATACCAAACACCATTTGACCGTTTAATAGAATTACAGATTTACGTACATTTTATCTAATTCTCTTGAATTCTATCGAATGTTTTAATTACAAACTATATTTTTCTATTTGGTAAAGGAGCTAATAATAAGAAATTACTTAACTCATTCTCGATACTCGTATAAATTAAAATAGAATATTAATTCAACGTAAGCAGAAACTAGATAATGGATTCACTCCATTGTAATTTAATAAACATATACAAGTTTGAAGAAGACCTGAGGAAGCAAAAATCTTAGTAATCACTGCAAACGATAGTTGTATTGTATATTGAAAGTTTTGATAACTCTTCGGGTACCTGTAAAAATGCTTTAATATTAAATTACACCATGGTTACAGTTTGATTGTTATAAATCTAAACTAATGAAATCTATAATTTCATTGGTTAAAGTGACCTATCACTTAATTGTTACACAAAACAATTATATAATAACCAGACTATGTCATCTTTAAAACATTTTAATGAAAAAGAATTATTCGACTAAATCAATGTATTTTGGTACTGTTCGAGCTCCTCTTTATTACAGAATTATGTTTTGATTTTATTGAAGGTTATTCTGTAAATTAATTATATGTGTATTACATATTACTGTAGCGAACAAGAACATTAGTGGGGGACAATCGAATGTATTTAAGCACAAATTACAGACTATCTCACTAAATGCTGATAATCATACGGCAAACAGTTAATTTGCAAAATAATCGTCTCAATCTACACTGTTCCTTCTGTAAATATCAATTCATCTTCTCTAAGTTCATTGCTTATGCATTTTCCTACCGATTGCGCTTCATTTCAGTTCTTTCCTTATCGGTCTTCTGCCAAAATACATTCTATGTCTGACCATCACCACATACTACTTATGAGGATATGAGTAGACCACACCACATTACTGTGTATTTCTAATTATATAATACATGGAACTTATTGATCAAAATGTTAGGAAATAATAGATACAATAAAAGAAAACGAGAGTGACGTTACCAATATGCTAACCGAATGAGGTCAAAAATACACATTTGATGTGATATTGACAGCATTCACTAACCAGAAAACAGCAATCAGTCTATTAAGTATTTCACAGGAGAGATGTATGATCATTATTGAGTATATTTATTTCTTCAAAGTAAGATATTCCTTTCTTGTGAAATGTAGCTTTTAGAAGTGAAATATATATATATATATAACTTTTGTTTGTGTTATGGCGGTTGAAATACCACCTACATTTTAGGATGTCGTTCCAAGATTTTGAAGACTATTTCAGTTTACTTGAAGTATGTCATTTTGGATACTCAAGTTTAGACTGTAAAGATGAAATCGACAAAAAGAAAAGATGTGAAGAAATATGTTTTCTTGGTGAATGGGTTGCAAATGTGAATGCTGGGGGATCACGTGACTACCCAGGTAAATCTGTTTATACCATCAAACAAATTAGTGCATGGCATAGATAAATAAACATTGTCTGTTTAGCATTCATATTACTATACTTTATTTACTAATATAGCCGAGCCAAGCAATCAAATTCAGTAGTTAACAGTACATATACATATTATCTATATATGAATTCTTCATACATAAAATTCACTTTAAAAACTATTTAGTTGACAATAAAACAGAAGCCTATTTATCAATAGGTTGTAGAATAAAAGTTAAATGACCAACTTGCTGAAATCTACCTTCAATTTTTTTAAACAATAGGTTCTAGTTTTATGTAGTTGAGATCATGAGTTAATTGAAGCTAGACCACCATGGAAAACCTGAAAGCACTGGACGGCCATTTCGTCCTATTGTGGGACTCCTCAGCAGTGAGCATCCACGATCCCGCCTTGCGTGACAAAACGGCCGTCCACTGCTTTCAGGTTTTCCATGGTGGTCTGGCTTCAATTGACTCGTGACCTCAACTATATAAAATTACTAAAATCTCCACAAAACCCCCTTCTGATAGTAGGTTCTAATTCTTATCACTATAAGTTTGATATTTATCTTCTGGTTATACATAATGATTGTAAACATTTGGTTAGTACGCAGTGTTCCACGTTATCCATAGAACGAATATCGAAGTTAATAAAAATCTAACAGCCTCATATATGTATTCAACAGATAAAATTCTCAATAATCCTATCAAAAGTAGACTTTTGTAAACATTTTTATCATGATCTGTTTTGTTTCATGAAAAGTACAAATGATCATTTATTAAAATAATTGCATACAATTTTATTGAACAGAATCGTTCTGTACGAATCCACAGTATTTATTTACAATTGGAACTGATAATAGTGGTAAAGTTGGTAAAGCACATATCATCGTAGGAGTTATGCAAGAACACAGAAGATTTTTATATGGCGGAGAATATTTGGCTATAGGTTTTTCAATATTTGAAGTAAGTAACAATACAAATTTATAAAATACGTCTCATGTTAATACTTTCTTTTGCGTCGTAAAAGTTTTACAAAGATTATTAATAACGGTTAAAGATAATTTGGTCTTATCTCCATCAAAACAGCTGACTCTCAAATCATTGGTTAAATAATATGATAGCTGAGAGATCAGGACCTATAGTTATCGTCATTATTATTATTACTATTATTATTATTATTTGATGTGTGGTAGTGAAAGTAAAGTACGATTGGTCTTTGAGTGTGGACAAACAGCCACAGCCTACGGACTATTAAATATGTTTCTGATCGAAATCATAAATCGATGAAGGTTAGACCACCATTGAAAACCTGGAAGCACTGGACGGCCATTTCATCCTAGTACGGGACTCCTCAGCAGTGTGCACCCACGATCTCGCACGCAAGATTTAAAGTTAGACATTAACACCGTTTGATGTTGGCTCATTGGTCTAGAGGTTAAGCATTCGCGCGCGAGAGCGAAGATCCTGTGTTCGAATCCTATACTAGGGCGATACGTCCGCTCAGTCTTTCCAGGTTTTCATTGGTGGTCTAACATTCATCGATTCATGATCTCAATCAAAAACTTAATAATTCCCACAATCCCACACTGATATTAAGTACGTGGTTATCCTTCCTCTCACTGAACATACTGTGTGTGACTGCTTGTAATTGTATTGCATAAAATACTCTTTCTGGTATTATTCTTGTTCTCTATTTTGTGGCGCGAATTCTGCTTCTGATATAACGTGATTAGTGCCATTAACATAATATCGTAATATATGTATAACAAAGGTGAATATCTATAAACTGAAGGATGAACTGTAGAAGAATAAGGTAATTAATTTGCGTTTTGACTGATACCATACTCCTTCTACGTAACCATAACTTTTAAATTCAAGTAGACAACGATCTTTCGTTCGTTTGTACGGCTTGAGTACATGAAATTTTCTTCGCTGGATTGCTCTTAAATTCACTTCTGTTTTATTTGTTCTTTGTAAAGGATAAATTCCATTTATCTTTATATTAACTTATGATTGTTTACGCTAGTTTATTGATAACGATAATAATTCTTATCTAGTTTTTGTTTCACTTTGTTATAATATTTGCTTACATACACATACCTATTAATCAATAACCTATGACAACAGAACTAGAAATTCATGCAAACCCTTTTTTATCGTTATTACCTTGGTAACACCCCTCTTATTACATATTATCATTTGTCAAATATTGTAATTATAGACTTCTAGCTGTAGAGCCTGAGGATGAAGTTATTGAAAACAATTTTTCGCTGAAATATTCTTCATTTATGCAAATATTTAACTGAAGGTGCTACAAAAACTACTATAAACCCTACTTTATTCTTAGTTCCTGATAATTGTAAATGTATGGGTGAATGACGTCTGCTATCGCAATTCACTTTATACTGACTAATGGAATTGGCATCTCAATTCTAATCAAATAATAACTGAATCTGTTGAAGGTATGGCTCTGAAAAAATATTTATTTGATTTTGTTAAAAAAGAAAAAGAGGGCGACCGGATAGCATCATGCTTGATTGAGGTTTGATGTTTATAATATGTATGATCATCTATAATTATGTTATCATATGATCGAGGATTACTTTTAGTTATTATAAAATATCAACCCGAGTAAGGTTGGATCTCACGGAAGCAAAATCATAAATAACTATTGAAAACAAACAGAGAGCACTCGATAGTTTATTATTCTCTATTCAACATTACGTAACAAACTGTAACACTGACTTAAGGAAAAAAAACAAGTTTTGTAGCAAACCATTTCATTACTCAGTGAAAACTACTTTTTAAATGATTTCTATGAAGGACAGTTAAAAATTTATTAACTTAGGTATCTGAACTACAAAATACACGTCTCACACCAGAAGAATTATTATGCCGTAAACCATTGTTAACATCAGACTATATTCCAAGACGTGAAGTAACATTAGAAGCTGACCTTTTTCCTGGAACATTTATCTTAATACCATCAACATATAATTCAAATCAAGAAGCACGATATATTTGTCGAGTATTCTCTACAGTAAAAATGAAACAATTGTAAGTTTCAATTGAATAATTAAAACTAAATGATTAAATTATGTTAACCTAATGTTAAAACTAGTAACATTTATAACAAATCTGATTTGAAAAATATATTAAAAACCAGAGTTAACTAATGTAGTAAGTCAATCAGAAGTAGCCAAAAAAGGTCAATCAATGGCAATCAGAAGTGACCTGAAGGATAAGTGAATTTCATTAGCTAAGAAATGGGTTAACTTCCTAAGGGCTAAGACGTGACTTCCGAATTTTAAATAGAGTAAGTGGTTAATCATTAACTCCCTTGGTAACAGAAACAAATTAAACATTTTGGTCCTCCTTCTTCTTTTGATTCATTATAATGATGATCTAATGAGTTTAACTGCGGCTTTGGTACCTTGTTTTCTGTACTTGAGTCTTGTCAGATAAATATAATGCATATAATTTTTCATATTTCTAGTTGCAAACCATATATTCTAAAATACTTCCAAAACTGATTATATCATGACAGTTCACATTGGATCCATCTATGATCATAGACTACAACTAAAATTTACTCAATAAGGAGAACAATCAAACCCTTACTTAAAACCACTAAGTTAACAACTATGTTTGATCATTAACGTGTTTTTTTATTCATTGTCCACAGTAAACATCAGAATGTGGAAACATTCCTACACTTGTATAACTATTAAATAAAGTTATTTTGGGTAGTTTTATAATGTTGCTTTAGTCTCGTGATATTTGCGACAGAACAACCTCAGTTTAACTACCACTGAGAACTAGTGAATAATAAACCATAGTTTCATATTGATTCCTCACAGGGAGTACCCATAATCCGACCATGGGTCAAGTGCAGGAATTCTAGATCTTGAGTGAACATCTTAATGTCTACTGATAACATACAGCCGATTAAAGTTTATGCATATCTTGTGGTAACAGTATTTTTATCGATTAATTCACTATTATTTATTATTGGTAAGATATTTTGAGAAACATGCTTACTTTTTGTTTAATCTCAGAGAACTGGATGAGGAGAATTCCTACGAAGGCTTTCCAAAGGTATGTTTACATGTTGTCATATAGTAACGACAGTCTACAACGTAAAAATAACTGTCATTAATGGCTTTATTCAATATTACATTTTTGGTACAATATAAAATTCTCAACATGAAGTATTATTTCTTGATCCACCCTGTAGATTAATATTGAGTGATCGCCAGTTAGATGTTAGCAGTTCAGAAATCGACATCTGAATAATGTTTATTCTTTTCAATGCATACTACCGGCCACTATGATGTCTCTAACTATGCTTTTTCGTAACTTTTAAAGCGAAATATCGTAAAATTTTCAATAAAGGCGCCTGAATAAGTTGCGCCAATAATAAACATAACAAAAGACAGATAAGTTGTTGAAATATCTAGATGGCTTTAACAGGTATCCCAGATATTCAAGCAGGCCGTCTAACAACTATATATTTGCATTAATATTTCACAAAACGTTAGAAGTTTTAAATATGCTCAACATCAAGACTTTTGTGGAAATTATCAGTTGGCGTGTTCTTTTCGAAGTATAACATCACATTCTAAAAATACCAATACTTTTGCTTTGCAGAAATATGTTCACCGAAAAATTACTGAAGTTTTAATAATGGCATAGCATTTAGTTTTAAGTGTCAAAATTGAACTGTTCTAATAAGACTTGAAATGTGGTTTCTAAGTAGAGTAACACTACAATATAATGCAATTTGTTACAAACCAATAGGTTGTATAGATGGCAATCTAACCTCATGATTAAAAACATTTTTCCAGGGTACGAAAATTACACCTCTCAATATGTTAAGACCCCTTATGGTCGAAAGTAATAAGTAACCAGTTAGAGCCTCAGTATGCATATCAAAGTAGGATGTTAGTAAATCTAACTAAATAGGATAAAACGCAGGTCGCGTGTTTCACTTCAAATCACTTTTCAGATCTGTAAAATATGCTGCTCAATGGCTCATGAACACCTACTATTTATAAAAATAACTGAGCTAAGTTATGTAAATTCTTAAAATACCCCATAATTAAAATTACCAAGCAGTTACTACAATTTTAAAGACGATACCAAGACTGATAGCAGGTTATAACTAGCTTAATTCACACTAAAGACGTCTGTGTATACAACTAGGTAAAGTATATCATAAATCTCACCAAAAATTATAGATCATTTCCAATCTTGTGTAAAGATTTGAAATGTAATTTATTCACTGAATAACTTCACCTACTTAATGAAAGTAATAGTCATTTAAATTAAAATCAGAAGGGGTATTTTGTCTAGATTTAGTACTTTCATAGTTGAAAGCGTGAGTCAATTGAAGGCTGACCACCAAGGAAAACCTGGAAGCACTGGACAGCCATTTCGTCTTATCGGATGCCGGCTCAGTGGTCTAGAGGTTAAGTGCTCTGGCACGAGACTGACAGGTCCTGGGTTCGAATCTCGCGAGGCGAGGTCATGGGTGCGCACTGCTGAGGAGTCGGTCTCACAATAGGACGAAACGGCCGTCCAGTGTTTCCAGGTTTTCCTTGGTAGTCTAGCTTCAATTGACTCACGCTTTCAACTATGAAAATTTAAATAGCCATCTAAACTATTTGACTAAACAATGTTAATTGAAATATTTTCTTAGTAGCATTAGTTTAACCTCCCTTATTGTCTGGTTTTCATTAGTTCTTCAGATGATATTAGTTCATGATGAAACATATTACAAACTGAAATATTATTTACACAAAGTTGAGATAATAATTATATTTCATTTTAAATGTGACAAAATACTATCCATTACCAATTATTGTTATTCATTAAAACTTTTAGTCAACAATGGATGCTCTTCAAAGTATGATGTTAGTAAGTTCAACAATGTTTTCATTGATTTGATTCATTTTAATTGAAATTTCGAGTCTAGTAATCGATAAGTTTGTACATTTAATGATAGAAAATTTGTGTTAGCCATAGATATCACTGGATGATACACTTTCCTCATATCTTAACAGGAATCGACCCAGCAACACATGGTCATCGTGTTTATTGACTTAATATCTTGGGTCGTAGTACTTAATATTGTGTCGAGAAAAATTGCCTCGTCATAATTATCTGTTGACTGGCACTTAATACGATAGAATCCGTGGGACCTTCATGATATTACTTTCTACCTGAGAGATTTTAAGATTATTTCAGTAACATACTGAATTAAGTACTAATTAAATTATATCGCTAGTTATCGGTTTATTTTAGTTCTTGGTTATAAAAACAAATGCCTACTTCTTGATAGGCTCAGACTTGCAAATCTATTGATCAGCGACTACATTGAATACTATATTATTATGAATGCTCCACTTAAAAATGATATCTTAAAAAACCTGAATCATTTAATTAGTTGTAATTATCAATATTTTAGTCAGAAGCGATTTTGTGGAGATTTCAGTATTTTCATAGTTGAAATCATGAGTCAATTGAAGCTAGATCATCAGGGAAAACCTGAAAGCACTGGACGGCCGTTTCGTCCTATCGTGAGACCGACTCCTCAGCAGTGCGCATCCACGATCTCGCCTCGCGAGATTCCAACCAGGACCTATCAGCCTCGCGCCAGAGCACTTAACCGATAGACAAGTGAGCCGGCATCCGATGGTGTTAATGTCTTACTTCTATTAATCCACGAAATTCAGCAACCGTTCACCAATTGTCTTCAGTGAGTTCCTATCTCACAACAGACATGGTTGAACTCCACTGGTGACTGCTTCTCACTAGAACTCCAGGGAATATTTCTTGAAGTCAGTCACTAGTGAGCATATGATTATAATCAGAAGGGGTTTTTGTGGAGATTTCAGTAATTTCATAGTTGATATTATGAGTTGAATGAAACCTATGATTTATAAGACTAAATGGCCATAGAAACTAAAAATGTTGTTTTCTGCTATCATTCTTATTTTGATATCGTGATTTCATTGAAAGCACTTTTTTAAAACATGACCAAAATGGTCATTTTGTGAAGCCAAACAGCAGAAACTTTACTCATTTTTTTCTTGTAGAAGGAACTTGCTTCGTTGGAATTAAATTTTAAGCAGTTGTGTAATCCAGTCACTGAAAAAATCAATTCTAGAATATTAGGTACAATTCTAGATCAAAGTAATTTTGGAGGTGAGTGGACCCAACCTTCTACTTTCCACACATTCTTATCCATGTTTCTTAAAAATAGAATTATTAAATTATACAATTATATAGTCATACCGTACTGCTTATTGATGAATATCTCAAACATAAGCATAAACCATAGGTATAATGTATTCCATTCATCGGTTTTGTTGTTAGTGGATTTTTTTAACGTTTGCAATTTCCCACTGTGTTTATTAGGGGTCGATTAAGTATTCAACCAGTAGGGAGTCAGAACCTTTTCCTAACTTAACTTTCTGATACCTAGGATTATTATTAGATTGCTCCATATCAGTTCATGTATAGCTATAATTAAAATTTTATTATGGTTATGAACCCGGCTAAATTTTCCAAAATTCCCGACTTACCTTGGTCAGTAACGTGACTAAAATTAATATTTACTGACTTCATAAGCTGGGGTTGCATTCTAGTGAATCTACATCCAACCTGTTTTAGGTTAAACCTACTTCATTTAATAGAAAGCGTTATAAAAAGTAATCGCTAGATCTTAGTTGCCAATATTTAAACTCTCTTACTTGTTGAGAGTGACATCATTTACTAGAAACCCTTGAGAAAGCATTAAGCACATTTCTCAGAACAAAGTCGTAGATAATCTTCTCTGAAACGTAATTAATCAAGATATAAATGGCTGAACAATCTTAATGAATCAATAAAATCCACGTTTCTCAGAGTAACTAAGGGAAGGTTAATGTCATAAAACATTTGTAAGCATAATTAATACATTACACCAGTAAAAATACATACATTTTGAAATTTAATATCTACATATAGGCATAGTTTATTTGAAAGTACTGTCACGTTGTATCATTCTAGTATATGAGAGTTTTAACTAAAAGGTAACTTTTAATTCAGTATGGTTCTTTTGAGTTTTATTAAAAATATTATTAGTTACTAACCATAGAATTCCAGAGATTCTTAATACACCTAGAAAAGATGAACTTTGAATTTCACTTCACCATATACAAGCCGGTAATTTTACTTTCTCATTTTTCTTTTCCAGAATATATGGATGGTTTTACTGAATTTCCCAGTAACTTGTGTAGTAGTTTAATATCTTCAGCATCCGTATCCTTTATAAAAATAAATCATAGCACTGGCCATGATTTGATTCGCTTAACAGTGAACAAATTTATAAATCACAACACAAAATTATCGGTTTTTGGAATTGATTATCTGAAAATGAGGTGGAAAAGTGTAACTGTTTACATTGATGGCAATAAGGAATAGATTTTATTAGATCTATACTTGATCAGTATTAAAGAGGTTCGACTTCTCTTTATGGGTTTGTGTAGACACTTATATTTCATAGCGGGATGAAAAAACAAAATCTAGTTTAAAACAGTTATTCCTTTTGACTAATTTGTATAATGCAATTAGACGACAAAGTTTGTGAGATCTACATGATATGTGTTATTGCACAATGGGTTTGTAAGCCTTTAGAAACGCACACTATTTCCATAAAAGCGGTTGTGGTAGTTCTCGAAGATTCAGCTGCACACATTAGCACTGTCTCACTTTGATATTGGTTGACATCTGTTTTTAGTTCCATATATTCTTCAACTGTAGAAATGCTGCCCTTACTTTACCAATCCTCGCCTTTACGTCTGCATCAGATCCTCCACGTCTATTGATGATACTGACCAGTTACGTGAACAATTCCACATGTTCCGGAGCTTCTCCATCAAGTGAGATTGTGTTGATGTTCTGCGTGTTGATTTTGAGGATCTTGCCCTTCCCTTCTTCGACACAACACAACATGCACCAACCAAATCGCACTTGATGGAGAAGCTTTGGAGGATGTAAAACCTTTACATATCTTGGCAGCATGATTGGTGAGCACGGTGGATCTGATGCAGATGTGAAGAGGCGGATCGTTAAAGCACGAGCTATATATAGACAATTGAAGAACATCTGGAACTCGAAACAACTGTCTGTCAACTAACACCAAATTCAGAATTTTCAATAGAAATGTCAAGACAATCTTACTGTATGGGGCGGAAACCTGGAGAACTACGAAAGCCATCATCCAGAAGGCACAACTGGATGGAACTAGAAAGGAAGACGCAGGACAGAGTGGGTTGGGGAATGCTGGTCGGTGGCTTATGCTCCATTGGGGATAACAGGCGTAAGTAAGTAAGTACCGTTGAACGAAAAACCAAATGAGTAAAAGAATGTAATTTTGTCTAATTATTACCATCATATTATTTATACATCAAAGTTCTGATATATTTCATTTTTTCATTGTATTATATTTAAACGGTTGCTATTTATTCTTAACAAATACTATGATTTCCAGACAAACTTGACGGGTCAAATTGACTTAGAAGAGTACCTATATCTCTTGATTGATCTTAAGGGATGGATGGTGGGTTTTCAATTCATTATAGTCATAATTAATTATAGTTTATATCAACAATTACAGGATTTTATAAAACTATTTTAGTTAATCAATGAAATATATCTTTTTATGACTGAGTATACTGATTGGCGAAGAGAATTAGATATAAATTATTCAACGATGTTTCATCAGTAAACTGGATCTTATGCAAGTGACATCCATATAGTCATAATTTATTGAATAAAACTCTATGCAGAATAACTTTATCAGGACCGTTTCTTATGATAAACTGAGATAATCATGAATTCTCTTCAGATACTTACAATATCAATGCATAACTATTAATCACTTGAATACTTGTTATATCGAGTGAGTACGTGCCCTGTTTATTACATGACGTGATGATTCCTGCCAATCAGAGAGGAGTGAATTATCGATCACGATACACAAAAACCGTATGAGCAGTCTTGATTACTTGTCAGTCCTGCTTTCTGCATAGCCCAGCCAATTAAGTCCAGAACACCAATAACAGCCTCTGAAATATGAGTCATTCTCAAACATATTGGGTTTATATACCAATCAAACAGACCACATCGTAACATAAAATAGGAAACAATATTTGTACAAGATTTGGCCAAATGTGGCTGTGAATAGGGGAACAGTAATTAATGGACTGGGGATAGCTCAAAAAATGGCAAATCATATATTAATAGTCTATAGGTCAAAATAAAGCTTATAATAAAAGGGACACGGATATGAATAGTTGAGTTACTTAACAATTATACAATAGGAAATATACATATCATATTGGTCCATAAATGTTTCGCAAAGTTACCATTCATAAATCTCCACCGGATATAATAATATTTACATGATAATAAGAGAAGAAATAATAATAATAAATACAAACAATGATCTACTCTATGTGAATTAAAACCTGAATTAGGAATCCGTCAAGGAAATACAGTTACTTGTAGACACTTTAAATTGGAATGTCTAGTACTTAGGTATTCGTATTCTTGACCAGTGCATTTGGTTAGTTTATAACACGTTAATCCATCTCTAATTACTTACTCCTGCTACCAATCGTGAAAGAGCGTAGGCCGCTCACTACCATTCTCCATCCAACTCTGTCCTGGATAATTCTTCCCAGTTGTTTGCAGTTCATCCTTTTGATGTTTGCTTCCAATTACCAAAACAATGTGTTACTTGGTCTTCCTCTTTCACTTTTCGTTTCAGGATTCCAAGTTATTGCTAACCTTGTGATGCAGTTTGATGAGTCCCTCAACGTTTGTCCTATCCACTTCTAGTGTCTTTACCTAATATCCTCTCCAAATGGAGGCTGATTTGTTTTCTTCAACAGTAGGCTATTGTTAATGGTATCAGGTCAACGAACATTGAGTATCTTATGTAGACCATTGTTTATAAATACTTGTACTATTTTGATGGTGGCTGTAGTAGTTTTTGAAGTCTCAGCTCTATATAGTAGAACTGTCTTGACGTTCGTATTGAAGATTCTCTAATTACAACATGGTAAATTTCAAAGAAGAGCGTCATTATAAATAATCGAAATAGTTATCAAATAATCTAACTGAACACCATAATTTTGTTAACTATGATTCTTACCATACATTATAGACTAGTTCTCTATTAAGTAAATTATTTAGCTGAGGCCTATATCAACATACTTAACGGTAAATCAACGAAACATCAGAACCTGGATTTCGCATCACATTAATCTAACTAAAATACTTTCAGCTGATTGACTTATATGGTAACTATCTACTATTAATGTTTAGTAGTTTAATTCATTGAACGATATTTCTTAGTTTGTCATTACTAAACTCAATGATTTCATTGAAAATTTCGATATACAGCTTACTTTTAATAAATATGATGATCGGAAAGGATGTGTGAGTTGGTTTAAATTCCGCGATTTATTGAAAAGTTCAGGTAGGCATATTAAAAAACACTTTTATTTATTATTGTATTGTTAGTCCTCCAATTTCGATTTACCGGTATATAAATATCATTATTCATAATTGATTGATCACTGTATGGTGATCAATGTCATGTGTGTCAGATCCTTCTTAGTGAAAATCGAATCCTATCGACGAAGTTAGAATGTGGTCACTAATCTAGGTGACTGGACATTGCGTGCACTATGTTGAGATAAGATGGTGGTTTAAGGTAGTCAACAGGCAATCCTGGACCCGGGGTCGTACCTGTCAGGGAGCATCACTTCCCTCGAGATTACAAGTACACCTTGCTGACGAGTACCAAATAACGCGAACACGGGTCCAGGGTTTCCTGTTGAATACCTCCAAACACCATCTTATCTTAAATATCATTATTAAATAGGGATTAATGATTTAAATCATTATTTTTATAGTTAAATTAACAACGTTACGGTTCTTGATTTCACTTAGTATTGTTTGTTTGAATCTTCCCATTAGTGTTTAAGACTGCAACTGGTCAGTCTCTTATTAGCATATGTGCATACTGTGTGTATTGCCACGGTATAGCCTTAATTCATAAACATTGTAAGCAAAGATGGATAGTGGCTAGCAATGGAATCCAGTTTGATGCGCGTTTCGTCCCATTTGGAACTCGTCAGATGGATGTACCTGCATCTCAGAGTTGATGTTCACTCTGTGACTCGAATCCAGTACCTTTCGCTCCAAATGCCATCGCGTTATCCACTCGGCCACTGAGTCCTGATAGCCACTTGCTTGTGCAATAGGGTGAAGTTTGAATTCACTTAGTATTGTTTGTTTGAATGAGTGAACATCTACTCTGAGATGCAGGTACATTCAGCTGACGAGTTCCAAATAAGACGAAACGCTCGTCAAAAATGGATTCCACTGCTAGCCACTATCCATCTTTGCTAATAGTTACAGTTTTTGGTTGTATATAGGATACTTATGCACAAAACTGCTATAGTTTTAATTTCTAAACAGACAATTTTTATGTATTACGATGAATTCTTTCAAACCTACATTTTGCAAACAAAAGTAACCAGAAATATATCGAAAGATAATTTCTGACTTTCATAACATTCATTATTATATAATTTGAAGCCTAGAAATAATGAGAATTTGTTTCCGGCCTTATGTACTTAAAACTTGATTTATTTGAACTTTGTTCTGTTTCGAAATAGACTCAGTGAAAAATATACCAAGCAGTAGAATGTCTAGAATTGAGTTTTGTTATATAGCCTAGCTATAGATCGTAAAATGCTTGTGAAATATGGATCTGTGAATGATGTGGTTAATCGATATTACTAATTGGAATACTTAGGATGATATTATAAATCAATATAATAAAAGTCGAGGAATTTCTTTGAAAGCAAGATACGTATGAGTTAGATTCACGTGATTCTGATTACAATTAATGAAAGAAACAAACTGAATTAAAATGCTTAGTTCAGTATGTTATCAAACCTGTTGAAGGTTAATCACCAGCTGTTTTTTGAATGCAAAGTTCAGGTCATGGCTGTCTGAATGATATGGTTCTCGCAAACTTTAATAAAGTATATTTGGATTGTTTGTTGATCACTTCGAAGACACTCATTTCATTTTCGCTAAGACTATTATTTATCAGATGATGTGATATCAAACTACGAAAGTTCTTTTGTACATTCTGGTGTATATTCAAGGTAATATACCGAGTGAAACGATTAGAAGCCTGTCTTTATAGTCATGATTTTGAAATGGAAGGGTGGTGTAGCGTAAAACTAGTTAACAATATCAACCAGCCAACTGTTTATCTTTACTTAATAGCATCAAATCAGATACTTAGTTGGGAAATTAATAACTTGAAAATCCAGACAGACCGTCATTGATTAAAACGAACGTCAACTTAAAAATTAACGGCGTTGTAATTTGTGAAGTACACTAGATTGTATGTGGTAGCCGATATACATAAATTACATTGAATTCCAGTCATTATGTCTAGAATGATAGATGGAAGACTTACTACTCCAAATGGACAGTCAAAAACTCAACTATACAATCGATGATTTTAACTGTAGATAAACTACTACCTAATATCCGATAAGTTAGAAACCAGAGGCAGTAATCTATAGATTGAGCTTGCAAAACCATTATTATCTAAATAATGATTAGATATTCTATCCATTTAGGTGCGTGGTCATCATTTCCAAAAATTTAGTTACTTATGTCATAAATCTAGCCAGGAATTCTTCGAATGAATTAGACCTACTTCATATCATTTCCAAATTATTTTCTAAAATATTTTTCCAGCACTGATACTTCTTATAAACTGCTGATGTCGAAAAAAATGATAACTAATTATGATACCTCATCTATTTTGCAATTTCTCAAATAGGTTACAAAGTCAGTAATCGAGTTTTCAGTGTTTTGGCACATCGACATATAGATCACAAACGAGGTCATATTAGCTTGGAAAGCTATCTGCATTGTATGGCAAACCTTAAATTTGCCTTTGATGTCACCTCGTACCATCCGAAAAGCGATAAGGGTATTCTAATGTTTAATAAAGAAGATGTAAGTTTTTTTACATCGAAATTTCATCATTTTAAGATTAAATTGTTCCTTATTGATAGAGATTCCAATTTTCTGACTTACTGTTGTTAATCTGACTTTTTTCAGTTAGTGATTTCTATCGTTATTATATGTTTATAATGAGAAAATTTTTGATTGTGTCATATCTATCATTGGTATAATGTTGAATCATCATAGTGGCATATCATGCATGTTTAATGAACAGATTCTAGATTATTATTTGAGTAACTATTATGTGTAATGCAGTCACGTTTTCTAAATTTCAGTCTATCCTTGTCAGCATTTATTCGCATACCATCTTGGTAATAACTTCCTACTCATATATTTTAATCTTAAATAATGTCACTACACCCAAATATGAGAGCATGGAGAAGAAAATAATGATTTACCATGGATTCTTTATAATATTTTACAAGTAGTAACTGGTCATAAACTTTTAATTGACTAGAAAAGAACATAACGAATGTAGTGTAATGTGGTCGACTTATATCCATATAAGTAGTATATGGTGATGGTCAGACATAGAATGTATTTTGGCAGAAGATCGATAAGGAACGAACAGGAATGAAGCGCAATCGGTAGGAAAATGCATGAACAATGAAATCAGAGAAGACGGATCGATATTTGCAGAAAGAACAGTTAAGATTGAGACAATTGATTGTTATTTTGCAAATTAACTGTTCTTTGTATGGTTATCAAAATTTAGTGAGATAGTCTGTGATTTTTGCTCAAAGACGTTTGATTGTCCCCACTCATGCTCTGTTCACTACAGTAGGTTCAGGGGGTGTAGTAACTTTTTTCTACGTTTATAAACAAATGAGTATATTCGCATTATTATTATTATGCAGTGCACTTAGATAGTTCTTCACCGAATTGTTACCAGTCTGTTCAGTACAGAATGGCTGTAGGTCACAGTAATCTTATCCACTCTATTCAATTAGAGTATTACAAGTGGATTTTGATCGAGTCAATCAAACAGTATCATGCTAAGAAACTTTCATCCCCTGAAGTCAGTTTAAATAGTAGACAAGAATGTTCTCTTCCGAATATCATGAGATATCAACATTGCCAAGTCCCTTCTCAAATCCAGTAGCCCTTCAGTTAACCTTTGTTCAACATATTTCACACTTCAGTTATACTATTCTAAGCTCAAAGAATCAAATAATGGTAAACAAAAAAAACATTTTCATAGTTGAAATCATGAGTTAATTGAAGCTAGACCACCATGGACAACCCGGAAGCACTGGATTGCCGTTTCGTCCTACTATGGGACTCCTCAGAAGTCCGAATCGACGATCCCGCCTCATGATATTCGAACCCAGGACCTATTAGTCTCGTGCCAGAGCACTTAACCTCTAGAACAATGAGCCGGCATCCAACGGTGTTAATGTCTAACTTCAACCAATCCACGAAGTTTGAGCAACCGTTCACTAATTGTCTTCAGTGAGTTGATATCTCAACAACCACAAAAAAATGACAACATTTTCCAAAACCTCCTATTTCATTTTAGAGTGATTTTAATTTTTAGATATTCGTGTATCATATTTTTATAAAATGATGCTTTATGAATAATAAATGTTTTTCTCTTTTTTTATTATTTATTTGAAACCATAGTACCTACGTCTATCTCTTTCTACATAAACTATGATATACTACTGGGAATTCGTAATAACTGGGACATAAATATTAATCCGATTAACTAAATAATTTAATCACTATGTAAATCAACTATGTTGATTCGTTTCACTAGTGTTTTTTTGGAGGGGGCGATTTCGTGTAATAGTTGATAAAATGTTTGTTTGTTTTTTTATTCACCATTTTAAAGTGACTGTTAACTCTGTTACATAAATAAAAATGAATGAAATTATACAAGTATGTATATCATTTTTCATTATGTATTAAATTTGATATTAGCTATGGTATTTATACAATAAGGATTTGCACTAAGTCATATCCAATTGTTCGTCTATATCATAAACAATACAGTAATCTTCTAGAATATCAGCTCGATGAATGGATCATATAAATCTAGTTCTTATCAGTATTTTTTCTAAAACTGAAATAAATTTGGGAGGAAAAGGGATTAGTGAATAGATTTAAACTGTCAGCTTCTAAATCATCAAGAAAAAATTCTATGGTCTGAACAAAGAATAATAATTGTCGAATAGATTTTAGACTTACATCAACGAATATTGTATCTGACTATTGTTAAAGATTAGGTTGGAGATGGAACTCAAAACAACTGTCAACTAATTTCAATGTGAGAATCTTCAATACGAATATCAAGACAGTCCTACTGTACAAAGCTGAAACGTGGAGAACTACTACATCCATTGTCAAGAAGGTACAAGTATTTATAAACAGTTGTCTGCGCAAAATACTCAACATTCACTGGCCGGATACTATCAGCAACAGCCTTCTGTGGGACAGGACAAACCAGCTTCCATCTGAAGAGGAAATTAGGAAAAGAAATTAGAAGTGGACAGGACATACTTTTAGGAAATCACCAAACTACATCACGAAGCAATGCCTAAATTGGAATCCGGAGTGGAAGCGGAAGAGAGGAAGGCCAAAGAGCACATTACGCCGGGAGATGGAAGCAGATATGAAAAGAATGAATGTTAACTGGAAATAACTGTATAGGATTGCCCAGGACAGTTTTCAATGAAGAATACTAGTGTGCGGCCTATGTTCCTCCACGAGGGGTAACAGTCGTAAGTAAGTAAGTAAGATGAGATGTTTATACATAATACTAATTGGTTTGCTGTATTTTTATGTCAAAATCTAAAGATAGATAGAACGGTTAAGTGATTAGTGACTGGGTTACTAAAATGACATATAACAAAATATTCAACATGGTTTGACTTGACAAACGAATCAGTAACTTGAAATTGAAATAGTTAAACCCTATAGTCCTAACTTAAACACACGTAAAAATTCATATTCAATTCCTTTTCAGTTTAAAATATACAAACAACCTACTTTTCATGAATGAATTATAAATAATCGAGTAATTATTAAATTAGAATAACACTTATAAGAGAGTAAAATATGAAAGTTATCAACACAATTAAAACAGTTCACTAATTATTAATGGCAATTAAACGGATTACTTAATTAATTGTAATAAGTAGAGAGTACAAATTGATAGGTGACAAGTTTAGTACTAATTCCAAGTATAATTACGAGCATTACAAAATGAACATATACTTTGATACAATGATTGACCCAAAACATCGGGAAATAAACTTACCAAGAATATTTTATAACAATTCAAACTAACAATCTATGATTTACGCATACATTTAAATAGGAATTTTTTATTGCATTGTTATAGTCATCATATTTCTTATTTTTAGGATTTGAACTACTTATGAGTAAACTAGTATTCAAACTTCAATTTTCATAAACTGGATAAATTTTCTGTGTTTAATTAAAGCAGATTATTTCTGTCCATAAGCACAGATGGATAGTGGCTAGCAGTGGAATCCAGGACGCAATAGCTAAGTGGATAACTTGATGGCATTTGGAGCGAAAGGTACTGGATTCGAGTCCCAGAGTGAACATCAACTCCGAGATGCAGGTACATCCACCTGACGAGTCCCAGATAGGACGAGACGCGCGTCAAACTGGATTCCACTGCCTGCCACTATCCATGTTTGCTTATAATGCTTGTGGATTAAGGCGATATCGAGGCAATGCGCACAGTATGCACATATGCCTAATAAGAGACTGACCAGTTGCAGTCCTAAACATCAATGGGAAGATTCAAACAAACAAGACTAAGTGAACTTATTTCTGTCTATGTTATATGAATTCTAGTGAACGTAGTTACGCAAAGTTATTTGACCACTGTTAGTCCAATTTGTTTTACCTACAGCAAGATAACCAAACACAATCTGAATTTTCTGTCAAATTTTTTAGGGACCTATATAAAATGAGTGCAATTTTGTTCGAATGACTCCGATTGGACAAAATTGTATCCGCCCACAATAATCGTTGGGATGGTAATTCTTACTGAGTTGTAGTGTTTTTCTGCAAAATTAAAAATTGTGTCGGACACACATTTAAAAACATGGAAATATGAAATAAATTTCCATCACAGTACGAAGTCAATAAAATGATCACTTTGAATTTTTAGCGGTATAGTGAACCTAATTTATGACGACCAGCCTTTAAACCAAAGAAAATAATAAGTCATATCCGAACAAAATAATGATTCACAACTGAACCTCTAGGTAAAATATTCGACTGAAGAGAGAGAAACAATTTTTCTAACCTAAATGGTAATTATTTCGTTTTCACAGTTTGAATCACTAACGGACCTTAGCTAGACCTGAAAGCATAGAACGTTCACTTTGTTCTAGTATAGGTCTGCCTAACATCAGTTTGTAATTCACACTGTGATAGTACTATAATCTCCAAAGATAGTCCATAATAATTTTTTTTATTACTCATTTATGTAAATAATCCAATAGTAATCGTTAAAATGCTTGCAATTGTATGGGGTTCCAATGAAACAGTTAGTATCCGATCTTAAACAGGTGTCCCCTGAAATACAATTAGATAAATTAGGTTAAAAACAAATGTGCAATGAATGCCGAGTAAACTGTTCACTTATACAGGAAATAAAATAAATCAAACGAAACTAGATTGCTATAATTTTAAGATCAGAAAATATCTACAATTTATAATCAAACAACTATATGACTGTTAAATTATCCAAGGTAAGGTAAAATAGTGGATCTCTTTCTTTTAATACCACACTCAGATAATTTAAGTCGTAACGGAATCGCTTCTGATGTTTAAAGGATTTGTGACCTAACTGCTTTGGTCAAGTTATTCTTAACATAATACACTCTTTATTGTTTGTCTGAACCAGCTTGGGTAAAATAGAACAGTCCCAAAATGCATTAAATTTAATATGATATCGTAGTTACTTGAAACCTTATGGGGATGAAATATTATGCTTATGATAATAAATAATATATTTTCGAATTACAACATGTATACCAATTTACAGGCATGATCAGGTTGATACATGAACCAATGTTACGTATAGAAGAAAAGACGTATGATTTGAAATTGTTTGAAATGATGAAATTTAGAAACTGTTTTGGGAGCAAATTAATTACATGGGTTACAATAATGTGATACATCAGTTGAGAACCATTAATTCTTGCACAAAAAATATAGTCAGTCAATCGCAACTTAGAAGGTGTACGTATATAAATCAGTCCAAGTTTCCATACTCCATTAACACTGGTAAATGAAATTGTCAAGCCAAATTCCAGAATAATAGATATAATAAAGGTATGAGTAGTGATAGAAAAGATTAGGCATCAAAGATACGATTCAAGAAAACACAAGCTGGAGAAATTAAAACACAAAAATATTATGAAGAATTTAAAATCTCAGAATCTAAAAGAAGGTGAAGAACGAGAGCATTTGCACCATTCTAAACGATTTTGAGTCATATCATTCAAAGTCATTCATGCAGCCCCCAACCTGGCAGTCTGTATTTATTAACATGGCTGAGTCCAATTATAAGTGACTTCATGGACTGATGTCATGTTTTAGTTTGGCTACTTCTAGATGTTTTTTAGCCTGCTCCTGCATTAGGAAACATTGCCTGTCGAGATAGGAAGTGGTTGAGTATACTTAAAACATGTTCCAACATCCTCAGTTGATGAAGATTCACTACCTCATCAACTAATATGCTGTCTCTCCCTAGTAATTTAATCCTAACCCCGGGATCGCCTACTTTGTGGTCCCGAAATACACGAGCAGTATGTAGCAGACACCTCTGATTGAGCACCAATAAACTGAGAATATCCCCTACTCTTAAGAACCATGTTTCACATCCTATAAAGTAGAACAGATCGAAGTGCTGCATAGTAGTCTCACCCTTTGGTTAGATAACGGATATCTTACCTAAGCTATAAGTGACAAGAGTTGGCAAAAGGCAATAGAACCTTATGAATCTGCGCCAAAATTTCGTCAGATACCAGATCACCAGTACCGATGAAACTCCCAAGACAAGTGAAGCAGTCGGTGTGTTTAACTACTTTACTACCATCACAAATCCAAGTGGTGGCACAAGCCGATCCTTAGGTTACATTTTACATTTGCAGGTTGAGAGCCTCATCCCAAATATGTCTATGTTGTTTCTTAAAGTGGTCAAAAACTGCTTTCTTTTAGGCTTTTTCAACAAACAACTAAATCATCTCCGTATTCTAAGTCAACAAGTGAATCTCCTGGTTGATCAACTCCTGAAAAGTCAGAAGATGAAAGTGTTATCTCTAAGTGCATGTCTATGATAAAGTTAAATAAAAAATAGCGAAAGCGGAAGATCTTGACTAACACCACTTGTATCGACCGATTACTATGATAATTAACCATACGATTTGACTCAACCAACAGTGTTCGAGGAGAGAGCCTACACTAGGTTAACGTACTTCTTTGGTACACCCTTCAATGGCAGTCACCGCCATGGAACCCCACAACCAATAGAGTTGATTGTTGTCTTAAGGTCAAGGAACACAGATATAGTCGGACTTCGAAGAGCATGTCCGTGTCCCAGGATCTGCCTAAGGGTGAATGTTCGGTAGATACATCCATATCCAGGTCTGAAACCAGCCTAGTTTTCTCGGGTTTGCTTTTCACGAGCTCTAGTTAAATATCAAAGTATTATTGAAGCTAATATTTTAAGTATTATATTATTTCAGCTATTTCATCTGGGATTGCCACAGGAAAATTTTTGTCCTTTCACAGAGACTGTGGCGATCGGCGGTCGAGACCAGTCAGATGTGATCACGTTTAGATACTGAATTTTAGCTAAGATCTCAGTTAATCAAACTGATAAAACTGAACCACAATCCTTAAACATAATACCAGCCCCTACACATTCTTCAAAACAAGGAAGGAGGGAACGACAATGAATTTTATCCAATGTTATACATCCACTAATTATAGAAACGACGACGATGAAGATCAGTTTAATGGGCGGCTACAATTTGCCATAGCGAAATGCTCAGGAAACGTTCTGACCATCCTCATGGCAGAAGTAAACACCAATGTCGAAATGGACAACAAAGGGGAAAAAATATCATGGGATGACATGGACTGACTGAGACAAAGGGACGAGTATGGTTAGAGATTTGCAGATTTATGCGCCTCCAACAAAATTGTTATAGACATAAAATTTTCCCACACAAACTCATACCCAAAGCTACATTGATCTCATCGAATCACACTACACAGAACCAAATCGATCATATTTGTTCCACTAAAATATTCGGAAGGTCAATGTAAGACGTGAGAACATGGAGAGAAGCTGACATAGCTTCAAATCACTACCTGGTAGTTGCCAAAATGAAACTGAAGCTAAAGAAGCCCTGGACAACTGGAGAAACAACATTGCAAAGCTTCAATACAGCATTTCTTCCAAATACTCACAAACTCAGCAAATCCAAGTTAACTCTCAACAACAGCTTCCAAACCTTACAAGATCTACCGAAAGAAGAAACTACAATGGAGGACAACTGAAAAGGGATCAAAGAAGCACTAACTACAACATGTTAGTAGTTGCTAGGCTGCAAGTAGAATCATCATGAGGAATGGATCACTACTGAAACCCAGGACTGGATTCAAGAAAGAAAGAACAATTATTAACAACTGTTGAAGAAGGACAGAGAAAGTGAATGCACAAGCTGAATACACTGGAGCAAACAAGCAAGTGAAAAAGAGAAGTAGGAAGGCAGACAGAAATATGTAGAAGATCCAGCAGTGATAGCGCAAAAGACTACAAGGGAAGGAAACATGAGACAAATAAATGATCCTATACTAGGAATAACATGCGCACGTAAGTATGATACAACGAAGAAATTAGCAGGGAAATCTAGTAAACCGGAAGGGCTGGTCAAGGACAAACATGGCAAGCCAGTCACTGAGAATCAAAATCTAGGCAACAGATGGATAGAGCACTTCGAATAACTCCTGAATAGGACAGCCCCATTGAACCCAAGGGACATCGAAGCAGCACACACAGATCTTCCAGTTGTTGTCACTCCAGCAACGGTCGAAGAAATCAGGTTGGCCATCAGACAAATCAAGAGTGGGAAACCAGCGAGACATGACAATATACCAATCAAACAACCGGAAGCAAACATAAAGGTAATTTCAAACATGCTCCACGTTTTATTCAGGAAGGTTTGGTAGGACCAACAAGTGCCGATAGACTGGAAAGAACAAAAACTCATCAAGACAACTAAGAAAGGTAATTTGAGAAAGTGTGAGAACTATGCAGTCATTACACTACTATCGGTACCAGGAAGAGTTTTTAACAGTGTTGGTGAGCCGAATGAATGATGTAGTAGGTACCCAAGTTCGATTCTGTAAGGATCGGTCACACTTAGACCGAATCGCCGCACTACAGAACGTCGTTCAGCAATCAATTCAATGAAACACGTCACTGTACATCAACTTCCTTGATCATGAGGAAGAGTTTAACAGTATGAATAGGAGAACCTTATGGAAACTTCTTCAACACTATGGAGTGAGTGATTGAGATCATCAAGATCATCCAAAATTCATTCGACAGACTACAGTGCAAAGTGGTACATGGAGGACAGCTGACAGATGCATTCCTGATGAGGACCGGTGTCAGACAAGGCTGCTTACTCTCCTCCTTTCTCTTTCTTCCGGTGGTTGTCTGGAGGATTCTAAAAACCTTGACATCTGAGGAGAAGCACGAAATACAGTGAACAGCTTGAATGAGACTAGGTGATGACCTGGCCCTTCTATCTCATACACACGAACAACTGCAAATGAAGAAAACTATTGTGGCAGCAGCCTCTGCATCGGTAGGCCTCAACATACACAAGGGAAGAAGCAAGATCGTCAAATAAAACACAGAGAACGTTAACTCAATTACACTTGATGGAGAAGCTTTGGAAAACGTGTAAACGTTCTCGTACCTGGGTAGCATCATCGATGAACGAAGAAGATCTGATGCAGATGTGGAAGTAAGGATCGGAAAAGTAAGGGCAGCATTTCTACAATTGAAGAACACGTGGAACTAAAAACAACTATCTGAAAGCCAACATCAAAGTCAGAATCTTGAATACCAACGTCATGACATTTAGTTCTACTGTGTGGAGCTGAGACTTCGAGATCTACTACAACCCTTTGCAAAAATATACATGTATTTATAAACAATTTTCTATGCAAGTTACTGAATATCCGTTGATCGGATACCATCAGCAACAACCTACTGTGGAAGAGAATAAACAAACATCAAACTGAAGTGGAAATTAAAAAAAGACTCTGAAGGTGGATAGGACGAACAATGAAGAAATCGCCAAACTGCATCACGAGGTAAGCACTAACGTGGAATCCTGAAGCGAAAAGTAAAAGAGGAAGATCAAGGAACATACTGTCATAGGAATTGGAAGCAGATATGAAAAGAATAAACAAGAACTGGAAAGAATTGATCAGGACAAAGTTGGATAGAGAAAGCTGGTGGGCGGCCTTACTCCTCCACGAGGAGTAACAGGTATAATTGAGTAAGTAATCCAATCTTTAATAGTTAACTAAATAATTAAAATCTAGTCAATGTTAGCTAATAATAAATAACTTGTAATAAAAATAGATGTGCAAACTGCCATACAATTTGACTAAATTATACCGCTGAATATTCACTTACACAACGGGGTGATATATATATATATATAACATATTTTGTAATGACAACTTTATATTACTACAGTCTTAAAAGTCTACAATTATTTTAGATATAAAAGAATTTTAATCAATAAACTAAAGTACAAACTGAATCATTTTTATTAAAATGATGGAATGTATTAGTCGATCAAAAAATTTGTGCCGACTTTCATAATAATAATCATTAGATGATGAGTAAGGTATTTTTGTGGATTATGAATCGCATATTTCTTTATGTAATTACACCAGGTCAAGTTACAGTTTTTTTTGTTACGTATCAGCAATAATGTTGTATCGAATAAAACTGATAGAAATAAGCAAAAGGAAAAACTCTTCAATGTTTACTATATATATATATGGAATTATCAATGTAGAATTTCGTTGTGATTATAGAATTTTCAAAGTTTTTAAATTATGAACTGATCTTAGCTAGACCTCGTTTGAAAACCCGAATGCATTGAACAGTTCAGTGTTTAAGAGTTTGGACTTTCGTGTGCAAAACTGAAGGTTTCCGGTTCAATTCCCTGTGACGGATTGTGGATGTGAACCGCTAAGGTATCACATTCTAGGACGAAACGGCAGTTCAATACCTCCTGCTTTTCAGAATCTGAAGTTATTCCAAAGTCCCCTTCACATAAAAATATCGATATGTGAAAAAAGAACAATCTTATTGATAAATTCTTTTCAAGTTCAACAGTTATATATGTAAATTATTAATCTAAAAAATGGCCAATTAAAAGGCTAGAACATGATCTAAACTTATATCATGGAAAATTAGGATTGTTTTTAATATAAAATAAAATTGTTAGTGTTGAGATGTAGGTTATTTCAAAAAGTGAAAACTTTAAGAGAAATAATGAATGAACCATTTAAACAGAGACTGACTTCAGCAAATGGTTAAATTAATTTAGCAGCTGATTATCGAATTACATATAAAATCATTCTATTTAATTTACAGTATTCATCTGTGACTTCAGATACAATAAAGTAAGTAATCTTTAGAATTCAGTCACATATAACTTAGAATCGACTACATTTAACTATCTGATCGACATCAGAAATCACGATAATGAAAACATAATTTGCAACTATAATCAGTTATTGTAAGCAAAGATGGATAGTGGTTAGCAGTGGAATCCAGTTTGACGCACGTTTCGTCCTATTTGGGACTCATCAGCTGGATTAACCTGTATCTCAGAGTTGATGTTCACTCCGGGACTCGAACCCAATACCTTTCGCTTCAAACGCCATCGCGTTATCCACTCAGCTACTGAGTCCTGATAGACACTTGCTTGTGCAATAGGGTGAAGTTTAAATTCACTTATTATTACTTGTTTGAATCTTCCCATTGATGTGCATGTGAAATAAGGCTATATCGAGACAATGCGCACAGTATGCACATATGCCAATAAGAGACTGACCAGTTGCAGTTCTAAACATCAATGGGAAGATTCAAGCAAGTAATACTAAGTGAATATAATCAGTTAGTTCTGAATATAGCTAAGAGAATCATATGAATAATTACATTTAAACAATGTACTATTCCCTACTATCAATTATTTATCGACTATCAGTTTATGTTTCAAAAACACGTTCAATATATATCTTTATTATTATCATCAATAATGAATTTCATGGCAACGCCATAGTAACTAGGATACCTAAAAAAACATTTTTTTTGTTTAAACTCGAAATGAATAATAAATCATTAGAACATTTTACATATCTTAAAGATTTAATCAATGATTGTAGAATACATACAAGTAAATAACAGTAAAATATCTACTCTTTGTAATGAATTATTCATTTACTCACAGCATATTTGCACATACTTTATAAACTATTATTAAGAGATCAGAATAGATGTTTATTCCAAATATACCTGTCTATATAACCATCTAAATGATTTCACCAAAGTGCTAGTTTGTTTTTCAGTTTTTTCTTTTTTTTTTTCTTTTCATTTATTGTATATATGTGCTCAAAGAACAATTGAACCAATCTATATTTATTTATTACTTTACACACACAAACATTCATTTACAAATTGTACTTATGCACATCAATCGATAAAAAGTAGATTTTTCATTATTTTGATAAAAGTCGTATTGAAAAATTCTATGAAAAATTCTATTATAGATACATATTTATTAGTAGTATATAAATATGAGTGCATAGATACACATATATATGAGTGTATTTGACAGAGAGAGAGAAAGTGTATGTCCGTATTAGATTAATATAACTTCAAATATATTACTTAGTCTCTTATTATCATTCCAATCAGTTTTAGTGAACGATTGAAGTTGGTGTAGAAAACTTGAAAAAACCCTAATTCATTCATTATAATTTCTAAGAATAATAATGGGACGAATACAAATTGTAAGAGATGATACTTTATTTCTCTTTTTATTGATATGTATTTTCATGTTTAAATTGATATATATATAATACACAGTTGAAACCATGAGCCAATTGAAGCAAGACAACCATGGAAAACCTGGAAGCACTGAACGGTCGTTTCGTCCTATCGTGGGAATGAATCCTCAGCAGTGCGTATCCACGATCTTGCCTCACGAGATTCGAACCAAGGACTTATCAGTCTAGCTTCAATTGACTCATGATTTCAAATATATAAAATTACTAATATCTCCACAAAAGTCCCTTCTGATAGTAATCACTCATTTTTATTTTCATATCATTAGATATTCATGCTCTGATTCATAAGACTACCCCGTGTAAACTATACTTTGTTAATGTATATATAGATAAATATGTAAATATTGCTGCCTAATTTTACATTTTTTAGAAGAATTTTAGAGATAAAAAATAACCTTTTTTAAAATGAGATACTATAATCAGTATTATTCCTCTACATCGTCATCATCATCCTCATCATCCATGTCTTCTGATATTGATCAATACAGTGAAAATGTTCGTTATCCCTGTTATTGTGTTATTTGTTATGTATGAACAAAGAATGTTCTTTCCAATCAATTCCCTTTATGTTCTACAATTATATATCGAAATTAGTAATCCGATAAAGTAACTAGGTTTAGGGCAAAGTGCATTGTTTAAAGTTATAGCATGTGAAGTGAAGATTGTTAAACACAATAAACGTGTTATATTGAGATGAGTCAAATACAAAGTTAACTTGAATCAGCTTACATCAATTGAAATTTTAAGATTCATGAAGAGAATAAATACAGGCTAGAGTGGGTGAGAGAAATAATGATACAGTTACAAATCCTCATAGTTATTACTCCTTTTTTATGGCTACTATTGATTTCACTCTCATCTATTTGTATATTAAATGATAGGTTTATTCTCCTGATGAAAATGTATCTGGACGAACTAACCGTCCTGGTAAAGAGGTAGTGGATCCACGTACTGGTAGAATAATCAAAGTGAAACGAGAAACTCCAGATGATTACTGTAAGTATTATCAAAATTAATTTCATATTATAATTTAATATTGTTTATTATTAAACTAGAGACATCAACGAACAAATATTTTATCTATAATGTTCTCATAGTTTTTGAATGTTTATTTACTTTTACTAACCTCAGGTGATTAGACTAAATGCACAAGACTTTTTACCTTAGTCTATGAATCAGATTTCGTGAAGATGTTCAGGAATATAAAGGTCAATTAACCAAAAGAAATGAATAAAGTAGATGCATCCACAATATAATCTAGAATTCATTCTTAGGTATATTTTAGTCAATTGACTTGAAGAATCTCATAATTCTCATGGTATTATTGGTGGTACAAGTAAAATTTACAATTTTGTACTAGTGGCTTAAAAGATTACTGTATTCTTACTTTAATATACTGAATTATGAATATTCATACATAGTATACCTTAAATTATTTTAAATATTTTTATCATAATGATAAAAGAAATGTACCACCATTCTATAATGGCATGATTTGGAAAATCAATAATATTCTAGAACGTTGTGCACACACCCCTTTGCAAAAGAACTGTAATCCATATCTATAAAATGTCATCATAAGAACTATGTAACTGAATCACTAGGTTAAAATATTTTCATTTCATTTTCATCTTCGTCTCTACTCAACTGTTCATGAGTATTTATTGTTAAGAAAGCAGTTATCTAGATGTAGTAAACTTCAAATCGTTCCCTATGTGATATCAGTAGTTGGTTAACATAACCTACAAAAACTGTATACACTTTCCAAACCGATTTCCTTTTTTTAATGATAACCTCTTCATTGAACTAAATGATTATAAAGACAAATATTGAAAACCTCTGCACTAAAATATGCAATAAATCTACTGAGTTTCAAAATATCATAAGTAGTATCTCAAGTTTACTGAAACTTAAAATGGTAAATAAAAATGGTTTTTTCATATATTCATCTTAACTTATTGCTTTGCATTAACAAATAGAGTATCTAAAATGTCATACATAGTACACTAGTACACCATATAAAAAGAAAAAAACTAACGAGCCTCAGATTAGGTCATTTTGGCCAGGTCTATTTAGTTTTCCCTTATTTATAAATGTAATATTGGAAAGAATCTAAAGAGTTTTCCTTTCCTTTTTCTTCTTCCGCATATTTTCCACTTGAACAATTTGTTTAACAAAACAATTCTTTGATTAAATTTTATTAAATAAATAAATTTTGTTAGAATATTCATTGGTTGGTAAAAACTAATTAATGTCCAATCAGCTGGATATCGGTGTACAGTTATTATATGATTAGTTAATAACTAATTAAACATATGCTCACTAGTGACTGGCTCAGAGAGATATTTTTTTGGAGTTCTAGTGATAAGCAGTGACCAGTGAATTTCAACCAGGTCTCTTATGAGATAGTAACTCACTGAAGACAATGGTGGATGTGTCATTGAATTTGTGGATTTGTTGAAGTTAGACATTAATACCGTCGGATCTAGGGGTTAGGCGTTCGCGCGCGAAACCGATAGGTCCTGAGTTTGAATCTCACGAGGCGATATCTTGGATGAGCACTGCTGAGGAGTACCACAGTAGGACGTAACGGCCGTCCAGTGCTTCCAGGTTTTCCATGATGGTCTAGCTTCAATCGACCCATGATCCCAACTATTAAAATTAATTTACGCTTTGAAAAATTCACGAATATTATTACATAACATGTGAATAGTAAATTATGCGTAAAAATGATAGCTAAATGTTATATTAAAGAAATGTTACACTTTATCATTTTATTTACATTCATCAAATAAAAACTATTCTAAGACTTATTTTAATAACTACTCTTTGAAGATGACAAATTGACTACAAATCTATGCATATGCTTAACGTGTATGATTATGGCTATGAGTAGCTATTCCCTCCTAGTGTAAACCACTTCTGTAGTGTCTACCTATCAGTCGAAGTGAGATTATATCAAGGATTTTTAAGTTAGGACGAAATTATTTATTCACTAGGTCAGTATCCAATCGCCCACATTATTTAGTATCCCTCATATTGTTGCGGAATGGATGGTAGGCAACTACCTTACTTCAAACCCAGTCCGTCTGAGAGATTTTGACATTTTACTGAAAATTCAGAAAACCTAACTTAAAGTAAATTAGTAGTTATGAGAGAGAATGAGAATTCTTTTAAAATATTTTGCAATAAACAAAATCTGAGTACCCTAATTTTCACCCCACATTAAACCGTCACCAACTAATGAAAGGATCCAAGCTAAACCGAAATAATTATTTGGTTTTATTTGGCTATTGATTGTTCGTCATGATTACAATTAATTTAATGCTCTTCAATGTCTTCATCAAACCTAAAACAACTATCATGTTTTTTTTTAAAGTCCCTATCATGCATCGTGAAGCTACCAAGCCCTATGACTCATGATTGAAGTCTTAAAACGAGTCATTTGGCATGAATTCAATCATTTTTTTTTACTTTTAAGCGTTACACTGTATATATGGTTTGTTGGCTAACAGTTTTGGGGTTGTGAGGACTGTTAAAACAACCATCCAATAGTTTCTCCGTTTTCTGGTAAATTTTTGGCACAATTATTATGAATTATTTTTGAGTTAACCTATTAATAAAGTTCACTAAACGAATGATAAGGAAGACAATTATTTTAATATGATCAATTCCAGACTAACAAAAAGAGATTCAATGTTAAATGGTTAACTTTAAAGAAGAAAATATAGATAAAACTTAGCTACATTGGACAAATGAGTATAATTTGAATGCGTACAGTTTAGTAAATTCAGATAATGAATAGCATTGAAATCAAAGAAACGTTGTTCATATTATTTGAAATAATTTGGCTCAATGCATTTTAATCCCCATATTGATGTTCACACTGAACCACACCAGTGTTTAGAGCTCTAGGTTTAAGGTTCTGATCTTAGTGTGAAAATCAACACCATTACCCTGATACAGCCAACTGATGGGACCCAAATTGGACGAAGTACTAGTCCGGAATACCAGTATCAGACACCATTCAAGTACGCCATAATGTATAATAAACAATCTCTATTGACCCAAATTGTTTATGGTCTACACGTATCACTAAAGACTGTTCAAAATTCATTTCCGATCGTCAATAACAAGATGACACAAACCCTTACAAACGTCGGCACTTATTTACTTATATGTTTAATAAATGGACTAATATCGAAGGTAAAATCAATTCAAATACACGTTTTGTCTACTCAGATCAGTCTTTATGGATATGAATAGAGTTCCTATGATCACCTAAAAATCTAGCAGAGATCGTGAGTGCTAAAAATATCCAGACGATTGTGTAAAGTAAAATGATGTCAAATGATGATGACTGAATAAAATCGATCAGTTGATATATTAAGGACTACTAATTAAAATTCTATAGCTGCAAGTCCAGTTCACGAAATAGATTAATTCAATCCAACCATTACCCTCTTACAAATCAGTTATATCGACAGATATACATACTCATGGATCATCGATCAATTAAAGTTAGACATAAACACCGTTGAATGCCGATTCAGTGGTCTAGAGTTTAAGCATTCGCGCCCGAGGACAATGACCCTGGGTTCCAGTTCCACGCACGAGACTGGGGATGTGCATTGCTGAGTCCCATACTTGGACGAAACGACTTTCCAGTACTTCCAGGTTCTCAATGGCTATCTAACTTACATCGACTGATAAATTCAACTATTAAAGTGAATGGTTTTAAAATTATTCATCTTGAAAGGCTTAGAGAAATTTTTTTAAAGTTAAAAATTTGGCATGTACTTGATGTCTGAACGGTATCTGATGTTAAATCATTCATGTGTAGGCAGTCTCTAAACATTATTAAAGCAATTCTTATACATCATTTGTTTATTCATTTAAATATAAGCTAAATAGTGTTATTCAACAGACAAAACGTTTTTTTTGTTAATATTTTAGTGAATGTATTAAAACCCATCAAAGGTCCAAAGCGTATGGAATTTAATCCATATCTTCCTAAAACACTTACTCCAAAAGGATATGCTAAGGTATGTATTCTGGTACTGGTGTCAGCTATTTGACTTTTGTATGTAAAAATAACTTGAAACATATCTAAAGGTTCGTCTATACTATGCGTTGGCTAGGAAACACATTTTCTTTTTGAGTATTCCAATTGAGATTAGAATTACCTTAAGTATTTATGACAAATAGTACTGTGACTCTAAATCATTTGAAATGCCAACACTCTGATGTGTAAGTTGTTCCATCTAAGTAACATAAACTAAGAATAAATACGCATCTTTGCTTAATCACTACCCATTACAAAAGTAAAAACCAAGCTGTCAAACTTTATAGTAGAAAATAAATCACTTAGATTGAGACTAAATAACAAGAAACAGCTACTATAAATCACCAACTTAATTGATACTAGTAATTATTCGTAAAATTATTTTTCTGTGGACTGAGACAATGACCAAAAGTAAAATGAAAATTTAATCAACAAAGAACTGTCCTCAAGTATATAATTTAATTTGTAATTCACAACACTATTGAGTAAGTAATAACTCGAAGAATTCAATTGTTTGTAGCACGTGATATTGATAATGCGGTGGCATTTGAAGCGAAAGGTACTGGATTCGAGTCCCAAAGTGAACATCAACTCCGAGATGCAGGTACATCCATCTGACGAGTCCCAAATAGGACGAAACACGCGTTAAACTGGATTCCACTGCTAGCCACTATCCATCTCTGCTTACAATGTTTGTGAATTAGGGCTATATCGAGGCAATACGCACAGTATGCACATATGCCAACAAGAGACGGACCAGTTGCAGTCCTAAACATCAATAGGAAGATCCAAACAAACAATACTAACGTGATAGAGATAGATTAAAAATGGGTGACGAATATCCCCGAATTTGTTTAAAAGTCTCAAAATGTTCAGTGATCTCTGTTTCCCAGATATCCTTTAAATGAAATCAGTTCTTGGAGAAGCTATCTTGAAAGTATGTTAATGATACCAGAGTACCATGTACCAAGCCAAAAGTAAAAACAATTAGTCAAAAAACAACAAAGGTTATTATCAAGGATATATGAATTTGAAAAACGTTATCACAGTTATCGTTATTCATGATAACTATTATTTAATAACAAAATACTGAAGTAACTGAAGTCTCCTTGACATTATGATTACTATAACATATAATTATTCAGCAAAATACTCTGATCATTGTTTTTATGCAAAGTAGGATCAATTGCATTCCATGAACTAATATTAGAAAATCGTCTGATACCACCATGAGATCAAGGCGAAGATAAATATTGATGATAGAAAAGCAACTAACTTCATACTATTTGATCTACTTAAAAGACTTTAAAAGAATGCCTTTTCAAAAGAAAAATAACGCTTATACATGGTATTCATTATTTGAATTTTAGTTTAAACTAATGATGAATGTTGCAAGTAAACAATATGAAACGCTAGTTAAACGTTTAAAAACTGAACGAACACTCTGGGAAGATCCTGACTTTCCAGCTAATGATAAAGCAATTGGGAATCTGCCAGATTTCAGAGAGAGAATTGAATGGAAAAGACCACATGTAAGTATAATGTTTAGACAATTCACTGATCTTTAGTTCATTTTGTGATTATTACAATAACTTTGAAATCAAATCCCTATGAAATCCATTTTTGCTTGTATATTCACACAATAAATTTGGGGTAATATATTGTACCATAGAATGATTCATCACATTATTTCAGTGAAGAAATGATTGACGTAAAAATTTTAGCAGCCCTACTATCTACACCCATCACAGAAAAATTTATGGTTACTAAGTAAACAGTTAAAGATCAAAATCACTCCAGTTAGAAGAATATTTTCAAGAAAATGATTAGATCTTTTACCAAGAGTTCGTTAGTTTTCTTTGACATAAGTAGTCTCAACTAAAATTGATTGTTTTAAGTTTTAACATTTTCTATCAATCAATTTAATAGCTAAAAATTGTTTTCAGACGTTATATGTCTGATTTAGACTATTATCAATCTTAATTTCATTTATATACACTAATTTCTTTAGCGCACATTCCAAACTAATGTCCCTTTGATCAAGTATTTTTTTGAATATCAGCTGTCAAACAAATACTTTTATTAAAATTATCTGTCACCGTTTAGAATTATTTAAGTAGATATTTCATTATATTAAAACTATAACATAAATCGAAAGGTCATATTGTGGTGTGGTTTACTTATATCCACATAAGTAGTATATAATGATAGTCGGGCACTGAATGTAGTTCAGTAGAAGATCGATAACGAAAGAACGTGAATGAAACGCAATTGATATGAAAATGCATGAACAATAATAATCAATGACGATGGACTGGTATTCTCAGAAGGAACAGTCAAGATTGAGACAATCGATTGATAGTTTGCAAACTAACCATATACTATATGGTTCTCATACATTTGATTGTCCCCACTCGTGTTCTTGTTCACTACAATATTACTCTATTATTACTGAATAAATTATAGAAACCATTGGTTAGGGTTACGTTTGATAATGATCTTGAATCATGCACAATTTAACACATTTTACTTAACTAAGTGAAAAAAGATTAACATATACTACTTTCAAATAAAATAAGTAGATAAGGCAGATGATATTTAAAGTAGAAAACGAAAACTAACTTGAAGTCGAAGTGTTTTTCATCAAGAACTATTTATAGATAAAAATAAAATTGTCCGATCATATTTATACATTTCACTAAATGTAAATAAACATAAATTTTAAACATTCCACAGATATCATTGGAAAAGAGTCCTCGATAAATTTAATGTTTATTGAACTACCTAAAATATTCCACCAAAGAAGAATGCTCTTAGTTAGGATAATGTTTAGTCTGGTTATAACATTTCGGATAATGATATGGATCTAAAATCTCAGATATTCCTTAATATTGTATTCTGGTTATCATCAAAACTAAATTTAAAGTTTTTATTTGATTTCCTTCAAGCATTTAGCTTATTAATCTGCGAATTACATCGTTTAAGAGACATCATATTGAATCATAGCAAATTTTTACATATCTCGTGATACATTTTCTTAATATCACATATAAGTGAATAGATGTGATGTATTCGTTTGGAATTCGTAGGGGTAGGTGAACGCAAATGACATTTTTTAAACTTATCAGTGAAAGTAAGATAAGTAGCTTATAATAATTCTGCTAAATGAGACGATTTTCCTTGGTAAACTAAGAGTGGTTATTTCTGAGTGTCAGCGAATGTGATGTGAAATAGATTTCAAAAGCAATGACCGGAAAATAACTAGTTTCCTGTTAAAGATTTCAACACAAACAATTTACTGAATAATCTGCCCGTTTTTCTGAATAAAGCGGTGTACTGTCCTAAAGCATGTTCAAGTAAGGCGATTCTGGAATCTACTGTTAAGTATTTTGTATACACTTTAATAGGTTCATGTTTATATTTGGGACTATTCATTCTAATTAAGTTCTAATTAGAGGTTAAACTTTCCGACGGATCAGTTTGACATTTTATGTTATACCGATATAATATCTTCCCGTAAAATTATGAACTCAGGGCACTAAATTTTCTATTATATCTTTCTTAAATCATTACTATTTTGTGATACAATAGATTTTCGCTAAATGCCTTTCTGTTTTCACCTTTTTTAAAGGAAATTAATCCAAATGCTAAATTTTTCGCTGGTGGAGCAAGTCGTTTCGATATTGAACAAGGAGCACTTGGTAAGATAACCATCTTTTACAATTTGAGATTCGATAATAGTTACCTACAAAACATACAATTCATATGACTAGACATAGATATCTAGCATTCCGAATTAATGGTTGAATCGTAAAATTAATAGTAATAAATGTTTCTTTTCGAAATTATAGAAGGGTATTTTATTCTTAAACTATGATTATATTTACCAAATCATTAGTTATGATAGATATGTATTACAAATGCATGTAAAGCTATTGCCCATCATGGGTTGACATAATGTAGGGAACTGATAAAAACCACAAAGCACTAGATTACTGTTTCATCTTCATGTACAACTGATCATCAGTGAATACTGAAGACCTCTACCTTGATCAAGCCTAAAACGTTTGAGAATCGTCGTGACCGCAAAGCTGATACCTACTAATAATAATTTATTCGTTCTGACCTCACACTCTAACTAATAAAAAATTATCAGATAGTTTACAGAAGTTTACCACTGTGATAAAATATTATACAAAACTATTCCCATTTATAAACTTAGACAAAGAACAAGTACCATAGCAGAATAATATGAATTCAAAGTACATAATCATTAAAATGAAACAAATGTACATACATTATGTTGTAGAGGATAATTTCCTTCACCTCCCCTTCCAGCCATAGGAACATGGTGAAGTCTAGTAGGCCTTTCTGGAGAAGAGTGGGTACATCGAAGCAGGGCACAACTACCGGGGCGCAACAGTTGTTTTCGCACTGCTTACGCAGAATCATTACATAACACTATCGTTTTTATTTGGGGGAGGGGCAGACTCATTTTTACCATCTTCTTTGAACCCTCAATAGTTATGCAATGACTCTTTGTAGCATTCGTAATCATTTGTCGGTATAGGTAGAGTGGTTGATTAGGCCGATCTTCACCACCCGTGTTACTGCTCACGTCAGTACATGGGATAAGTGCCATGATCCAGTAGGCAGGACGAGGACGTGTGAGTCGGATTTTACCTCCAAATTTTGTTTATATCTGACTCCAATAAATAATATCCCATTAACTGAATATCTACGTAGGTTAAATATCCTAGTAGTATTATGAATTTGCTCAAGATTATTCAAAAGCCCGAACACCAGTGGTAAAGGTAGTTTATTAGCGCACAGAAAGCAAACACACAAGGAAGTAAATTAGAATATGTACGTGTTAGGTGTTAAAAATTCATATATATTTATGAGTGTTAATCGATTAAGGATAATTTATTGATTGTTTATGTTTACAACCAATGGGTGAATAGATTAAAGATTGATGTACAAACGTGCGCTCAATCACACTAATACATAATTTTACATAATAGGTCAAATGCCTAAATTAAATTAACTAGACAATAGATAAAATTGTTCAATGAGCTTATTACAATATCAGGAGCATCTGTAATAAATTGAGTTAAAGTGTAAAGATAGAATAACATTTCCAACAGTCCAATTCCTTATTTGGTATGACTACATACGTAAGACTATTTTTGTATTTCTATAGAATTTAATCAAAACTTTAATCTTAACTCAACTAATCTGTATTCTGTTTCGAGAAGAGAAATATTTTTCATCCTCATGATCTAAAATATTGAAAACTTTTAATTCTTCTACATTATGATCACTTAATATTGATGGTGTGTCGTTCAATTTCGTGGATTTGTTGAAGTTAGACATTAACACTGTTGGATGCCGGCCGGGTCATTGGTTTAGTGGTTAAGCGTTCACGCACGAAACCGACAGGTCCTGGGTTCGAATCTCACGAGGCGAGATCGTGGATGGGCAGTGCTGAGGAATCCCACAATAGGACGAAACGGCCATCCAGTGCTCCCAGGTTTTCTAAGATGATCTAGCTCCAATTAACTGATGATCTCAACCATTAAAATTAATATCATTTTATCTCCACATTTCATCTCAGTTTATTCTAAACGTTTCTGATAAACAGCATGTACATTTGTTTCGTTCCAATGGTCAATACTATGATTTTAGGTTGTAAACAGATGAGGAAAATCCACAAAATAAACAAAAAATGAATTCATGTTGTTCTGCTACGATGTTTGTTCTTTCTTTATTCGAGACAAAATATCAGTTGACAGACATATACGGGAGTAGATTAAATATATGCATAAATCAAGAGATGAATCCAACTTAATTAACTTCAAAGAAAGTTTCACCATGGTTAAATATTCTATGTCTAAACTATTAGAAAATGAATTTAGTCCAATCTACAGAAGTTCATCAGTTTGTCACATTACTAAGTACTCTTCAAATACACTTAATATTCCAATAGAAAAAAAATCCGAACACTACACTATCTGACCTAAATTACATGAAGCTAAATAAAATAGTGATATTGGCCAGCTAATTTATTAATATAAGGTAACAGATGAAGTGTTTTTTTGGTATAGCGTATATCTTGATGACCTTATTTATTGCGTATAAATCCCACAATACTTTAAACATAAAAATTATGTAGAGTTTCTACAATAGACTGTTTGAATAGAAGTGTTTTCATTCATAAAGTAAGTACTAATCGGTACATAATTACCCAGAATAGAACTTTTCTACACAATAGAATTAGTAAACGAATCTTTCTCAACATCTATTACCTAAATATAAATGTAAGTATCGTTATTCTATTAAACGGTAATAATTTATGTTGTTGAAGAAAAACGTTTTTCTCAAAATTGCAACTCAAATTCTCATCCATGAATCTGTCCATGTTTATTGAGTCTATGATATTCAGTTTTATCTAAAAAGTTTTATAGAACTTAACCAGGCAAAACATTGGGAGTTAAGAAACAAACATGTTCGAGGAATAGAATGTAAATTTTTAAAAATACATCTCAACAATTGCCATGTAGTATGAGAACTGAAACGCAAGTTTGCGCAAAGTGTTTTGACTTAGAAATAAAAAGTATTTAAAAACGTTTGTCATAGGAAAGAAGTCAGACTATTAATGTGGGTAGGTGGTATCGTTTATCCAGTAATCAAATTAGCTCACTTGAAGAAGTCAAAAAACATTCCTTTTAATCTAAACATGACTGTATGAATTTTAGCACACCTGCTGCGAACTGTTTATTATATTCTTTAAAGAAATTACTCAGTTTGACTCAAAGGATGTTAAAGTCAATAATAAACTGATTGAGTATTTTTCTTCACTTTGTAACTTGTCTAGGTGACTGCTGGTTACTTGCAGTAGTGGCTTCCATATCAGGATACCCACAGCTATTTGATCAAGTGGTGCCTAAAGATCAAGAATTGAAAGGACCAGAATATGTTGGTGTTGTACGTTTTCGGTTTTGGCGTTTTGGTCACTGGGTGGAAGTGCTTATAGATGATCGTCTTCCGGTTCGTCAAGGACGTAATACACTCGTTTTTATGCATTCTAATGATCCCACGGAATTCTGGTCAGCTCTGTTGGAAAAAGCTTATGCAAAGTAAGTATGATAGCATTTTTTGACAGCAATTTACATTTTTATCATAGAATGAATTCAGTTAATTATACTCTGAATAAATTTCGCACTATCGTCTTTCCAGCCATGGAATGTAACTTATATTGGACCATCTAGTCTTTAAGATCAACAGAATTTAACCAGTTAAGTTCTTATCTGCTTACTGGATTATTTAACCTAAATATATCAGAGCGCACTTTGAAAGTATCAAGTGGAGGCCCTGAAACTCCTTAAAAAGACTCTTTTTTAATTCTATTACTGTTATTATCAATGTATTTGTTTAAAATTATATTTTATTTCAGCATGGAATTCTCAGCGTACATTATTTCATCCGATTTCTCTTATTCAGTTTGTACCAAACAAAAAATAATCAATATCTGCACACACATACATACGTGGAATAAGTAGGTAAATTATCTGAAATTAAGTGAAATGATCCAGAAAAGTTAAGAATCTGTATGACCGTTAATTGACATGTTCAAGCACATAAACTTTTGATCAGGTCAACTCTCATATCCTGCTCGTCGTATACGTACGGCATGGCAGAAATTTCATATTTTTACTTGCTCTCATGGATTCTAATGTATTGACATGCCGTTCCACCGGTTGATATGCAAAGAGAAAGATGTGAGTATAATGGATGGTTACTATCTGATAAAATAACACGTCACAATAGTTTGCAAGATTTCAAATTTCTATCCACAATGACATTCAAAATGACATCAAAAGATTCACCGCATACGTTAATAACTGCCTTCAGTACTATATTAAGGATAATCTTCCCCTTAAGGTCGAAGCCTAAGTTATTCGCCTCTATTTTGTTCAGATCAAATTACCATCATACTTCGAACATCATATGACTCTTTCAGTAAGCGTCCATGCTATTTCATGTCTTAATAAACCCAATGGTAACAAGAACGGACACGGTGTTTACTGAAATCGGAAAAAAAGTGTTCACGTGAAGCATTGTTTCTATTTAGTAGGATTATTTTCTTAAAAGACTATGACCCCCTTCCCTTTGAATTTACTTGAATGTCCACGTTTTCTGATAAGTGTAATATATTGCACTGAATCACGAAATTTACCAAAAATATCAGTCATAGGTAACAAAAAATCCATCTTAACCAGTTCAATGCACACACAAAGCATTTACAATTCAGGTAAGTTTATGACCGTCGATTGCCAAATACTCTAGATGAATTAAGCCGGTAAATAATGAAGTATTTGTTCAGTTAAAGCTTAGTATAACTGATAACCCAGATAAATCCTAACGGTTAACTCAATTTCATATCCGCTATAATACATAGTAATCCGACCACCCAAACTAAATATAAACACTTTTAATAACCTAACTGTCATCGTTCTATAACACAATACTTATCTGTGGTATTATAGTTAATGATGACAAGTGCTCCATCATCAAAACAGTCTTATGACATCAATCAAATCGTAAATATCTTCAGATAACTCAGGTATACTAACAACTAAAGAAAAACAATATGTTAGCCGAACGACTTAACCACCAAGCCACAGCTACACATATACTTTCCAACGAAACTAACAACCATACTGAATTTAAATAATTGTCAAGAAAATTCTCTACATTTGCCTACCTGGACATTTGACATTAAATGAATTTTAACAAATAAACAATATTATTTCTCTTTTTTGTCAAATTCTTCACTTCTCAATAAAATCTTATAGACTTTATATGCCGAACACATGCAGTTGGTAAATTTAATGCTTGATTTCAGTCTACCTCAGCGCTCTACTTTTGTATCTTATACACTCAACGAAGTAACATATGTTTGCTTTTCAAGATGTCTGATCATTAATTAGATTAATAAAATATACGTAAAAGAATCACTTTTACGTGGAAATATGGAATATTAAAATAATTTTTTATCTTTTTTTCGATGTCTTGAACGGATAGATTGAATGGTTGTTATGCTCATCTGAGTGGAGGATCACAAAGTGAAGCTATGGAAGATTTAACTGGTGGAATTTGTTTATCTCTTGAACTGAACCAAAAAGAACGTCCAAGTGATCTTATAGATCAGCTTAAAATTTATGCTCAACGTTGTTGCCTTATGGGTTGTAGTATTGATGTAAGTTAGCGTTAGATATGAAATGGTGTTATAAATTTGAAAAAAAGTGGTTTTACGAATATTTCATATTACATGTTCATTGTTGTACATAACGAACAAAAACAATGAACTGACAATCAGAACCAGATATCTTTAACTAGAGTTTAAGACTCGTTGATAAATATTTAGTAAAAAAGGTATTCAACTGCTTCTCCAAACTTTCAACACTACTACTGTTTAATGTAAATGAGAAAATGCCTCGGGATTACAACACTGAATTTCACTGTTTTATAAAATGATATTTATGTAGGACTGCCGTAAATTCCATGAAACGAATTTTCCAACATTACATTATTTAGGAAGACGTGAAATATCCGGACACTGTACCATGTATAAAACGTAAATCCATGTACATAAACTCAGTTTTATATTGTAATATCAGTAGAAACAAATTGGGGGACATCAAATATAAATTGGAAGTTCATGTGCTTCAATAATTCAAACCGATTTCTCGCACAACATTGTTTGTTGTTGTAAATGTGATCAGTTTAATTTATTGAATCTACGAAGGGGTGTTGTATTGATGACATATCTGTTTCGCGGTATTTTAAATGGACCAAAGGGTGTGTAATTTTCACTTTAGCAATAACATCAACAACAACTTTGATTCGTGGAATGAAATGTGCAAAAACCAAACCCAGTAAATATTTCAGTTTGGAAAGTGGTTATCTTACCTCTAGTGTTTGTAATGAATCTACCGACATTGGAGCCATAAAATTTAAACGGAAATTTTGGATCGAAGCACTGAAAATATGCAAACATATGGATTAGTACCTCCATGGCAACATTATTTGACTCACCTGATCAGTATCGATTTTCTCAA